>NC_079218.1:11710384-11948741 GCF_029633865.1 Lampris incognitus
ATTCATAAAGACTCCCTTCATGTTCATGGCAGTGTCATGTCAGTTTTATGCACCGCCCTTCAAAGTCCGGGTGGCGTGGTGGTCGCCGGTTCCCTACAGACACAATTGGCTCTGTCTGCGGGTGGGAAGACGGATGTGGGTATGTGTCCTGGTCCCTGCACTAGCGCCTCCTCTGGTCGATCAGGGTGCCTGTTCAGGGGGGAGGGGGAACTGGGGGGAATGGCGTGACGTCCCCCTGGTGAAACTCCTCACTGTCAGGTGAAAAGAAGCGGCTGGAGACTCCACATGTATCTGACGAGGCATGTGGTGGTCTGCAGCCCTCCCCGGCAGAGGGGGTGGAGCAGCGATATATATATATATATATATATATATATATATATATATATATATATATATATATATATATATATACACACACACACACATATATATATACACACACATATATATATACACACACATACATACACACACACACACACACACACATATATATGTGTATATATATATATACACACATATATATATACACACATATACATACATACATACATACATACACACATATATATATATACACACACATACATACACACACACACACATATATATATATATACACACACACACATATATATATATACATACATATACACACACACACATCTATCTCTCTCTCTCTCTCTCTCTCTCTCTCTATATATATATATATCAGGAATTTGTGTGAGACAATAAAAAAATTATATATTGTATAATTTTTTCTCCCCCCTTTTTCTCCCCAATTGTACCTGGCCAATTGGGGAGAAAAAGGGGGGAGAAAAAAATTATACAATATATAATTTCCATAATGAACATTGGATAGGAATGCTCTACAGCAGTTAGTGGAGGAAAGTACAGATAATTAGTATAAGAACTGGCCCAGGGCACTCAGAGAGGTGTCACGAGTGAGTGACGGTGTGTCATGTGAGTCGCCGCCCACCTGGACGTGGTGCAGGACTCATACGTGATCGTGATAAGCCACGGTTAGGAGTGCTAAGTGGACTGGATGATAGCGGGCTGTAAAGGCGGCGGATAAAGATCCGGCTGATAGACGCGTGTCACGTGGGGAACTTTCCATAGATTACGCCGCCATCACGGGCGCACAGATGCGAGGCTGAGTCCACGAGAGGGAATAAAAGAACAACACACGAGAGACTTTAAGAAAGAAATTACTATTACTCCCAAACAATAAAACAACAGCGAGCAAGCCTACGTCAGGTTGTGAGTACGTGTTGGAGTGTACGGTAGTTTAAGTGCAGTATAAAACAGAAGGAAAAAAAAAAAACACACAAAAATAAAAAAGCCCCTTGAGGCAAATGTGTAATTTGTGATATTGGGCAGTACAAATACAAATTGCCTTGACCCTAAAAAGCATCATTTAAGAATATAGCCATTATACATCCCAAAGTATTATTTAGCAAAGGAGGACGTCAGTCGCTTCATATACAAGTGAGCCCAACCTGTACAGTCAGATACTGTATTCATAGTATTGCCTTCATCACAGCTGACAAAAGTACTTTGTAAACAAACAGATAAGGTCACAGTAAATTGACAAAACATTGATAAAGACAACACACATACATAAAAATGACTAAAAGCCAAATTGCCCCACACAAAAAAAAAAAAAAAATCATATCGTGTCCTGCGCCGTATGACGGAGGTGTCAATGAGCCGAACAGAAATCATTTCATGGTAATATCATTATGTAAAAATCAGATTTTTACCAACAGTGGACTCGAAGTGATACATAAATCCTTCCTAAGGGGCCGGACATTAAAACACATACAGGGGTACGCGTTAATGTTTGACATGATGATACTGTGGTAAATTATAGCAAAGAAGCCATGATCCGTTAATTCACTAACACATTAAGTTAATTAAAAACAGCTGAACTCAACTACAGTAAATTAAAATAATAAATCAATATCCATCGATGTCCTCCTGTGGAACGAACAGTATCCGCTTGTTCGCCACAGTGGCTACCCGCCCTCCTGTTCTGCATTTGGCTGCGGCGCTGGAGACGTAAAACAAGGGAGGCGCACTGCTCCCTGCCCTCAGTTACCTGATAATTACAAGATACAGTAAATACCTTGTCACTCCCCATAAAATACCTTGTTATTAAGAAAAACATGATCAACGTGGGACCCGGTCATATTCTGGGCATTTAAGCATCAGAAAGAGCGAATGGAAGCCAAGGCGACGTGGATAAACTACGATTTACTTCAGGTTTTTCTTCTTTCTTGGTTTGAGGCATCGGCAGCAAGACGCTTCTGTATAAATGTCCAGGAGCTGAATAATTTTTTATCAGGGAAGAGCCTTACTCGACAGTAGCCATGAAAATGAAAGACAGTCATAATCATTTGGAAATGTATGGATTAGCCATCATCTTGAATGCTCATTAAGTCTCTCACAAAGTATTCAGACTCTTCAATCTGTTGTTCTATGTCCTGCACAGTCCAAAGTTTGGCAAAACCTGCGTGTGCGTGTTGATTTGTGATGAAGAAGGCTGCTGTCTAGGTCAGAGGATAAGCCGGGGGGGGGGGGGGGGGGTTAAGAGTAGAAATGCGTGTTTTAAAGAACAGAGAATGAGGGACACCTGTGTGTGTGTGTGTGTGTGTGTGTGTATATATATATATATATACAGTGGTGTGACAAAGTGTTTGCCCCCTTCCTTATTTCTTATTTTTTTGCATGTTTGTCACACTTAAATGTTTCAGATCATCAAACAAATTTAAATATTAGACAAAGATAACACAAGTAAACACAAAATGCAGTTTTTAAATGAAGGTTTTTATTATTAAGGGAAAAAAAAAGATCCAAAGCTACATGGCCCTGTGTGACAAAGTGATTGCCCCCTAAACCTAATAACTGGTTGGGCCACCCTTAGCAGCAACAACTGCAATCAAGCGTTTGCGATAACTGGCAGAGTCTTTCACAGCGCTGTGGAGGAATTTTGGCCCACTCATCTTTGCAGAATTGTTGTAATTCAGCCACATTGGAGGGTTTTCGAGCATGAACCGCCTTTTTAAGGTCATGGCACAGCATATCAATCGGATTCAGGTCAGGACTTTGACTGGGCCACTCCAACGTCTTCATTTTGTTTTTCTGAAGCCATTCAGAGGTGGACTTGCTGGTGTGTTTTGGATCATTGTCCTGCTGCAGAACCCAAGTGCGCTTCAGCTTATGGTCACGAACAGATGGCCGGACATTCTCCTTCAGGATTTTTTGGTAGGCAGCAGAATTCATGGTTCCATTTACCACAGCAAGTCTTCCAGGTCCTGAAGCAGCAAAACAGCCCCAGACCATCACACTACCACCACCATATTTTACTGTTGGTATGATGTTCCTTTTCTGAAATGCTGTGTTATTTTTACGCCAGATGTAATGGGACACACGCCTTCCAAAAAGTTCAACTTTTGTCTCGTCAGTCCACAGAGTATCTTCCCAAAAGTCTTGGGGATCATCAAGATGTTTTCTGGCAAAACTGAGACGAGCCTTTATGTTCTTTTTGCTCAGCAGTGGTTTTCGTCTTGGAACTCTGCCATGCAGGCCATTTTCCCCCAGTCTCTTTCTTATGGTGGAGTCATGAACACTGACCTTAACTAAGGCAAGTGAGGCCTGCAGTTCTTTGGATGTTGTTGTGGGGTCTTTTGTGACCTCTTGGATGAGTCGTCGCTGCGCTCTTGGGGTAAATTGGTCGGCCGGCCACTCCTGGGAAGGTTCACCACTGTTCCATGTTTTCGCCATTTGTGGATAATGGCTCTCACTGTGGTTCGCTGGAGTCCCAAAGCTTTAGAAATGGCTTTATAACCTTTTCCAGACTGATAGATTTCAATTACTTTGTTTCTCATTTGTTCCTGAATTTCTTTGGATTGCAGCATGATGTCTAGCTTTTGAAGATCTTTTGGCCTACTTCACTTTTTCAGGCAGGTCCTATTTAAGTGATTTCTTGATTGAGAAGAGATGTGGCAGTAATCAGGCCTGGGTATGGCTACAGAAATTGAACTCAGCTTTCCAAAGATGTGATAAACCACACTTAATTTATGTTTTAACAGGGGGGGGGGGGGGGCAATCACTTTTTCACACAGGGCCATGTAGGTTTGGATTTTTCTTTTCCCTTAATAATAAAAACCTTCATTAAAAAACTGCATTTTGTGTTTACTTGTGTTATCTTTGTCTAATATTTAAATTAGTTTGATGATCTGAAACATTTAAGTGTGACAAACGTGCAAAAAAATAAGAAATCAGGAGGGGGGCAAACACTGTTTCACACCACTGTATATATATATAGCGTGTGTGTGTGTGTGTTTTCATTGCCAGCCGAGCTGAGGGTGTAGGCCTGGCTGCAGAGGGAAGGGGGTTCCCGGGGCAGCAGGGTAGTTGGTGAATCCATTGGGCTGCGGGGCGAAACTCTCCAGTGTAGATGCAGGGTGAGCCTGGAATGAGAGGAAGAAGAAAAAGGGTCTCTGGGTAAAGCGTGTACTTTAAACTTTTATTTGTCTCATTAGAACCAACCTTTTCAGAACCAAATTTACTTGGCCATGTATGTGTAAACATACATGGAATTTGACTCCGGTTTAGTGGCTCTCAATGTACTTACATACTTAACACAACAATCTTCAGGAACATATACAAGGAATGACTATATACAGGTGAAGCAGGAAGGTAATAGTGCAACAGTGCAGAGTGCAAAGATGCTGGAATAAATATGTTAACAGGTTTATATATACACTACCGTTCAAAAGTTTGGGATCACCCAAACAATTTTGTGTTTTCCATGAAAAGTCACACTTATTCACCACCATATGTTGTGAAATGAATAGAAAATAGAGTCAAGACATTGACAAGGTTAGAAATAATGATTTGTATTTGAAATAAGATTTTTTTTACATCAAACTTTGCTTTCGTCAAAGAATCCTCCATTTGCAGCAATTACAGCATTGCAGACCTTTGGCATTCTAGCTGTTAATTTGTTGAGGTAATCTGGAGAAATTGCACCCCACGCTTCCAGAAGCAGCTCCCACAAGTTGGATTGGTTGGATGGGCACTTCTTGCGTACCATACGGTCAAGCTGCTCCCACAACAGCTCAATGGGGTTCAGATCTGGTGACTGCGCTGGCCACTCCATTACCGATAGAATACCAGCTGCCTGCTTCTGCTCTAAATAGTTCTTGCACAATTTGGAGGTGTGTTTAGGGTCATTGTCCTGTTGTAGGATGAAATTGGCTCCAATCAAGCGCTGTCCACTGGGTATGGCATGGCGTTGCAAAATGGAGTGATAGCCTTCCTTATTCAGAATCCCTTTTACCCTGTACAAATCTCCCACCTTACCAGCACCAAAGCAACCCCAGACCATCACATTACCTCCATCATGCTTAACAGATGGCGTCAGGCATTCTTCCAGCATCTTTTCATTTGTTCTGCGTCTCACAAACGTTCTTCTTTGTGATCCAAACACCTCAAACTTGGATTCAGCCGTCCACAACACTTTTTTCCAGTCTTCCTCTGTCCAATGTCTGTGTTCTTTTGCCCATCTTAATCTTTTTCTTTTATTGGTCAGTCTCAGATATGGCTTTTTCTTTGCCACTTTGCCCTGAAGCCCAGAATCCCGCAGCCGCCTCTTCACTGTAGACACTGGTGTTTTGCGGGTACTATTTAATGAAGATGCCAGTTGGGGACCTGTGAGGCGTCTGTTTCTCAAACTAGAGACTCTAATGTACTTATCTTCTTGCTCAGTTGTGCAACGCGGCCTCCCACTTCTTTTTCTACTCTGGTTAGAGCCTGTTTGTGCTGTCCTCTGAAGGGAGTAGTACACACCGGTGTAGGAAATCTTCAATTTCTTAGCAATTTCTCGCATGAAATAGCCTTCATTTCTAAGAACAAGAATAGACTGTCGAGTTTCAGATGAAAGTTCTCTTTTTCTGGCCATTTTGAGCGTTTAATTGACCCCACAAATGTGATGCTCCAGAAACTCAATCTGCTCAAAGGAAGGTCAGTTTTGTAGCTTCTGTAACGAGCTAAACTGTTTTCAGATGTGTGAACATGATTGCACAAGGGTTTTCTAATCATCAATTAGCCTTCTGAGCCAATGAGCAAACACATTGTACCATTAGAACACTGGAGTGATAGTTGCTTGAAATGGGCCTCTATACACCTATGTAGATATTGCACCAAAAACCAGACATTTGCAGCTAGAATAGTCATTTACCACATTAGCAATGTATAGAGTGTATTTCTTTAAAGTTAAGACTAGTTTAAAGTTATCTTCATTGAAAAGTACAGTGCTTTTCCTTCAAAAATATGGACATTTCAATGTGATCCCAAACTTTTGAACGGTAGTGTATATATGAGGTAGTAGGTGGACATGACAGAATATGCACATATACAATATACAGTATATACAGCGTGCTTAGATGTATCTTGACAATGTTAAGTGTTCATGAGTGTGACAGCCTGCAGAAAGAAACTGTTCTTGTGTCCGGTTGTTTTGGCATACATTGCTCTGTAGCGCCTACCAGAGGGCAGGAGCTGGAACAGGTTATGATCAGAGTGTGATGCGTCTGCAGTGATGTTGCCTGACCATTTCCTGACTCCGGAGATGTGCAAGTCCTCAATGGAGGGCAGGTTGGCACCAATGATTTTCTCTGTGGTCCTGACTGTTGTAGTCTGTTCCTGTCCTTTTTGGTGGCTGATCCATACCAGACAGTGATGGATGTGCAGAGAACAGACTGGATTACTGCATTGTAGAACTGAATCAGCAGCTCCTGAGGCAGGTTGAACTTCCAGAGCTGGTGGAGAAAGTACATCCTCTGCGGGGTCTTTTTGATGATTGCATGATTGCGTTTGTGTTGGACGCCCACATTAGGTCCTAGGAGATTATGGATCCCAGAAATCTGAAGGTTTCCACAGCAGACTGTGAGTATGGTGTGTGTGTGTGTGTGGGGGGGGGGGTTCCCTCCTGAAGTCCACTGTCATCTCCACAGTTTTGAGCTTTTTCAGCTCCAGGTTATTATGACCGCACCAGATGGCCAGCTGTTCAACCTCCCATCGTTATGCTGACTCGTCACCGTTCCAGATGAGGCCGATCATCGTTTGTTGTTAGCAAACTTCAGGAGTTTAACAGACAGGTCTCCTGCAGTCATTTGTGTAGAGGGAGAATAGCAGAGGGGAGAGCACACATCCCTGGGGGGCGCCACTGCTGACTTTTGCAGTACATGTTCAGATCCTGTTGTTCCATGTGAGGTGTGTGTGTGCATGTATGTATGTATGTATGTATGTATATATATACATATATATACACACACACATACATATATACATATATATATAATCCAGTGAGTCAAGTACATTTTTTATGAGACAGTACAAGCCTGTTTCATGCCATAAGCAATCATCAGCTGTCTCACTAGATTATTTTGCCCCTTATTTGTTGAGCACTTTCCCTACCATTGAGTGTTTTTTTAACAAAGTTATATGTGTGTGTGTGTGTGTGTGTGTGTGTGTGTGTGTGAGTGTGAAGATGGCGGCGCGAATTAATGTTTGCAGTGGCCTCACCCAGTACCGGTGTGGGAAGATGGCAGCGCGAATTCACGTGTGCGGCAGCCTCAACCAGCCATGCAGTGTCTTTGTCTATATCTGGGTCTAAGTTTGTGTCTTCATTTGATGGCTTGGAGGGCTGGTGCTGGATCGGCTGGGAGAGCTTGGTTTGCTGCGTCCTGTGGGCCCAGGGACCACGGCCCTGCCCGGAGCTGCGCACGAAGAGCTAACAACGAGGGCAGTCTGATATACTTTAATGATATACTTTAATGATCCCGATAGGGAAATTACGCTCTGCATTTAAGCCATCCTAGCTATGTAGCTAGGAGCAGTCTGACAGAACACGGAAGCGGAGCAGGCTAAGCTAGCAGCTAGCCCATGCAGACCGGCAGTTCCAATAACACCGAGGACAGTCTGGCAGCGGCCTTGCCTAGCGTTGACTGTGTTTTTAGTGTTGTCGTGTGGAGTACGGGAGGGTGTGTGGAAGGTGTCTGGCTGGGAGAGCCAGTGTTGGATCGGTTGAGGGAGCCTGGTCTGCTGTGTCCGGTGGGCCCAAGGACCACGGCCCTGCCCGGAGCTTCGCCTGAAGAGGAAACACCGAGGGCGCTCTGACAGGATGCGGGAGCAGTGCAGGCTAAGCTAACTGCTAGCCCATGTGGACCGGCAGTTCTGACAGTCATGCTGGCTGGTGTTCGTTCTTTTGGACAGTAATTTTTGTTTTTAGTTTGGATATGTGTTAGTTTGGATATGTGTTCTTGTAGTTCTTGTAGTTTTTGGATATGTGTTTTTGTCTTTGTGTTGCATTGCTGTGAGCTGGGGGAAATGATATTTAATTTTATGTATGTATTCAAGTACATAAAATAAAAGGACAAATAAAGTGTTCCTGTTTCTTGATATATATATATATATATATATATGAGTGTGTGTGTGTGTGTGTGTGTGTGTATGTGTACCTGCAGCAGGGCAGACTGCATGGCTGGGTTGTGGAGACCACTGAGGGAAGCAGGAGATGCAGAGGGAGAGAAGCCTGGCACCCCCGGGAAGGAAAGCAAGCTTGGAAACCCAGCCCCTCCTGGAGGTTGGAGTCCACCGCTCAACCTGGAACAAAGTACTATAGTATTGTAAACCAACAAAGACATGTATATGACATGCAAGTGTTGCAAGCACTTGGGCTTTGACAAGATAACTTGCAAATGATTGCCACAAACCACCTTGTTTTGCTGCAGACTAACAACTCTCTCCCTCTTTTAGGCAGCTCTTATTCAGGTAAAACACCACCAATTAACAATGTTATGTCCAACAGGCTATAACCCAAAAAAGTATAGCAGACCTACACTGATCAGCCAAAACTTTAAAATCACCTGTCTAATATTGTGTAGGTCCCTCTTGTGTTGCCAAAACAGCTCTGATGTGTCGAGGCATGGACTCCACAAGACCTCTGAGGGTGTCCTCTGGTATCTGGCACCAAGACGTTAGCAGCAGATCCTTTAAGTCCTGAAAGTTGCGAGGTGGGGCATCCATGGGTCGTACTTGTTTTTCCAGCACATCCAACAGATGCTCGATCGGACTGAGATCTGTGGAATTTGGAGGCCAAGGCAGCACCTTGAATGAACCCTTTGTCATGTTCCTCAAACCATTCCTGAGCAATTTTTGAAGTATGGCAGGGCATATTATCATGCTGAAAGAGGCCACTGCCATCAGGGAATACCGCTGCCATGAAGGGGTGTACTTGGTCTGCAACAATATTTAGATAAGTGGTATGCCAAAGTAACATCCACATGATTTTCAGGACACAAGGTTTCCCAGCAGAACATTGCCCAGAGCATCACACCGCCTCTGCCGGCTTGCTTTCTTCTCATAGTGTATCCTGGTGCCATCACTTCTCCAGGTAAATGACGCACACGCACCCGGACATCCACATGATGTAAAAGAAAATATGATTCATCAGACCAGGCCACCTTCTTCCATTGCTCCATGGTACAGTTCTGGTACTCGCGTATCAGAACTCGTTGTAGGTGCTTTTAGTGGTGGACAGGGGTCATCAAGGGCACTTTGACTGGTCTGCGGTTATGCAGCCCCTTACACAGCAAGCTGCAACGCACTGTGTGTTCTGACACCTTTTTAATCATAGCCAACATTAACTTCTTAAGCAATCTGAGCTACAGTAGGTCTTCTGTGGGGTCGGACCAGATAGGCCTTTGCTCTCCGCGTGCATCAATGAGCCTTGGGCGCCCATGGCCCTATCGTCGGTTCATTGGTTGTCCTTCCTTGGAACACTCTTGGTAGATACTAACCACTGCACACCAGGAACACCCCACAAGACCTGCCGTTTTGGAGATGCTCTGACCCAGTCATCTAGCCATCACAATTTGGCCCTTTTCAAAGTGGCTCAGATCCTTACGCTTGCCCATTTTTCCTGCTTCCAATACATCAACTTCAAGAACTGACTTGCTGCCTAACATATCCCCCCCACCACCACCTTGACAGGTGCCACTGTAATGAGATAATCAATGTTACTCACTTACCCGTCAGTGGCTTTAATGTTTTGGCTTATCAGTGTATATCCACATGCATCAGCTGCTGTGGTCGTAATACTACTTACATTCTAGGTACAGCACACTCACTTATTAACACATAAAACCGAGAGTAAAATCTTACGTTTGTTACGCCCCTGTTTCAGTCACTTCACAAGAATGTTTGAATCAGAGTCACAGGTTCTCAGTAGCATAGGGCCAACTCTGGCCTTTTTCCACTGTCTTGTACAATTTACCACAGAGACGGCTTGATGGGTGTGTGCAAAACTGGAATATGACACACATTCAG
This sequence comes from Lampris incognitus, assembly GCF_029633865.1. NCBI lineage: Eukaryota > Metazoa > Chordata > Actinopteri > Lampriformes > Lampridae > Lampris > Lampris incognitus. The sequence goes on from NC_079218.1 coordinate 11,720,783, forward strand.
TCTTCTGACAATAACAGACATGTAGCTTTTGCAAACAGAAGCCTGAAACTTTTCATATGAAAGGATTGTGCCATAAGAATCCAACATCGAGACCAATTAGATCAGAGGTGCCCAACCATGTCATGGAGAGCCATGCGTATGCAGGTCATCACTCCAACCTGACACCACATAAGCTGATTTAACCAACAATCCTTTGAGCAGACAGGAAAGGACTAATCAGTGAAATCAGATGGAGGGGTCTCAGGTTGCAAGGAAAACCTGCATACACATGGTGCTCTGTGGCACATAGTTGAGCACCACTGACATAGGATTCTTCATACAATTGCAGTTGCCTATTCTGCATTCCTGGTTAAGCTGAAAGTCGACCATACCTTTCCCGTAGAATAGAACAACACCTCTGTATATTAGAACTGCCCCCTCTAGTGATTCTTTTAAATCCCATTTAAAACCATCTCTACTCCCTGGCAATTGTTTGGCCTCAAGGTGCCATCTACTGTCTTTGTCTTGTGTGTTGCAGTTTGTCCTATATTAATTACACTGTTCTTACTAATGGATAGTTGATTCATCCGCACGTCTTACATACCCTGGCTGGAAGTTAGAGCTGAAGGCTGAGGCGAAGCCTGGCAGAACCGGAGATGACGACGGGACCCCGGCTGCTGCTGCTGCTGCTGCAGCCGCCGCCGCCGCCTGTAAAGGGGCTACGGATGCAACAGACGACGCAGTGGCTCCAGGGAGTCCCATGAAGGATGACAACACAGGGCTCCCAGCACCTGGACCACCCGTGCTGCCAAATCCGGGAAAGGTGGCAGGGTTGGGGCCGGGTGGAAGCCCTGAGAATATGGAGGGGGTGGTTGTGAGGCCCAGCCCGAAAGGAGAGGCCGCACTCGGGGCTCCACTGGGAGCCAGGCCAGGGTAGATGGGTGCAGCTACCGTCTGCGGGTGGCTGGAGATGTTGGTGGTGGAAGCCATCGAAGTCAGGGATGAAGGAATAGAGGAGGAAGGGAGAGAGGAGGAGAGCGAAGAGAAAGGAGAGAGGCCAGGGTAATGAGATGGAGCCGGGCTGGAGGGGAGGGCTTGGATCCCGGCAATGGCAGCAGGACTGGGGAGAGAGCCTTGAGGGGAGCCAGAGGGGTGGGACAGACCCAGGGAACGGGCCAGGGCAGCCTGAGCTGAACCTGGCACCACTAAAGAGCCCACAGAGGGAGTACAAGAACGAGACGTGCCTTTGAAAGCCGATGGCACAGGACTGTTACAGCCACTGTTATTGCCTGCCGGTTGTTTACTCAGGGCAGCACGCTGCTGATCACTGTAGAGCACTCCGGATGACCCCATAGCAGCCTGGGCTGGGGTTGAATGCACTGTTGAGGATTTGGGACTGGGGCCTGGTGTTGAGGTGTTTCCAGTTACTGGTGTGGTAGATCCAGAGGTGATGGGTGACATTTCTGAAGGGGTGTAGCTGCGAATTACTGATCCGGCGAGGTTACTGGGCTGAGTTGGAATACCAGGGAAGCTAGGTCCTGAATGCGGGTCGGCAGACAGGGGAAATGTCTTCTGTTGTGACACACTCACATTGCTGGGCTGAGGTAGGGTGTCAGGGCCGCCCCTGGAGGTAGCTGGGGTCCCGGGTCGGGAAAGCCCACTGTGGAAAGAAGAGGGGGAAAAGCCTGCGGCGCCAGGTATGGGAGTTCCACATGGGGTTCCTGATGGGGTGTGGGCTTTAATGACAGATGGGGGTGCGGGTGTACCGTAGCCACCAGGCGTAGTAGGGGGACCTGCCTTAATGACGGATGTGGACGGAGCTGGGGAGGAGGGGGGTGCTCCTGTGTTCTGAGCAGGAACCATGCCTGGAAAAACGGGCGTGATGGGGGTGGTGGGCGGGGCCTGAACAGGGGAGGCCTGGGGAGGGACGGGGGTGGAGGGCGTGGAGCCATGGGGAATGAGAAGAGGCCCACTATTGACCCCTGGAGTGGTATTTTGTGGATTGCCTGGTTTGGAGTAACCTCGAGAGAGAGAGAGAGAGAGAGAGAGAGAGAGAGAGAGAGAGAGAGAGAGAGAGAGAGAGAGAGAGAGAGAGAGAGAGAGAGAGAGAGACGGACAGACAGACAGACAGACAGACAGACAGACAGACAGACAGACAGACAAATTGAGGATGAAAAAAAATCTAATCTGGGCATTGATAAATATCTTGTGTTGTGAAACATAAAACAAGCAAGTAAAATGACAAAAAAAAAGAAAAAAAAGAAAAAGAATTCTGTTTAAAAACTTGGATCTTTTAAAATTAGTTAGATGCCAACAGGCCAAAAGAGTAATCCATTAATATTCAACCTGCAGGTGTGCAGTGGGTGGGTGGCGAGACAGTTTCCTGACGTGCAACCAATTAAAGGGGAATTCTGACAGTTTTCAACATTAAACTTTGTCTACTTACCTAACTTTACCTAGCTAACACAAATTTAATGTAAAATAGCAGAGAACTCAACATGTTTCAGCTAGACAACTATATCCTAAAAAGTTCGACAATTCAAGCGTGCTCAATTTTTCTCCTCTTTTTCCACCCACTTTGGCATGTCCAATTCCCTGATCTCCTGCCCCTGCAAAGCCCATACAGCAGCTGCGGAGGGGTGTAGACTTCCAAGTGGGTCCTCTGATACACGTGGAGTAGTCCAACACTTCTTTCTACAGGAGAACATAACGCCTTCAGAGGCTCATGCTATTTCCCCCAGATCCACCTGCAGCTGCAGACACCCCACCTCCAGTGACACAACGTGTTGTAAAGGTGGAGAGTATCGTCCGTACTGGCTCCCCACTCATGAACATTCAACCAAGTCGTAAAAAATGCTGGAGCATTTTTTACAGAGCTGAAATGGAGCTGAAATGTGGTGGGATGTTAGCTTATTTACCTGCTAGGTCACCACAGCATCCAGCTATGCAATATAATGTGACATACATATGTATTTTCTTGTTTTAACTGTAGCTCATAGAGCATAACAGTACAAAGATTCTCACAGAGAGGAAATCTAAGTAACTACATTCCCCACATTCTGTTCTTTACAACCCATAATAGCAATTTTGATGGTCCAAGAGATAGCAGTTAAGCTTCATGGCCAATTTGGCTGGGAAACCTCTACAAAAGCTCTCCTTCCATACAAACCCCATAGTTAATTTGGCCTCTGGTCCGTCGTTGTTATAATACTGCACTGCTTTGAGCCCTGCCTGCCACATTGTGACTATTGTAAATGGTAATTTCACGAAATGGATCGCATAAATTTTGCACGTTTTGAAAACTGGCAGATTTTCCCTTTAAGACAATTGGTTATTCCAAGCGATGCATGTTAAATGCCTGCAGAGGTTGAAAACAGAAGCGCTACAAAAGCATGTACACCTTCAAGCACGAGTTCCAGCGAAGGAAGCGATTAATGACATTAGTTTGGAATGGTTCTCGGCCCGGGAGAACAAAGAGCTACGTCCTCACAATCCACCATAACCTAAATTCTATTCTAACCCTGTTTGACTGGCAGTTGAGCAGCTCCACCTTCACCTCATCAAAGCATCATATTGGAGGAGCACAGTTAAGCATCATGCCGAGTAGTTAGGCAGCAAGCTTCGAGGAGCGCCAATTTGCTCTCATACACACACGCACATACGCACGCACACATACACACGCCAACACACACACACACACACACACACACACACACTCATGCATGTGTACAAATGCCCCCACCCCCCCACACGTTGCCAAGGTGTCATACCTGCTACTTTGTGGGTGGCACTGTAGGGGGGAGGGGGCACGCTGGCTGTTATAACCCCTCCCACAGCCACAAGGCCTGCGTTGTTGTAAGCACCTGAGTGGTGTTGCAAACATTAACAGTGTCCACCAAAAGCTCTCTCTCTCTCTCTCTCTCTCTCTCTCTCTCTCTCTCTCTCTCTCTCTCTCTCTCTCTCTCTCTCTCTCACACACACACACACACACACACACACACCCACCCACACTCTCTCTCTCTCTCTTGAGGAAACACCCCAGCACTAACCAAACCTAAACCAGGCTCAGATGACAGTGGTAAAAAATGTGTTAATTTACATGCCTCGCTGTACATAAAGCCACTCCAAGTAGCAACAATTATAAAGATCAGACAGTTTGAGTTATAACTCACTCACTCAACGTTCTCTCTCTTTCACATCTGTTCTCTTTTCCAAATGCATACACTTCATGAGGGATAAGGGTGTGTGTGTGTGTGTGTGTCTGCATTTGTGTGTGTGACCTAAGTTGTTTCTTACTTGGAGCGATGGTAGCATGTGGTCGGCAGGGTGGGATTGGGTAGGGCACGGGCCGGTGAGGATTATATGTGGAAGGAAACTAGAAATGGAAAGATAATAAATCGACTGATCAATCAACCAACCAACTAACACTGCCCAGTGATGAACTGGTAAGCTTATCCATGAAAAATCCTTCTTCAGCCATTAAAGAGTCACTTGCCATAATTGTGAAATTTCTACCTTTCAGATTACAGTAATTCGGCATTCTTATGTGTGTCATTGCATTTTTCTTTACCTTAAGGTACCAATGTCTCTTGAAAAGAAAGACTGCGCTTACAGGTTTATATGATCCAATGATCCGGGCAGCGATTCCTCTCCCCTCTGTATTAGCAGGGCTCTCCTCCTTCTTCTCTCCTTCCTTTTTCATAAGCAGGGTTCCCTTTGATCAAAAACACACATTTTGTCATGTCCAATGCTACAGAGTGGTCAAGGTGGAGCTTTAAGTTTTTGTGCTGGATTGACAGAAATGCAAGCGCCACTTTTAGTTAAAGAATTTGTTCAATCAGAATGACCTGCATCACTTCAATTTAAATGAGATGACTGGAAATACTTTGGCAGCCTATTCTACCATGTTTTCATTTCAGACGTTAACTGCTACTGCTACTTTACAACTAAGATGTTGTTGATTCGATTGTGTTAGTTTTGCTACTTGATTTGCTTTGTTTAGACAAACTGCCTGAATTAATTTAAGAATTGAGCCTGTCCCCTCTGTAATACAGACCCAACACAATTGCAGCAAAGGTTATGCATGGCATAAGCAGTCATTCATTGTATTCTGCATGTCTTGCAGTTATCCTGCCATTAATTGGAGTCAATACTAGCAGCTAATTTTTTTTTCTTCTCAAATCTAAATAGGACATATGCTGCTCTGAAAATGACTACAAATATCAAGTCACACATAAAATAAATGACCATTCTACTGCCCCCGAGCATCACATTGTCCCCTGGAGCAAGTTTTCTGCAGATCTTATTGAGGTAATTTGATATTGTATTTGGCTGCAATCCCTTCACCACTAGGACTGCAGTCCATGACTTAGGCTATGGAGAAACTTTTTATAACTATTCAGGGATTTAAGCAATTGTGTTCCTGAATCCTGAAATGTCCTGCAATGATAGTTCTAGGGTTGTGCGATATGATGATATATATCATGTGACAATATAAAACGTCTATCGTTTCATATTAAGCTCTATCGTTTATTTCGTTGTGTTGCAAATCACACTCTTTACAGTAAGAGTTTTCGTCATTTGGATGACCTTTCCCGCTCTTTGCACAGCACGGATGCAGGCAGGAAATTTGCATGAAGGCAACACAAACAAACATGGAGGACAGTGAACGTAATGCAGAACGGGGTCATTTCGAACAGGACTCTGACCGGCCAGGACAAAACGAGGAGCTTAAACCTAAAAGAGGGGCTACTTCTATCGTACGGCTGTGGTTTGGGTATGAAAAGTCTGACATGGACCAGAAAACCGTACTTTGCAAAATATGCCACACGCCGGTCCCCACAACGGACTCAAACACCACTAGCCTCTTTTACCACCTACGCAAGAGTCAAGTCAAACATAACGGAGAGAGACTACAGATGAGAGCCGCAAAAGCACAGCCGAGTGCTCAAAACGAACCCCAGACTCAGACGTTGCAGGAGGCTTTTGGCCGCAGCACACCATATGTCAAAGAATCACGAAGATGGAAAGAGACAACGACCACCATTGCAACTTACATCTGCAAAGACATGGCCCCAATTTACACGGTCGAGAAACAGAGGTTTTGTGAGTTGGTGCAAACACTTGACTCAAGGTACACAATGCCGAGCCGAAAACATTTCACCCAAGTCGAGTTGCCTCGTTTATATCAAACATGTCGGGCCAAACTAGAGGAGAAAATCCACATGGTATTCTACTATGCTACAACAACAGATATGTGGATGAGCCGAACGATATTTTGCTACATGCTTAATTGAAAATTTGCAGTAAGGTTCTAAATAAAAAGAGAAAAATAATCAAATATGAGTAAGTACCTTTTATTTGTCGACTATATGACTCAAAATGTAATGAGAAATAGGCCTTTCCATGTGGTCATTTTATATAAACTATATTCACTGAATTTACAGAAAATGCGCTATATCGTGATATGAATGACCTATATCATGATATGAGATTTTGGTCATAACGCACAGCCCTAGACGGTTCAGTTTAAGAGCACTCTATGTAGAAAAGGTCTACGTGGAAAACACTCCATGTAGAATAGCTCTATGTAAAACTCTGTGTGGAATGGGTTAGTACTCACATAGAAGGTGCCATTGACCAGGCTGGGCCTGCCTTTGGGGTAGGGGTTGCCAGGTATCATACCACAAGAAGAAATCATAGCTATAGGAGCCTTACAGCCAACTTTACACACCTAGAGAGACACAAACATACAACACTTAGCAACTTGATCCACAGGGTCACCTTTTCACTATGTCTTCAGAATTTGGTTTTCGAGGTAGGCTTTAGGCATATTGTGCTGTACTGGTTACAAAGGCGATTTAACACACAGTAAAACATATCAGTAGTTGTGTTATCTTGTTCACTGAAATGTAGGAGTGACATTTAGTAGTTGAGAGTTCACTTTTCCTCTTTTATATGCACGGGAATTATTTAGGTCAGTTTACACTGCACCTTAAACAGCCTTTCGTCTTGTCTAAAACGTACTTAATTAATTCAGATTATTATGAAAATTATGGGATCAAAAAATGCAACACCATTTTATTGAAACTCCAAGAATCTCTTCTAAAGTTAGTTCTCTATCGGTATGGATCATCCATCCATTATCCAAGCCGCTTATCTCCAATCGGGATTGCGGGAATGCTGGAGCCAACCCAGCAGTCATTGGGCGGCAGGTGGGGAGACACCCTGGACAGGCCGCCAGTCCAGCACAGGATCGACACAGTCACACCTAGGGACAATTTAGTATGGCTGATGCATCTGATACATGTCTTTGGCCTGTGGGAGGAAACTGGAGCACCCAAAGGAAACCCACGCAGACATGGGTAGAACACGCAAACTCCACACAGAGGACGCCCTGGGATGACCCCCAAGGTTGGACAACCCCAGAGTTCGAACCCAGAACCTTCAAGCTGTGAGGCAACCGCGCTAACCACTGCACCACAGTGCTGCCAGTATGGATCAGGACAAGATTACTTAATTAATTAAAAGGGAGAGTTTCTTGATTGGCAAGTGACTTGAATGCATCACTGTTGTAAGCAGGGCAAATAAATCCCACTGAAAATACAGTGAGCATTGGTGCCCTGTATCTGTATCACTCTGTATCTGGACACAGGTTTACCTACCTCTTCTTCCCATGCAACTCTAACACAAAGTGATGAAGCAAAGCGCAGCATAGTTTGACGCTTTAAGCTTAGTGGAAAATCAACAAAAATAATCCTAGAGACTGAGCATTATCAAATAGCAAATCACAAATTGAATAAGATTGGCAACCTTAAAGTTACCACACAAGTATTGTGCACTGAAAGGGCAATACCAAACTAGATTATTTTTTTCTATCATTTGCTTTTTTTCTTTATTTGTATACATATATAAATGTGTGCTTTGTACCTGCTCCAATATCCTACGGGCTCGTTTCTTCTCAGACAAGTGAATGCGGAACAGGTCCTCCACAGGACGGTAATTCTGAGCATCTGATATGTTCCTTTAAACATTGGGAACAAGCAACATTTGGCAACCAACCATTCATACTATTTAACTTATGGCTCTAGTAATTGCAATATTATAATATGAAGAAAAAAAACAATTAAAAATGTTGCAGTCAGTATCAGGTGAATTTTCGGAATTACATACAGAGCTATCAGTTCCAGGACAATCAGTCGGTCCTTTGAGAAGGTGAAGCAATTTAGGATATTGGCCACTTTGGTTGTAGGAATTGCAACCATTTTCTAAAGTGAAATGGGAAAAAGAATTTAGGAGATATAACAAGTTAATCAAAAATAACAGTGGAGAGCCAGGTATCATAGCTTAACTGACAATCACCTTTTTATATTTATGCTAATAATGCCAATGTTGTGCTTTTTAAAACTTTTTTTTAAAATTAACTTCTTTTTAAAGACTTAATTGTTTTTACTAATTTTCAAACTTTATTTTATTTTTAGACTTTTCAAGTGGAAATGCAAAATCAAAATTTGGCATCCTAGAGTCAATTATTTCAGTATTTGAAAAACCCCACTATTCTCAAAATATTATTACACCATCAAGAGAAGATTATGAGAAAACATGATAGTCATATGGTACCAGACCCATAGTGGCACACACAATGTAAACCACAAGAGCAAGTACTGCAATCCTTATTACTTACATGCTGAAGTGCTTTTACTGCTTTGATCTGAGGTTCAGCCCATGAGAAGTACTTCAGTATCTCCATTACCTGTAAGAGTTACAGATTGTTGTACATTTCAGAGCCAAACTGGAAGAGCACTCCCTCAGTCTAAGTCCATGTCATCTCTGTAAAATCTTACTGAGTCAAGTTACTCTTTTCTTTGTAAAATGTTGTTCATGTAAAGATTTACATGTTAGGATTCATCTTGAAATGTTTAAGAACATATTTTTCTAGAAACATTATCAAATATGTTTATGAAATCTAAATATCACATTTTGCATGGATTTTTGCAGAAGAATATTGTGGAAATGACAAAGCAATCACACATAATGTGAAAGACGGATTCCTAAGTTTACAAATTTTATGAATTAATCAATTAAACATAAGTGACACAACCACATAGGAGTGTTGCTGTGCACCCAGCTAGCCTATATCTAAATTTAAAGGTAAATCAGTGTCTTGGTATATTCGGGCAGGGACAGGAGGTACCTGTTCGCTGGAGAAATATCCATGCACCTGTTCTATTGCCTTGATCCGCTGATCTGTCAAGACGCACTGAAAGAAAAGTCGCACATTACCTTTAGTGATTGACAGAATGCTGTGACTGAAACATTTTTTTCCAATAACAACCAGCCAAATTCAACAGACAACTATTTCAAAACTTGGGATGGGCATTTCTTACCTTTCTAATTTCATCCAAGACGATATCAAATGATTTCTTATCCATGTTGGATGACTGATCGTAAACTGACTGTAGCTACTCTATGACAAATATTCCAGCCGATACCATATACTAAGTGCAATTTTAAAACAAGATGATCAAATTTAAGACAGATGCATTCGGGTGTTTACTTTTAAGAGTTATCTCTGCCTTTTAAGATGTTGCAGAGGTATGACCAACATGGTTGTTTGCACGTCCATTGCACGTTGTCCGTCTTGGGAGAGAGATCCCTCCTCTGTTGCTCTGAGGTTTCTTCCTATTTTTTCTCCCTGTTAAACTCTTTTTTTGTTTAGAGAGTTGTTCCTTATCCGATGAGAGGGTCTAAGGACAGGATGTTGTGCTGCTGTAAAGGCCCTTGAGGCAAATTTGTAATTTGTGATATTGGGCTATACAAACAAAATTGACTTGACCTGACTTGTTTGCAGTATTTGATTTCTGATCAGTTTACTGATCGTAAACTGACTGTAGCTACTCTATGACAAATATTCCAGCTGATACCATACACTAAGTGCAATTTTAAAACAAGATGATCAAATTTAAGACAAATGCATTCGGGTGTTTACTTTTAAGAGTTATCTCTGCCTTTTAAGATGCTGCAGAGGTATGACCAACATGGTTGTTTGCACATCCATTGCACGTTGTCCGTCTTGGGAGAGAGATCCCTCCTCTGTTGCTCTGAGGTTTCTTCCTATTTTTTCTCCCTGTTCAACTTTTTTTTTTTTTTTTTAGAGAGAGTTGTTCCTTATCCGATGAGAGGGTCTAAGGACAGGATGTTGTGCTGCTGTAAAGCCCCTTGAGGCAAATTTGTAATTTGTGATATTGGGCTATACAAATAAAATTGACTTGACCTGACTTGTTTGCAGTATTTGATTTCCTGTGTAATACAGCAACATGTTCCTTCTGATCCTTTTGTCTCTGCAGTATACAACTCCTCCACTCCACAATGATTCCCGACAAGAGAAAGTCTGTTCAACTAAAATGAAAAAAATAATAACACCAGATTCACAATCTGTAGGAGATTGAACGTCCGCGGCTAACACGCTAGCTAGCTTTAGCTAGCTCAGTTCTGCGTACAACCTAACAAAGGGAGGCAGGAACAAAAGCATAGAAAAAGTATAGTTACAAGTCAGATCGTTCAAGGTTTTTGAAACTCAATGGCAGAGTAATTCGAATTCAACAATAAACACGTAAAATTACATAAACGTCTCGAAATAATACGCAAAGTAAAACCAGCAGCTTAAGCCCGCAATCGTCTATTGACAGCTGCTGGGGTAGGACCCAGCCGTTGCGCCGTTAAGTCATCTTACTCAAAGCACAAGTTTTTAATTCCACATTATCCGTGGTAACCGTGAATTTATATAAAATAACAGTTGTTTATGTAGGATTTTAACCGGAGTATGCTTTATGATTTTTTTTCATATTGTATTTCAAAGTATTTTCCTGCAGGCTTGTATTTGGACACCATACAGGAAGTAAACACAAAACACATCGCCCCAGCAGTGCAGAAGAGCAACTCGCTTTTATAGCAAGGAAAATGGACCGGTTTACGTGGTCGAACGGGCTCTTAGAAATCAACGAAACATTAGTGATTCAGCAAAGAGGTGTCAAGTTATATGATGGAGATGAGAAGGTATAGCTGTTATTTCTAAAATCTGTTTTACTGTTTATTTGCACAATACATTAGCATAATGCTAGTGGGTCAAAATATTGAAATGTCAGCCAGCTCTGAACACGATACTATTAATTTCCTTTCCAACATCTTATGTAAATCATCAAGAATTATTTTCTATATTGTTTCTTCTTTTTTTTTTCTTGTTGGCAAGCTAACAGTTTAATATGACCCTCCTTAGTAGCCAATTTACTTTCTTTTAAGTAAAATTAGATAGTTTACTTGCTGAAATGTTGAAGGATTTGAGGATGAAGAATGAAAAGGCGGTTGGTCCAAATGACAAACCTGTGGAGGCATGGAGGTGTTTAGGAGAGATGGCAGTGGAGTTTTTAACTAGATTGTTTAACACAGTCTTGGAGAGGGAGAAGATGTCTGAGGAGTGGAGAAGAAGCATACTGGTACCAATTTTCAAGAATAAGGGTGATGTGCAGAGCTGTAGTAACTACAGAGTTGATCAGTCACAGCATGAAGATATGGGAAAGAGTAATAGAAGCTAGGTTAAGAGGAGAGGTGAAGATTAGCGAACAGCAGTATGTTTTCATGCCACAAAAGAACACTACAGATGCGATGTTTGCTTGAGAATGTTGGAGTATAGAGAAGGCCAGAAGTTACATTGTGTCTGGATTTAGAGAAAGCATATGACATGGTGCCAAGAGAGGAGGTTTGGTATTGTATGAGGAAGTCAGGAGTGGCAGAGAAGTATGTAAGAGTGGTGCAGGATATGTACGAGGGCAGTGTGACAGTGGTGAGGTGTGTGGTAGGAATAACAGATAGATGGGTTCAAGGTGGAGGTGGGATTACATCAAGGATCGGTTCTGAGCCTTTTATTGTTTGCACTGGTGGTGGACAGGTTGATGGACGAGATCAGGCAGGAGTCTCTGTGGACTATAATGTTCGCGGATGACATTGTGATCTGTAGCAAGAGTCGGGTGCTGGCTGAGGAGTGCCTGGAGAGGTGGATGTATGCACTGGAGAGAAGAGGAATGAAAGTTAGTAGGAGCAAGACGGAGGGAGGACAGCGGAATGGTGAGGATGCAAGGATTAGAGGTGATGAAGGTGGATGAGTTTAAATACTTGGGGTCAGCTTTTCAAAGTAATGGGGAGGGCGGAAGAGAGGTGAAGAAGAGAGTGCAGTATATTAGAGGGACAGCACAGGTTGGACAATTTGGAGACAAAGCAAGAGAGGCAAGATTGAGATGGTTTGGAGATGTGTGGAGGAGAGATGCTGGGTATATTGGGGGAAGGATGCTGAATATGGAGCTGCCAGGGAAGAGGAGAGGAGGAAGGCCAAAGAGGAGGTTTATGGATGTGGTGAGCAGGAAGAGATGGAAACGGATGATCTGCTGTGGCAACCCCTAACAGGAGCAGTAGTAGTAGTAGGTCTGCTGAAATGTACCTTTTCACCACACGTCAGTCTATCTATCTATCTATCTATCTATCTATCTATCTATCTATCTATCTGTCTGTCTGTCTACGATCTAATGGGGAAGTTAAAGATTCTCAGTCACATTCTCCTCACACTCCCCCTCTTCTCTGTCATTGTACAAGGCTAAGCTGGATGCTGGAGTAGTCTTGCTGAGCACTCATCAGTTGATTTGGAGGGACCTTAAGAATCACGTAAGAGAGGAGCAATCTAATGTTGCATGATGCATGCTGAACTGCTCAGACAATGTGCAAATTAGTAATTGTGTTTACTAATTTGTGCTTTTGATTTACTATGCTGACTCTTAATGCCTCTGTGTATTTCCTTTGGTATTCATAGGAATGTTCCATAGCCATACCTTTATCACAAATCATCTTCTTTGAGGAGCAAGGAGCAGGAATAGGAAAAAGGTAAATATCAGTTAACAAGTTTATATTGTGATAATGGTTTGCTTGAACTGTTGTCTTGTATTTCAAAACCTTGTTTACAATACTTTTGATATTGTTTTACAAGAAGGGGAAACTATTATTGATTGCTGTTATCTTCTAGTGCAAAGATAGTCATCCACCTGCATCCAGCACCTGCCAACAAGGAGCCAGGTCCTTACCAACAGAGCAAGTTCTCATACATAAAATTGTCCTTCAAAGAACATGGGCAGATTGAGGTAACACCACTTAAAAGTATAAGGAAATGTATTTTTTAATCTTAAACCCTCTCTAAACACAAGACAAGGTCTTTGTTTATTGCTCAAATGAAACCATCACAGTGTCGTGTGTTTGAAGTTCTACAGGAGGCTGACAGAGGAGATGACACAGAAGAGATGGGAGAGTACTCCAGTGTCACAGCCTATCCCCACAGGAACAGGGTCTCAGGTGAGGAGCTGAAGTTGAGCAGACGGTCGCCTTCATCAAATGATTTTGTTTTCTTCTGCATTGGGTTAGATCCATCTTTGTTTGACTGAACTTTCTTTGACAACAGTTGTACTGGTGTATGTGGTTTTTTTCCCCCTCTTTGTGGTCATGCAGACCGGAAGGACACGTGCTGTGGGTATCGTTGGCATTGAAAGAAAGATAGAGGAGAAGAGGAAAGAAATGGACAAAAACATCTCTGAGGTAATGCAAAGGGAAAATTGTATGTATGAGTATTTGCAAGACACTTGACTGTGCTTCATCCCCGGCTTCAAGCTCAATAACATTTAGCCTTTTTTTTCCTCCATCTAGTCTTTGGAAAGATCTTATTGTTGATGTCAGAATGCTGTGCTGCTCCATTTTATATGTGCGCCACATTTCAGTCAAATATCTTTATTACAATATTAAGTGAGGCTAAATGTATTTTCCTTAGTATATGTATAACCACTTTCTGTATAAAAATGTTTTGAAAGTAGTTTGATTTTAATTGACACTGAATTAAATGTCATTATTCTGTTTTTATTAGCATTAAATATATATTGCCCAAATTTACCACATTAAAAAAAATGTCATCATCTCTCACAATATTGTGATGCCATCCATTCCATCCATCCATTATCCGGACCGCTTATCCTGCTCTCAGGGTCGCGAGGATGCTGGAGCCTATCCCAGCAGTCACCGGGCGGCAGGCGGGGAGATACCCTGGACAGGCCATCACAGGGCATATTGTGATACAGTTCTCAAAATAAAGTAACAGTCATATACAATAACCTGCCAAGGCCAAAACTGCAGCTAAGAATTTCAGTTACTTCAACATTTACTCTGTCAAAAACCAGATGTTGGTGTTTGCTGCCTGTGGCTGTCCCAGTCGCTGCTCCACCCCCTCTGCCGATCCGGGGAGGGCTGCAGACTACCACATGCCTCTGTGGCGTCGCCAGCCACTTCTTTTCACTTCCTGACAGTGAGGCTGTTTCGCCAGGGGGACGTAGTGTGTGGGAGAATCACACTATTCCCCCCAGTCCCCCCCCCCCCAACAGGTGCCTCGACCGACCAGAGGAGGCATTAGTGCAGTGACCAGGACACATACCCCCACCTAGCTTCCCACCTGCAGACACGGCCATTTGCATCTGTAGGGACGCCCAACTAAGCTAAAAAAAAGAAAAAGAAGAAGAAACTTAATTGCATAATGATCAGAACAAGTGAAGTATACTAGAGGAAGGAGAGGCTCGCTGGATTTTAGCTTTGTGGGTCATGTGATTGTTATGATGACTGATGTGTATCACTCATTCAGTTCCTTTTTTTCCCTTTTTTTAGGCCTTCGAGGATCTCAGTAAGCTGATGGTGAAGGTAAACAGAATGCTTCCTTTATTTAATTTTCACTTTTCCCTGTACTTCTTGATTCATCGGTGGCCTTTTATGGGAGGCTCCTATTTTTAACGTGCCAGCCAATGGGTAGCACAGTGGCCCAGCGGTTAGCGCTGTCGCCTCACGGCAAGAAGGTCCTGGGTTCGAACGCCGGGTCATCCCAGGTCATCCTCTGTGTGGCGTTTACATGTTCTGCCCGTGTCTCTGATGGGTTTTCTCTGGGTGCTCCGGTTTCCCCCACCATAAAAAAGACATGCATGTTAGGGTTGGTACTCCTGTCTGTGTCCCTGACCGAGACATGGCAGGATGAACTGGAGTTGGTCCCCAGGTGCTACACGGCAGCTGCCCACTGCTCCTAGCTACACAGCCAGGATGGGTTGAATGCAGAGCGTAATTTCCCTACGGGGGTCAATAAAGTATCTCAAAATAATTTTTTTTTCCCACAACAATGGCTCGGGAGTCATAATCCAGGCTATCCTAATGCGTGTCTTCTCCAACAGGCCAAAGAGATGGTGGAGCTGTCCAGATCCATTGCTAACAAGATAAAAGACAAACAGGGGGACATCACAGAGGATGAGGTATGATCTTCATCCACATCATCTGATATACAAGTATTCAGTGAGCATGCTCATTCGCTGTCCATAACAATATGTATATTTGTTGATATAAGCCCTCTCCGACCTCATGTATACCAGCATGCATGGAAAGGTGTCAAATATATACGCTTGTCTCATTCCACAGTTCCTGTGTGGTTGACATTATGTCCAGTGTGGTCATCAATGCTGTCTCAGGGCCATTACACATTGGACCAGATTATAACCTTGGGAGCCCAGAAACAGCTTTATGTTGTGTTCTAGGCCACATGAACTCCGAGCTTTCACTAAAAGCTACATGTTTAATGGGCTTCCTGGTTTTTCGATGACCTCTTCCTTTCAGTATGGTAAACTGGATCTCCTCATTTCTAGAGCTTAGTACTTTGTATATGTTAATTCTAGGACAGGGTACAAGATGATGTCCTTTTGCTGCCATCCAGGCCAGTCCACACTGGATTAGGCTGAGACCAAATGAGACTGGTCAAACCGGCTGCTCAAACTCCCACGCCCCCCTCAGCACTTCCGCAAGGGTAAAGAATTGGTGCATTGTTCCACGGCCAGGATGGAATCCACATTGTTCCTCCTGGATGCAAGGTTCGACAGTTGGTCGGAGCCTCCTTTGCCGCACCCTAGCGTAGACTGTTCCAGGGAGGCAGGGCAATGGGATGCCCCGGTAATTGGAGTACACCCTCCGGTCAGGTGAATCGGCCGTACTAAATTGTCCCTAGGTGTGAATGTGTGTGTCGGCCCTGTGATGGACTGGCGGCCTGTCTAGGGTGTCTCCCCCCACCTGCTGCCCCAATGACTGCTGGGATAGGCTCCAGCATCCCTGCGACCCTGAGAGCAGGATAAGTGGTTTGGATAATGGATGGATGGAGACCGGTCAAGACTTATTGAGAATATCTTGGACTCTTGCTGAGACACTTACACTTCATGCGTGTTTGCAGACTTATTTGCCCACCCTAAGGCAGTATAAGCTTAACCCCATATAGGGCACACACAAGGGTTCCAGGAGTTTAACTTGTGAGTAATGACGTTGTTGACTTTCACAGACGATCCGGTTTAAATCCTATTTATTGAGCATGGGTATTGCCAACCCCGTGACGAGAGAAACCCACGGCTCTGGTACACACTATCACATGCAGCTGGCGAGACAGCTGGGAGACATGCTACAGGCCCCACTGGAGGTAGGCGTGTGTGTGTGTGTGTGTTCATGTGACAGAGAAACCGTGTTCCATGTGTGCGTTGATTTGAATATGCAGAGATAAGGAGCTCTTCTCCATCACTTCCTCCTTTTCTTTTCCGTTTTGCTCTCCGTCAGGAGCGAGGCGGCATGATGGCTCTGACTGAAGTCTACTGCCTGGTTAACCGAGCTAGAGGGATGGAGGTGTGTGTGACAGACACAGACACACACACACACACACACACACACAGAAAAGAAAGGGTTGAAGAAGTGTAGCGTGTATTTTATCTGGCCTCTCCTCTGTGAGTCGGGTTTGTGTCAGTACAAAGTGTCTGTGAGTCGGGTTTGTGTCCGTACAAAGTGTCTGTGCCATCTGTTCTTTTCCAAATCAATACTTCCAGAGGCTGGGCAGTTATCAAGCTGTTTTGTGTGTTATTGTTAAATTTAACATCATCAACATTATTGCACTATTGTTGTGGTACTTCTGAATAACTGAACCCCCCACCCCACCACCACCCCTTAGCTGTTGTCTCCAGAGGATCTGGTGAACGCATGCAAGATGTTTGAGTCACTCAAGCTGCCGTTAAGGTGAGTTCATGTCTGATGTGTGTTTGTCTTCATGTTTGATTACATTGTTTGATGGCGGCAGCATAATTACATACATCTGTGTGTGTATGGTGTGTGTTTGACAGTGGCAGCATAGTTACATACGTGTGTGTGTGTGTTTGACGGTGGCAGCATAGTTACATACATTGTGTGTGTGTTTGACGGTGGCAGCATAGTTACATACATTGTGTGTGTGTGTGTGTTTGACGGTGGCAGCATAGTTACGTACATTGTGTGTGTGTGTGTGTTTGACGGCGGCAGCATAGTTACATACATTGTGTGTGTATGTGTGTGTGTGGACCAGGTTATGTGTGTATGAGCCAGTGCAGGCGCCTGCCTAACCGAGGGATCGGCCAGGAACTTCCTGCCTGGTTTCCTGTTGTTGGACGTGCTTTCCAGCCCTCTTACGCTGTGTCATTTCCTGTCATTTCTTCGTTTAAAAAAAAAAACATTGTCTTGTTTCCGCTATCCAGCGTGTCCCAGTGCCCCAGTAAAGACACTGTCCCATCTGTTCAAGTCTATTATAGCTTGTGTACCTCATTTCAAATAGCGCCACTTAAAGCCGTTGACCCGATCCCTCTCAGATGACTTGTTTAGCTAGTCTTCTTGTTTTCGTCTCCTCCGTCTGTCTGTCCTCCTGCATGTGTTTGGCCTCACCCCGACTCTGAGAACTTTTCCTGTTGTCCACTGTGGCAGCGGTGTCTAAAGATGTAGAGCAGGTCACCTGGTGGCTGGAGGGTTGCCGGTTCGATCCACGGCTCCTCCTGGCAAAAATGTTGGGGTACCCTGAGCAAGACACCTAACCCTTAACTGCTGCCAATTAGATGGGTGTTACCTTGCATGGTTGACACCGCCACCGGTGTGTGAGTGTGTGTGTGGGTAGATGTGAGCCATTAATTGTAAAGGTGACTGCCACCGTGCACTGGGTGGTTTGCAGCTGAGTGTGAAATGGCTGGGATGAGAGTCAGCATCTCCAAGTCTGCGGCCATGGTTCTCTACCGGAAAATGGTGGATTGCTCCCTCCGGGTTGGGGATGAGTTGTTGCCTCAAGTGAAGGATTTCAAGTATCTTTGGGTCTTGTTCATGAGTGAGGGTAGGATGGAGTGGGAGATTGACAGGCAGATTGGTGCAGCATCAGCAGTAATGTGGACGTTGTACCGGACCGTTGTGGTGAAGAGGGAGCTGAGCCGGAAGGCACAGCTCTCAATTTACCAGTCAATCTTTGTTCCAACCCTCACCTATGGTCATGAGCTTTGGGTGGTGACCGAAAGGGTGAGATCGCGGATACAAGCGGCTGAAATGAGTTTCCTCCGTAGGGTGTCTGGGCTCAGCCTTAGAGATGGGGTTAAGATTTCGGACATCTGGAGGGAGCTCGGAGTAGAGCTGCTGCTCCTTCGCGTTGAAAGGAACAAGTTGAGGTGGTTCAGGCATCTGATTAGGATGCCCCCTGGACGCCTTCCTTTGGAGGTTTACTGGGCCAAGTCCACCTGGGGGGAGACCCCGGGGTAGACCCAGAATTCGCTGGAGGGACCACATGTCCAATCTGGCCTGGGAACACCTTAGAATCCCCCCAGGAGGAGCTGGAGGGCGTTGCTGGGGAGGGGGACGTATGGAGTGCCCTACTTAGCTTGCTGCCACCGCGACCCGACCCCGGAGAAGCGACTGATGATGAGATGAGATGAGATGAGACAACTGTAAAGTGTTTTGAGTAGCTGTTGCAGCTGACAACGGGCTGTATATATACAGTCCATTTACCAGTTTACCATTGTGTTTGACTGAACTTTCAGCCTACTGAGAGTCACACTTTGACCCCTAGTCACTTGACCATCTTTATTCTATTCATGCTACTTTATTTCTCAATGCCCTTATCTTTTAATTTCTCTTTTAAATTCCTCATTCTGTATTTCTTGTTTAATGCCCTTCATGGCTTTTATGTAAAGGACATTTAATTTCCTTTGTGTATGGCAATGTACAACAAAAATAAACTTGCCTTGCCTTTGGAAGCCTCCGCCTTCATTTCTCTGTTCTGTTTTTCTTTCTTCCTCTCTTTCAGGTTGCGTGTGTTTGACAGCGGCGTGATGGTGGTCCAGCTGCAGTCTCACAGCGAAGAGGAAATGATAGCCTCAGCGCTGGACAATGTAAGCTCGAACATCACAAACACCATGCTGACAATGGCACGGCCATGCTCGTGGAGATCAAACACATGTGGTCATCGTGGAAGTATCTCTGGGCAAATATCCGGAGAGAAGCCGGAGGCCACGTTCTTACAGCCCACATCTCTCTGACCCGTCACCCCTTTTCTTCTTTTTTTGACCTCTTTATCTCTGTCTGTCCCCCCCGCCCTGTCTTTCCACCGTCTGCTCTTCAGGTGTCAGACAAAGGCTCGCTGACGGCGGAGGAGTTTGCAAAACTGCTGGGTCTGTCAGTTCTGCTGTCTAAAGAGAGGTGGGTATGCCGTAGCAGGCGTGTCCTGCCGAAGAGGTGATGTGCCCCGAGTATCATCGGCAAAACATCAGTAAATTTGAAAATACGTATTTCCCGACACTGGGAATGTTATGGAAAATTATAATTTTGGAAAAGTCATGGAAGTCTGGCTAAAGCAGCATCAACTCTGTTAAAGATCGATTTACTATTTAAAAAAACATGTCTGCAACAGGTTGTCTGTATGCTAACAGGTGCCTTTGCTAGCTAGCTTTCACATCAGTTAGCTAGCTAGCGCGTCGACAGTATACTGAGCAATTGCAGTTTCGACAATCAGTGGCTTCAAATGAACAAGTACAAAATATGGCTTGCTGAAGTTGTTGAGAGTAAACTGGCTCATTTACAGTATTTGAGATACAGACCAACGTTCACATTATATGCAGTGTTAAAACACACCTTTTCAGCGGCAACTCAGTAGTTTCTTTTGGTCATGGAAATCAAGCACAATGTGTGTCACTGCTCTATAATGAGTTTACACACACACACGTTTGTTTTTCTGTTCTCATAAGGATGGAAGATTTATGTCTGAGTCAAAATCCTGTTTCCTCGACGCCAGACTCTAAAGTTTCCCTTAAAGTTATATAAGCCATGGATATCCGGGTAGCGTAGCGGTCTATTCCGTTGCCTACCAACACGGGGATCGCTGGTTCGAATCCCCGTGTTACCCCTGGCTTGGTCGGGCAACCCTACAGACACAATTGGCCGTGTCTGCGGGTGGGAAGCCGGATGTGGGTGTGTGTCCCGGTCGCGGCACTAGCACCTCCTCTGGTCAGTCAGAGCGCCTGTTCAGGGGGGAGGGGGAACTGGGAGGAATAGCGTGATCCTCCCATGCACTACGTCCCCCTGGTGAAACGCCTCACTGTCAGGTGAAAAGAAGCAGCTGGCGACTCCACATGTATCGGAGGAGGCATGTGGTAGTCTGCAGCGCTCCCCAGATCGGCAGAAGGGGTGGAGCAGCGACTGGGACGGCTTGAAAGAGTGGGGTAGTTGGCCGGTACAATTGGGGAGAAATCCACAAAAAAAGGTTACACAAGCCATTAAAAACCTTTGCTGAAAAAAGATTCAAGCTCACTATTACAATGATTAGTACTAATATCCACAGGAAGCACATCAAGTTTCTATTAATTTTTCACCAGTTCTCTCTCTGATGGCTCATTTTACACCTTATACGGTATCTCTCTCTTTTGGTCTCTCTCTCCTCTTAAGGTTGCTGCTGGCAGAGAAAATGGGTCATTTGTGTCGAGATGACTCGGTCGAGGGTTTGAGGTTCTACCCCAACCTCTTTTGACCCATTTTGCACCTACTATGGCAGAGACAAGCATGGCGTCCATGTTTCTCCACTCACAGACGTAATGTGGTGGACTGACGGACTGAGGCAGAGTTCCTACTTTCATCTACTTGAGTGGTGCAGCAGCACGCCAGCTGTATTTACACAAAATAATGTAGTTACTTAATGTCGTTTCCAGTGGCCTGGAAACAGTTTTGATAACTTAACTGATTGAAATGTGGTTGTCCTGTCTGAGCGGTGTAACCCGTGCATTCTGCCTTGCTCTTAAAGACATTGGGTTCTGTCTTTTACCAAGTCTCTTATGCAGATACCTTTCCAAAGATTCTTCAGCATACTTCGTGATGACTGTGCACATCATCAGAGAGGTTTTTCATAGAAAATTTCCCAGCATTATGCAGGTTTTCCATGCAAGTTTTTTTTTCTACTTCCACAGCCTGACAGAATGTCTTTACGTATGTGAAGTGGTAAATGGTTTCATGAAAAAAATGGCTTCATGGGATGGCTTTCACTCCGCTCAAATTTTGCACTTCATCAATAATGTGTCCTCATGCTTGAGGATGGTACGGTTACCACCAGTACTCTTCTGTATTGTGGGGGAGAGGGTCACATGTATGAAAAATACAAATTGTTCTTTTTTTGTCTCAAAGGGAAATAAAAGAATATCAAATTAGTCAAATGGGATGGAACTAGTTTTGAAGTCATTTCTTTGTGCGATAAAAATATTATTTCTACATGCCTTCTTTCACAGACATGTTGCAGAGCAGCGCACAATATTGTATTAATTTTCAAAAACACTCCATTGTTTCTTAAGATTACAGAGACGCGGCAGCAGCACCATGTCATTGTGTGGTTTCCATCTCTGACCACTAGGTGACAGGTGTATTATTGTAACGGCTGCAAAAAGCCACAACAGGCGATGCCATGCTAGCGATGGATCTGATTACTGTGATTTTATAAATATTATGTTTTCTTTTTCTTGTTTTGTTTCCCCCTTTTTCTCCCCAATTGTATCCGGCCAATTACCCCACTCTTCCGAGCCGTCCCGGTCGCTGCTCCACCCCCTTTGCCGATCCAGGGAGGGCTGCAGACTACCACGTCTCCTCCGATACATGTGGAGTCGCCAGCCGCTTCTTTTCACCTGACAGTGAGGCGTTTCGCCAGGGGGAAGTAGCGCGTGGGAGGCTCATGCTATTCCCCTTAGTATCCCCCCCAACAGACGCCCCGACTGGCCAGAAGAGGTGCTAGTGCAATGACCAGGACACATGCCCACATCCGGCTTCGCACTTGCAGACATGGCCAATTGTGTCTGTAGGAACGCCTGACCAAGCCGGGGGTAACACGGGGATTCGAAGCGGCAATCCCCCCTGTGTTGGTAGGCAACAGAATAGACCACTACGCTACCCGAACGCCCTCCAAATATTATGTTTTCTTTATGATGTTTTCTAAAATATTCACACTAGCATCATGATATATCACAATATATTGAATCGTGACATATGTATCGCAATACGAATTGTATCGCCAAATTCTTGCCAATACACAGCCCAGTGATCTATGTCACGTGTGTTCTACTCATTGTATGGAAAAGATAGAACACAGTGTCAGATGGATCATTCTTAAAGGTACGATCCATTATGGCACACGCCACCATGGCTATGTGGCGTACTACAACAACATCAAAATAATGTTCATGACTTTAAGGCACAAACTGTTCTTCAAAAGTGGTTTGAGCTCAAACACAAAAGTACAAGTAGGCTTGGCACTAAGACTCTACCTATACTAGAATTACTACCACAGGACAATCCATCTCTAATTTAATTCCCTATGTAGGTCTGATTTAAACACAGATTAGCATTCCTCTTTGTTCCAGTTTTGAATAGTGCTGAGCTGTGTACTGGGTTGCTGCCGGATTGCTTCAGAAGGGTTTCCTGTTTTCTGCAGGCCCTGATTAGATTACCCTGCCATGTGCTTTGCTGGTTTACGGTGGGTAAAACTCATTTGCTCCAGAGAGTCCTGAGAGTAGACCTCCGGTAGTCCTGATCACATTAATGGTTAATAAAATTTGATTAATCACAACCAGCATTCAAATGTTGTTGCACAGTTAGGGTACTATCAAAATAAAACCAGGATTCTCTCCTCGTGTTGAGATGGGCTGATTTAGACACCACTGCATTTCAAGTTCATTCATGTCCTGAGTGGCTGAGTTATCCATCTGTTCATATCTACAGAATGTCTTCTTTTTAATCAGGGGATTGTGTCAGAGCGAGTCATTGGTCAGATTATATATACGTGGGAACGAGGTAATCTGATTGTGTTAGGCAAATGTTTGAACAGTTTATTACCCACGCTTAGCATCTTCAAATTTTATTTTCATAACGACGACTCGGCCTCGGGTTCCCTCCTGCCCTTCGCACTCACTTTGTAGGCCAATTACGATACACGATGCTACTGTGGCTGACCTCTCTCAGCTTTGAATTTGTTCCTAAATGTAATTATACCAATATGACTTCTGCTTGTCTGAATATATACGGGCTTTTCCAGCTCAAGGGGGGGGGGGGATATAAACCCATCTGTCACATCTCAAATGTTCCTGTATGTAGTCACTTCCCCCCGGCACCTGTGACCTTTTGATGGCCTCTATGTGTCTCTCGCTGTAACGCAAACACCCGTAGATTCACCACCACATTATAATCTGACACCTCTACTACGAACTCACAAGCTATGAACCTCTATAATGATTTGTTTCTGTTGGAAGTTTCCTGTCCTTTATCTATCTAGCTAGCTAGCTAGCTAGCTCTAGCTGGCTAACCATTTCAATCTGTCAATCAACAAACGCTCGGGGGCAAATGAGTTGGTGGACAGGTATAAACAACAGTAAAGCCTGCTTGGCATCACTATAAAATGAATCACCGTGCCTTTGTTGCAGGGTTATGATATGCATTACAGTGAACCTCTGGAGGTTATAATACTATGAGAACCCCTAATATATTCAGATGTCGTTTATGTAAAATTTACATGTTCACTTCCGTTGCTCACGTGAAAGTTTGAAAGTCCACCCTCGGGGTCTGTCGTGTCCGTATTTTGATACAAAAAAAAAAAACAAAAAAAAAAATCACATCAAACAGACAACTC
The DNA here is from genome assembly GCF_029633865.1 of Lampris incognitus. Taxonomy (NCBI): domain Eukaryota; kingdom Metazoa; phylum Chordata; class Actinopteri; order Lampriformes; family Lampridae; genus Lampris; species Lampris incognitus. Next base: position 11,744,835 of record NC_079218.1, read on the forward strand.
CTGACATGCCCCACGTCATTCATTTGATAAGCCACTTAATTAATTGGCGGTCAACGCGCCGCGCGTCCTTCCCGGTGCGCGCGCACGCGCTCATATCCACGCTCGCTCACGCCACACGGGCGCAACTACCGACGGGCGAGACGCGACTCGAGCGACTGGTCTCCGAACCCCGGCCGGTGGATCCTGCGTCTATAATCAATCAGTCAAATCAAATCAAATCAATCAATCAATCAGCGGGCTGCCGGCTGTGACGAGAGCGGAGGGCTGCGTTGTTGCGATTGCCTTCTGTGCGCGCGGGGAGAGTCGGATGGAGTAAAGTCACACCGAGGCTCCGGGAAACGTAAGTAACCTACGATGTGATTATTCCAGAAGGGGGGGGGGGAAGTTAAGAGGGTCGCGAGCGTTAATCTGGCCCGGTAAGGACTTCCGTTCGCATCGCTGGAAGGTGCATTTTAAGTAGTGGAGGTTTTACACACAGCACACGCACAAGTCGATGGGCGTCGCCTAGAAATAAACACAGAAACTTTCTAGAAAGAACCTCATGTTGGATTACAGCATAACGTGAAATACTCATGATAATACCACCTAGGGCAGTGTTTCTCAACCGGGGGTCCGCGGACCCCTAGTGGTCCGTGGTGTAATTGCAAGGGGTCCGTGAAGATAAAATATCTTTAAAAAAAAAGATCCTATGACGTTTATAGAAATAGGATTATTTTACTCAAATGTGACTGAGACCTTTATCTACCTAAACTATAAAGGGTAACGGGACTTTTTTCTCTAATTACATCTGTTTCACAAGTGTAATTTATTGTATTTTTAATAAGAGATCTCGCTCCCGTTTGCATTGTTAAAAGTTGCTGCATAAGAATTCTGCTTTGTTAACTATATCTAAGTTACAACTGAAAGCTCTTATTTTTGCCCCAAAGAGTGAATAAATGCTATAATGCCATTTAAAATGCAGTTTCTACTGTTTCTATCAAATTGCAACCCCCCTCCCCCAAGATCAGGTGGAGGGGTCCTAAGGGTAGATCAAAAATACGCAGGGGGTCCAGGACCCCAAAAAGGTTGAGAACCACTGGCCTAGACCACCCAGTTTGACGAGAACCGAGTCATAATGGGGTCTGGAAACAGACTTTAATAAAACGGCGTTAACCCAGAGAGACAGATGGAAAGATAACATCACACCGGCCGAAGCGGTTTATCCAGTTTGGTTTGTCGTCATTATCACACGTCTCCAAATGGACGTAGGCTAAAATTGTCTTTCTCAAATCCTAATTTGGCACGTTACCCATGGCCGGGGTTTCTCTGAGACAATGTGAGCATATTTCCGTGAAGGGGGGACCTGGGCACACTCACTCCTTCTTAGTTAGTAACTAAGTGCACCAGGAGAAGCGCAGACGTGTGAAACCCCTGCTGGTCTGCAGAGTCCCACTGTGGATCAGCAGGGGGCGAGTAAAAGTCAGTCATCCGTCTTCATGATGGACACGACAGCGCGCCACCTGTGTGGCAAAGGTGAGAAGCAGAGGAAGATGCCCGTGCGAATCCAGATGTCACCTTCCTGTCTTCCTGTTTTAGACCCCGCGCCTCCTCTGGCGCGATGATCTGACAAGCGTTCAGCTGTTCTTCATCATCTTCATCGTCATCATCATCTGTTTGCTTGGTGGTTGGCTGCGTTGCATCTCCTCTGATGAACCTCTGGCTGCGTAAGAGGAGGTGAGTCGGGAGGAAGAGGAGGGTCATGCGGTGGAGGAGGACGAAGAGGCATGGGAATGCCACCGGGCTCCGTCTCCCTCTCGCCACTCCTGCTGGCGCTCATGGCATCCGGTGAGTCCTGACGAGCCTCTGTCGCTTACTGCACACCAACGCCACGTCCCGGCTTCACACACTGACCCAGCAGCTATACTGAAGACTCTGTGTGTGTGTGTGTGTGTGTGTGTGTGTGTGTGTGTGTGTGTGTGTGCCAGGTTTTTATAGAAAATCTGAAATCACCTACCTTGTGGGGACATTTTGACATTTTTTTGGTTGGGGGGGTCTTCATGAGGAAAAGGGTCTATTTTAGGGTTAGGACTTGGGTTTAGGGTTAAGGTTAGAATTAGGATTGGGCTAGGGTTAGGGTTAAGGTCAGGCTTGTAGTTGGTTAAGGTTAGGGTTAGGGTTAAGGTCAGGCTTGTAGTTGGTTAAGGTTAGGGTTAGGGTTAGGGTTAAGGGCTAGAGAATGAATGTAGTCAGTGAGGGGTCTCCACAAGTACTGAGAAACGTGGTGTGTGTGTGTGTGTATTTGTGTGTGCTAGCCATCAAAACCTGATGTATTCTCTTTATGTATAGCACAAAAAGAGCAAATCAGACAACAATCAGAGAAATATAAACACAATCTGATCAGTAAAGATTCATTTTATCTAATCCAAACACACCATGTCACTTGTTCCTGAACTGCTAAAATGAACCATTTTCTGTAAAATGCACAGTTGGTGTTTTCATTCGGTGTCATGGTCTTGGACAGTATTTCCATTGACTTTGAAAATGGGATTTTTGTCTCTTGAAGTTTTGATTTATATTTTTTTAAATATGTAATGTTGATTTTTTTGTCACTAGTTTATGTTCCCATATGTTCATATTATTACTAATAATTTCACCTTTGGAGGATGAATACATCTTTATTCTAGATGGCAAGGCAGCAAAGAAAAAGCCAAGCCAACTATTTAATTACGCTAAATGATAAATTCCTAAACTCTGCTCAGAATCTGAACTGTTTGAATTGAGGTAAACTCACGTTGTGAGCTTCTATAACACGAGACTTCAAATAACTACACTTCATTTTCTGGATTACTTCACTGTCGATAAGAGGGGAAGAAGCCTTAAAAAATCGTAACGCTGAATCACAATATTTACAATATTATGATATTTTTTAAAAATCATTATGTATTGAATCGGCACTGAAATATGGTTTTGATGTCCAACTGGGCCGTGCCTGTCTTCATTTTCACCAAACTTTTTTTTTTATTTTTATTTTCTGTTCATTTTAATTTTAATTTTCTTCTCGCCAAACCCAGCACGGCCGTCATGTGAAAACTGACGTATCTGGCTGAACCGCGTGCACGCGCTACAGACTCCTTCAAACGGAGGAGAGGAGTTCCGCTGCAGGCGGAAAAAGGAGGGCAAGTTTTTTTTTCCTCTCCCCACACCCTCTTTCCTTTGGCGAGAGAGAGAGAGAGCGTTGCTTTGTCAGGATGTGAGCTCAACACAACAGGATTCAAATAGCATAACAGCTCTTTAAATGGATACGCCACCATAGTGGAACATCTGATGTTTACAGAGATTACAGCAGTTCATGTAGATAAAGGACTTCCACATCAAGTCCCATTTAATCAGTACAGCCCTAAACCACAACACAGCCCCACGAGGGCTTTACAATCACATTACATTCTCCAACTGATGAAAATATGATAATAATAATAATGATAACAACAATAAGAAGAAGAAGAAGAAGAAGAAGAAGAATTTACTCATAAGCACCTTCAAATTCACCCAAGGACACTGCACAATTCATAATAAAAAACAATACAAAGAACATACAATCCTAAAATAGCAAAACAATTCATAATGAATTAGAACAATAGGGAATGAATATGTGCCAGTGTAAGACTTCCCCCATCCCAAGACCCTCAGTGCGGATGAGGAACTCTACAGGGGGGAAAATGGGAGCAACAGATGATGGATTCCCCTTCCCGTGTGGATGGACATGTAATGGGTACCGAGTGGACAGAGTAGAAAAGCAGGAATAGATTTACAATAACCGTTCAGTTAATGAGTACAGGTTAACGCTTCAGGATTGTCTGTCTATAGTCATGTCAAACACTAACTGCTGGTTCACGTCAGTTAGTTTGAGATTAGTATCTCCAAAACATTTTCCAACTAATGCAAAGTCACTCAAATAACAAAATAAAAATTAAATCCAGGATTTTTTTTCCATTCATGAATAGTTATTCTATCTATCTGAACCAAGGAGTCAGACTCCATGATACCACAAGTCATCTTTACCATGGGTGGAGACTAGTCTCCAGTCTCCGTATCTACTATTACTACTACTTTAGGCTGCTCTCGTTAGGGGTCGCCACAGCGGATCATCCGTTTCCATCTCTTCCTGTCCTCTGCATCTTCCTCTCACACCAGCCAACTGCGTGTCCTCCCTCACCACATCCATAAACCTCCTCTTTGGCCTTCCTCTTTTCCTCTTCTCTGGCAGCTCCATATTCAGCATCCTTCTCCCAATATACCCAGCATCTCTCCTCCACACATGTCCAAACCATCTCAATCTTGCCTCTCTTGCTTTGTCTCCAAACCATCCAACCTGAGCTATCCCTCTAATATAATCGTTCCTAATCCTGTCCTTCGTCACTCCCAATGAAAATCTTAGCATCTTCAATTCTGCCACCTCCATCTCCACCTCCTGGTTTTTCGTCAGTGCCACTGTCTCCAAACCATACAACATAGCTGGTCTCACTACCATCTTGTAAATCTTCCCTTTAACTCGTGCTGGTACCCTTCTGTCGTAAATCACTCCTGACACTCTTCTCCACCCACTCCACCCTGCCTGCACTCTCTTCTTCACCTCTCCCCTGCACTCCCCGTTACTTTGAACAGTTGACCCCAAGTATTTAAACTCATACGCCTTTGTCACCTCTACTCCTTGCATCGTCACCATTCCACTGTCCTCCCTCTAATTCACACATAGTATGTACTCTGTCTTGGTCCGACTGACTTTCATTCCTCTTCTCTCCAGTGCATATCTCCACCTCTCCAGGCTCTCCTCAACCTGCACCCTACTCTCGCTACAGATCACAATGTCATCCGCAAACGTCATAGTCCATGGAGACTCCTGCCTGATCTTGTCTGTCAACCTGTCCATCACCATTGCAAACAAGAAAGGGCTCAGAGCCGAACCTTGATGTAATCCCACCTCCACCTTGAACCCATCTGTCATTCCAACCGCACACCTCACCACTGTCACACTGCCATCATACCTATCCTGTACCACTCTTACATACTTCTCTGCCACTCCCGACTTCCTCATACAATACCACGCCTCCTCTCTCGGCACCCTGTCATATGCTTTCTCTAAATCTACAAAGACACAATGCAACTCTTTCTGGCCTTCTCTATAATTCTCCATCAACATTCTCAAAAAAAACATCGCATCTGTGGTGCTCTTTCGTGGCATGAAACCATACTGTTGCTCACTGATCGTCACCTCTCCTCTTAACCTAGCTTCTATTACTCTTTCCCATATCTTCATGCTGTGGCTGATCAACTTTATACCTCTGTAGTTACTACAGCTCTATACATCACCCTTATTCTTGAAAATCGGTACCAGTATGCTTCTTCTCCAATCTCCAGGCATCCTCTCAATTTCCAAGATTGTGTTAAACAATCTAGTTAAAAACTCCACTGCCATCTCTCCTAAACAGCTCCATGCCAGGTATGTCATCTGGACCAACCACTCTTCATCCTCTTCATAGCTGCCCTCACTTGCTCCTTGTTAACCCACCGAACTTCCTGATTCACTATCCTCAAATCACTCAACCTTCTGTCACTCTCATTTTCTTCATTCATCAGCCCTTCAAAGTACTCCTTCCACCTTCTCAACACACTCTCCTCGCTTGTCAGGACATTTCCATCTCTAACCTTGATCGCCCTAACCTGCTGCACATCTTTTCCAGCTTGGTCCCTCCGTCTAGCCAATCCTTAATGTCCAACTTCTCTTACAACTCACCATACACCTTTGACTTGCATTGCCACATCTCTCTTGACTTTACGCCGCATCTTCTTGTACTCCTGTCTACTTTCTTCATCTCTCCGAGTTTCCCACTTCTTCTTTGCCAACCACTCCCTCAGTATACTCTGCTGTACTTCCTCATTGCACCACCAAGTCTCCTTGTCTTCCTTCCTCTGTCCTGATGACACACCAAGTACCTTCCTAGCGGTCTCCCTCACAATTTCTGCTGTGGTTGCCCAGCCATCTGGTAACTCTTCATTTCCACCCAGTGCCTGTCTTAACTCCTCCCTGAACTCCACACAACAGTCTTCCTTCTTCACCTTCCACCAGCTGATTCTTGGCTCTGTCTTCACTCTCTTCCTCTTCTTGATCTTCAAAGTCGTCCTAAAGACCACCATCTGATGCTGTCAGGCTACGTTCTCCCGTCACCACCTTGCAGTCTCCAATCACTTTCAGATCATGGCTCATACATAAAATAAAGCCCAACTTTGCGCACTTTCCTCCACTCTTATCCATCACCCTGTGTTCCTCTCTCTTCTTGAAGTATAAATTCACCACAACCATTTCCATCCTTTTTGCAAAATCCACCATCTGTCCTTCCACATTCCACATTGACACCATACCTACCCATCACCTCCTCATCACCTCTGTTCTCTTCACCATCATGCCCACTGAAGTCTACTCCAATCACCACTCTCTCCTCCTTGGGCACACTCTCCACCACTTCATCCAACTCACTCCAGAATTATTCTTTCTCTTCCATCTCACACCCATCTTGCAGGGCATATGCACCGATAACATTCATCAATACACCTCGGATTTCCAGCTTTATACTCATATCTCTGTCTGACACTGTTTATCTCGAACACACTCTTGACATATTCTTCCTTCAGAATTACCCCTACCTCATTTCTCCTCCCATCCGCACCATGGTAGAAGAGTGAATCCACTTCCAATGCTCCTGGCCTTACTCTCATTCCACCTGGCCCCTTGCACACACAATATATCTACCTACTTCTCGCCATCATATCAGTCAGCTCTCTCCCTTTACCAGTCATAGTGCCAATATTCAAAGTTCTGGCTCTCACCGCCACACTTCTACCCTTCCTCCTCTCCCGCTGCCTCTGCACATTCCTTCCCCTTCTTCTCATTCACTCAACAGTAGCATAGTTTCCACCGGCACCCTGCTGGCCAACAGTGCCGGTGGTGGTTGTTGGTAACCCGGGCCTCAACCAATGCAGTATGAAAATCTGATTTAGGATCCACATATTTGATTTGGCAAAGGTTTAACAACGGATACCCTTCCTGACACAACCCTTCCCATTTATCTGGGCTTGGGACTGGCACTAAGAATGCACTGGCCTGTGCATCCTCAATGGCTGGGTTACGCTCCAGTCTCCATATACCACTGCTGATGTTTTGACTGCGTAGGACAAACACTGGTATAGCGGCAAACGTGTGTGTTGGAAAAAAAGACTGAAACATGATGCTGACGTGTCCATGACAATCAATATGACTGTACAACAGTGTTCCCATATAGTGTGATGTAGTTTGTAATACATTAGATTGCCTGTGTTAGCTTTAGTCCCAGGATCCATTTTTAGAAGGGTGGGAACTGTTTATTGCTGAGCTGATGGCACATCAGCCACAATGGCTGCTACACCTTGTCTGTAGTTCTCACTGCCAGATTGGGAAAACTATAGGTTTCAGCTTTAATTTTTGTTAATTGGTTAAATTGATCAATTTAAGATCAAAACTCAGATCAAGAAAATATGCTGTGTTGGTTCCGGTTCATTTAGAAGGGGCATAATGAATAAATAACTTATTCGTCAATGTTTCCTCTAAAATTATGCTTTCTGTCCATTTCTCCTGGCTCCTTTCTCTTCTACACCGCCTCTTTCCTGTAGCTATTGCAGGCCTGAACGTCTGGCCCTCCCTCCACGTTGCCCTCAGCAATGCCAGTGTCTTTGTGGACTTCAGGACAGGATGCAACATCAGCACCGTCTGCAGCACCACCATCTCTCTGGTCGACATGGAAACCAATACCACCCTCCTAACCAGAATCCTACCCAGCAACCAATCAGAGAGGAGCGTAGAGTTCAACTGCTCGTGCTTCCTGTATGCTGGTACGTTCCGCTTCCACCTGAAGCAAACCAATGCCATCACTTCCTCTCACGCCAATGGAACGGATGGGAGCATCGCAGAAACTACGAAGGTGTGGTGGAGTTCTGAACTGCAGGTGCGGTGGCCCACCTTTCACATCACTGTGGAAAGGGCCAGTAACCACTCCAGATCTTTTCAGGTACTTAAAGAGTAAGTAGGCACTTGTGTTATGCCTGTCTTCGCCTACTCACATTTAGGTAAAATATAGGGGTGTAGATGTAGAGGACAGTGATGGAGGTTTCTATGTATAAAGGATATAAAGGGGTGTAGATGTAGAGGCCAGTGATGAGGTGTCCATGTATAAAGGATATAAAGGGGTATAGATGTAGAGGCCAGTGATGAGGTGTCCATGTATAAAGGATATAAAGGGGTGTAGATGCAGAGGACAATGATGGAGGTGTCCATGTATAAAGGATATAAAGGGGTGTAGATGTAGAGGCCAGTGATGAGGTGTCCATGTATAAAGGATATAAAGGGGTGTAGCTGTAGAGGACAGTGGTGGAGGTGTCCATGTATAAAGGATATAAAAGGGTGTAGATGTAGAGGACAGTGATGAGACGTCTACCCAGAGAGGTAGGACGCCATGTGTGTCGCTTGGGTCACATGGGTTTCGCTGTCTTCGATGCCCCCATATAACGCAGGCAATTCAGTAATGTGCATTTCACCGCACGTAATTAAAAGCATATATTTTCTCTCTCAAAGCAGCCATGTGATGCGTCTCGTTTTTTGTTGAATCTATCATGAGGTTTTACCATCTTAGGCCTTCACCAACATGTTCAGCTCAAAACATAACAAAAATGTTTACTCTCCCTTTAAGGCAAATAGGATCCAGTGTATTGCACTGAAATAGTGAGGTATGAAAATATCAATAAACTTGAGTATCACGATACCATCTCTCACAATATTGCATCGATTTTCTAAAACATTGTATCGATTGTTATCATTACACAGATTACACAGAGACATGACAGTAGCGGAACTTCATTGTGTAGTTTACATCTCTGACCACTAGATGGCAGGTGCAGTATTGGAACAGCAGACACTGCCAGTGCCACACTATGGCTCCGATGACTTTGATGTTATGCATATCGATGTGTTTTCTATGACATTTTCCCACAATCTTGATAAAATATTGCAATACACCGCAGGGTTTGTATCATCATGATATATCATGAGACACTGAATCATGACACTTGTACTGTGATATGAATCGTATCGCCAAATTCTACACCAACCAAACAGCAAGTTCGTGTATTGTACCAGAAAACTATGACCAGATTGAGAATGAGCATTAGTGTTAGGTGTTAAATGAAGCTCTCTGATGACAATTTCAAATAATCGCTCACTCCGACCCAAAGATAAAACTCTCAAGTTTCTCTCTCCGCGTCCTGTCAGGTGGGGATATCCACTAACCAACACTTCCAGCCGTGCGCCAGCAGCCAGGACTCCACCGTCCTCTTCATGGAAGTCAGCTACATGGAGTTCAACCAAATCGGGCGAAACAGCATCGACAAGGTCCGGGCCCGTACGCGCCACCCGCTCAAAGCACTCCGTTCCCAGCGCGTTGAGTTACCCTGCGCCTTCCCCTTCACGGAGAGGGACTTCATACGAGTGGCCCTACAGTCCCCTCACACAAACCAGGAGGTGAAAAGCTCTGAGCCCCTCTACCTGTCACGCATTATTGCCTACAAGCTGCTGGTGGACAACGCCAATGCTTTCAGGGCCGGCTGCGAAGGGACGGTGAAGGTGAAGCTGATCACACCGCCCTGCGCCCACATCAACGGAAGAGTCCTGCTGTATCGGGACGCAGACGCCGGAAAGGGGGCCGCTGGTTCACTTGAGACGGGGCCGGCAGTAACGGCAGCGTTGGGGTTTGGATCGAAGGAGCCCTCGTCTCCTCCAGTGGCGTTTCAGTGGTTGACTCAGGGAGAGAACGAGACCGAATTCAACTGCTCCGTGTTTTTCCCCGGGAAGAACAAGTACTGCTTCCGGTTTGTCTTCAACTACAGTCAGTCCCCAAGTCTGGCACAGAACTGTTTGGTGGTTCACAGGAGTGCCGGTGAGATTCACATACTGACAGGAGATTATGCAAAATATCATTATCACGACAATCATAATAATAAGGAATTTTACTATATTTTTATATATATCAGGATATCTGCTTACATACGCAGAAATACTGCGTTTAAGGATTCAAATGAGGCTCATTACTCCGAACAGTCATTAATGATTATTTTTCAGTTATTGTCAGTCTTTTGTGTGGTATTAACACTAAAGCGATTTCACTGCACTAGCGCCTCCTCTGGTTGGTCAGGGCGCCTGTTCGGGGGGGGGGGGGGTAGCGTGATCCTCCCACGCGCTACATTCCCCTGGTGAAACTCCTCACTGTCAGGTGAAAAGAAGCGGCTGGCGACTCCACATGTATCGGAGGAGGCATGTGGTAGTCTGCAGCCCTCGCCGGACCGGCGGAGGGGGTAGAGCAGCGACCGGGACGGCTCGGGAGAATGGGGTAATTGGCCAAGTACAATTGGAAGAAAAGGAGGGGGGGGGATTCATGAAAATTTGTACAAAACTTTTTTTGTGTGTGTAAAATTACCTTTTACGTTGCTTAACTTTTTTTGCAACTTGTATCAATACCAGCTCGTTGTGGACCGGCATACATAAATTATTTAAAATTCACAACAACAGATCATGACACTTTGTGCACTTATTTGAATAGTTATATAACACTTGGAGTGGCTGTTGCAGCCAGAAAAGCACTATATAAAGTGCAACTTGATTGATTGATTGATAACCATTACTGTGGAGCCAGTTTTTAACCAAAAATGTTTGTTAGTTTTTGCAAAAATATCTGAATTCGGTTGACTGTTAAATTCAACATGGTAGACACACTACTCCATGTTGCTTCAGTCAGTATGTGGACTTTAGTTTAATTGGTTTGTGTGCTGCAGAGGTCTATAGAGGTCCAGTTGGAACATGCACACAAATGTTCGAAACTATTAGACATTGTCCCAAAAAATGGATGGGATGGGGGGGGGCTTTTGTGTTGATACAGAAGTAAGAAAAACATATTTTTTGTTTCTCTTGGATGGGGGGGGGCTATTTGTGTTAATGCAGAAATAAAAAATATATTCTTTTTGGTTCCTCTTGAAGAAATTTGTTAACACAGCCTTTACGTTAAAATACAAGTACTTCTTGTGACAGCTCTATATTTTGGCTTTATCTTTACCACCTTTACTTAATGAATTTTGGCAAATTTGCTTAACTTGTGTACATCAGTTGTATTAACGCTAAGATGTACGTCGCTTTGGATAAGTGTCTGCTAAATGAAGTTGTAAAATTGTAACATCATGGGATCAAGCATCGGAGAAGATGTGAAGCTTCCTGTTCGCCCGTTGTTTTCTGGTTTGGAAAGGAAGCGAGAAAGGAAGTGAGAGTAGGGGAGGTTTAATTATAACCCGTAAAGCTGAAAATAACAGATTTTTCCCCTTTTCTTGGGGCTGCAGAATCGTGGGGCCCGTGGCTGCCGTGGAGCGTGTGCAGCGTGAGCTGTGGAGAGGGAGTGAGGGAGCGATTCCGGGAATGTCTGCTGCCATCTGGTGTTGAAGGGCTGCAGTGCACCGGCATGGTGAAGGAACAGTCACTCTGCTCACTGGAGGACTGCGTCGGTCAGCCTTCCTACTCTGTTTTCTCATCGTCATCACCCATCACTTCCATTATTCATATCCTTGGTTTTTTTTCCCTGTTATTCATTACCATATTTTATTACATTATTTATAGCCTCATTTTATACACGTTGCGAAAGAAAGAGCCATGTCAAAAAACTAATATAAAATTTAGCATATTCAAGGAAGAAAATCCCAAAACAAGCAAAATAATCTGCCACTGCAGTGAAATATAGCTAAGATTCTCCTAGAATCACTTCTTCCGAACGACCAGAAATATTGAAACAGGCTAAATTGCCTTCATTTTAAGATATTATATGTAGCCTGCAGCATAAATTAAGTGATGAATGGGCCCTCACGTCTCATGCATGTCAGGGGGAGTGGCAGCCAAGGTAATGCTAATGGAGGATGATTTATCTATCATACAACATACCACTTATTTTTAGTTAAGAAGATTTTTAAATTCACTCATTATACGTCCTATAGTGAAGTAAAGTAACTGTTATCTGACTATAACAGACTACTATTAAAACACACATTCTAAAATAAAGTGCTTGTGGGTTTTTTAGAAGTTTACCATGGGACATCTGTAGTGTTACAGGTTAGGAAAAGGTAAAAAGTCCTTCCTTTTTCATTAAGCCAAACTTTTATGTTGTTCAAAACAGTAGCTTCAAATTGAACATGAACACAAGTGTTTGTGTGTGTGTCCACTATGTAGTGCTAGAAAAGACACACTAAATGTACATTATGTTGCTACATATCAAATGTAGAGCACACATTTTAAATTTCATGTAAATCAAAGGAAGTTTGTAACATAAGGCTTGATTTCCTGTTTCCATTAGGTGGTGCTACACAAGTGTGTCATTAATGCAGCAACACATTTAGCGGAGGTAGCCTGACATGCATATGCATTTTCATGAATATCGGACGTTGCAAGGAGTTAGATATCACCACCTGTATCCACTATGTGGCACTAGAGAACACCTACTAATATGTCATGTTGCTGTGTATCATGTGTAGACCACACAGTGTAAATTTCATGTATATCAAATGATGTTTGTCACATAAGGATGACTCCCTGTTGCCAGTAGGTGGCGCTATGACATCAATCTTCACTTCCTGTTGCCAGTAGGCAATGCTACAGAAAGAAAAGTGTGATTAATACAGCAATACATTTAGCTGAGGTTGCCTGACATGCATATGCATTTTCATGTTTATCAAACGTTGTACGAAGGAGTTAAATATTATTTCTTGTGTCCAGTGTGTGGCACTACAGAACACCCACTTATTATACGTCAGTTGCTGTATATAATGTGCAGACTGCACCATGTTAATTGTAAATCTGATGGTGTTTGTCACATAAGGCTAACTTCCTGTTGTCAGTAGGTGGTGCTGTGACTATGACTCAATATGGACGTGTAGATGTTTTCAGGCCTGGACTGTTATCCAGTATGTGAAATTTGGGCCAGAATGGACAATGTAAATTCAAGTTGCAACAGCTTCCTCTTTTATGGCCAGACATGCAAATGTTCCACATCGCCAAGGCAACGGCATTACACAAAAACTCAACATATCCCTGACCCAATCTGAGATGGATCTGGTTAACATGCTAGGCAGAGATCGTAAAAGTACAGCACCTGTAACTTCCTGTTGCCAGTAAGTGGCGCTATAACTATGACCCAATATTGACACGTAGATGTGTTCAGGCCTGGACTCTTATCAAGCATGAGAAATTTGGGGCAGATTGGACAATGTTACGTTCCGGTTACAACAAAACGTGCAAATTGACTGGCACACCACATCAAGGGTGTTCCACGAAAACTCAAAAGCTTCGCAATTTAGCATCGCAAAGGTCTTTAGATGTCACAGACCAAATCTGAAGTCACACTACTCAATTATCTAGGAGGAGTTTGGGTACATTGCCTGGAAATGGCAAAAACTGTGCAAAAATTGCACAGTAAATTCAAAATGGCGGACTTCCTATTGGATTTAGGGTATGGCTCCAACAGGCTTTTTTGTAGGGCTGGAGATGTTTCTGCCTACCAAATTTCGTATTTCTACATCAAATTTAAAGGTGGGCTTCTGACTTTAAAAATGGTTAGGGAACACTGTCAAGCCAATTTGCTACACCCAAGCCCAAGACTGCTCCTAGCTACACAACTAGGATGGGTTAAATGCAGGGAAAGAATTTCCCCATGGGGATTAATAAGCAGTAAAAAAAAAAAAAGGAGACCCATATCAGATATCAATTTTCACCACTTCTGATATATGTGCAAAGTGTCGTGAGTTTTCAAGCACCTCAAAATTGCGTTGGAAGTTTTAAAAAAGGAACAGAATAATCTCTACAAATACAGTAGGGCCTTCGCACCACTTGGTGCTTGGGCCTTAATAATCCTATACAGTCTTGATGAGGAAATGATTCTTGAAACAAGACGAGATGATATTTCTGTGTGATTTTAAGACTGCCAGACTTGTGCAGTGCATCCTGTTAAAACTGTTCTCTCTCTCTCTCTCTCTCTTTACCTCCAGCACTGCCGGCTCCTTCTCCGTCCCTCTCCACTGTGTCTGTGGGATCTACCCCTCTCGGTGGTAACCTGGTGGTGGTTGCTGGTGTTTCCCTCTGCCTGGCTGTGATCCTGGCCACGGTTTTGGTGGCCGTGTGGAGAAAGCTCTGCCGTACACCCCAGTGCAGCTCTGTTCGACGAGGCTCGGTGCATTCCCCTGGCGGACGCAAGCTCTCAGACGAAGCCTCCATCTATGGGAACAGCCTGCAGAGACCCAGCCTGTCAGACGGCCTCGGCTGTCCCCAAGGCGGGCTGGCTTTGGGTTTAGGCCAGAAAGTGATGCCTCCCCTTGGTGGTCAGCCGCTTTCACAGCCTCTGGTGGTGCCCTCGGTGCAGGACCCAGAGAGGCTGTCTCCCACAGGACAAAAGCTGCTGCCGCCCATCTTTGGGTATGTAAAGGTTAATGTTTTAGATGGGAGAGAAAATGGGATAGATGTACAGGGTTTGGGACAGGATGGTAGAGATATTCCACTGGAGGAACAAAGACAACAGAGAGAAAGAACAGTGACACATATTGTCATAGATGCGTAGCACCACTGTTGTGTGACTTTGTTTGCAACAGAATGATACGGAATCATTGTCTTCAGTTTGTCGTTGGAAGTAGGTCTAGTATGGGCTGCAAAATATATGCTTATGCACCATTTCAACAGAGCTAATGTTAGCTCTTAGCTCTCATCGATGCTAAGAGAGATCGGAAGTGTAGGTGCAGAAACAAATAGAATTTGCCAATTTTATTTCCAGCAAGAATTATGAAGTGCTGAATCTTTAACATTTAAAACATTATTTCACATAGAAAAAACTGAGCTCTAGGCTGGATTTTTGAGGCTCCTCCATCAGTCCTTTTCTCTAGAAATTAAAGATCAGTATCTGTCCAGGTACCGGCTGGCTCAGCAGCAGTTGAAAGAAATGAAGAAGAAAGGTTTGAAGGAGGCCACACAGCTCTACCATGTCTCCTCGAGCCCCGTCCATGATACTATGCTGGAGACGTCAGCTTCTCCCACACACTCCCTGACTCCTACACCAACAGCGTTCACTGCTACCAAGCTCCTCCCCGGCACTGTTCCCCCAGGACAACACCAGGACAACCACGACCTCAGCCAACTCTGCATGGCAGCTCCCTTTCCTGAGGCTAGAGCCTCATCACAGTGCTCTAGGAATACCCAAGACAGACTGAGTCCCAGAGTGGAGCTCCTCCTAGGGCCTCCCGTTTCTGGCCATGGCAGTGGGGGGAGCTCAAAACGACACGACCGCACAGCGGAGTGGGTTGAAATGGTGGAAAGGAGTGGGTTAGGAGGACTTTCAGGAGGAGGAAATTCTAATCAGAAGAATCCAAATTTCCGTCGAACCTCCAGTTTTAATGATCCCAGACCTCATTCCCCACCTTCTGCACTCCCCAGACAGTTCAGAGAAAGGAGCATGACTCAGGTCAGCCAACCAACTTTATTCATTTATTCAGACAAATGGCACCCAAAAGCAGTAACCCACTTTTGGATGCCATTTGCTTGTTTGTTTGTCTGATACAGAAAAAAATGTAACAAATAACATGACATTTCAAAGAAAGGTGGGTAATTGTCCCTAGATGACCTGATTAGATTTTCAGATCTGGGTCAAGGTCACAAAAAAGGTAAAAATTGTTTTTCAGCTAAAACTTTGTCAAGAATGGTTCACTTTACTTCAAATTGACACCAAAACATGATGTCTTGCCATTTCAAAGATATATCCCCATCAGTTGCTATAGCGAGAAATGGCACTTGTTCATTTACAGCTGCTACAAGGACTATTTCCCTGATAATTTATCAGTCTTAGTTTAACTCTGATGCCTTGAAATGACCAACATAACCAAATGAGACCACCAACAAAAAAATTAGATATTGTTATATAATTATTCCAAACGTTTGTTTCCAGCCCAGATTCCCCATGAAAGCTGACAAAGCAATTTACGGCACACAAACGGGATACATAGCCAGAATTAGAGATACATTACTTCATTGCTGTATATCCTACCAGCAGCTGTTTTTCTAAAACATCATGACATCTCTCACTCTTCTCTTCAAAACAAATGCACCAGCTACCAGAGTTGATGGCAATCCTGCAACAAGAGGGAAAGCTTGTGTGAAATGAAGTCGCTCTTCTGCAAAACACCAATGCTTTCATCCCCAGCGGGTGCACAAAGTCAATAAAACCCCTAAACGTCTCATATCAGCTTTAATTCTTTGCTTTATCTTGTGCCCTTAACTGTATCCTCTTCATTTTTGTTGTATTTGCTTTGATTGCATCAATGTGGCTCTTTATTTAGTTGAAGAACTTCTATCATACAATAACCCGTTTACATTGTCTTCCTAAGGTGGGCTCGCGGACCCTCCCTGAGGGAAGCTGTAGGACCAAAGGAATCCGAGAGAGCAAGCCATACCCCTCTTTCCCCTCCTACCCCATTCCAGAACTAGCTGCCACAGACTGGAGCCAATGCAGACCTCATGGAAATGACCAGCGGTGGCCCTTAGGGGAGACAGCAGGTTTTCGCCAGAGCAGTGAGCTCACAAACAGAGGGACCAACACTAAAGCCAACCTTAATGGCACCACGGAGCGAGACAAACAGAATAGCAGTGGGACTGGAGCTGGACTGGGAGGGGGAACCTCAGGGATAGGCGGCCCTGTCAGTTCTCATGTCGGAGGCCACCTGGGTCTGAGTCGCGCTGAGCGGGCCGAGCAGAACTGGAGCCGCCGTGGCCCTTCTCCCATCCAGAGGAACATCTTGGCCCGCAAATTAAAGGAAGCCCAATCCAGCTCTGGCGTGTTGGGTCAAAATGGCCG
Organism: Lampris incognitus; assembly: GCF_029633865.1. Taxonomy (NCBI): domain Eukaryota; kingdom Metazoa; phylum Chordata; class Actinopteri; order Lampriformes; family Lampridae; genus Lampris; species Lampris incognitus. Next base: position 11,761,811 of record NC_079218.1, read on the forward strand.
CCAGCGCAGCTCCACTTTCAGCGCATCCACCTCGGAGCAGAGGAAAGCTCGGTGCCGTTCCTTGCCAATGTCGGCAGACTTTAGCGGTGTTGACAGCTCCCCCTACAGGCTGAGTGAGGCAGAGCAGAGGATGATGGACCTCGACTTGACTTCATCTTATGTTGAAGAGTAGCTCTAACACACACACACACACACACACAATTTGATTTTTCTATATTTGTAAGGACCCTCATTGACTACATTCATTCCATAGTTCTCTAACCTTCACCTTAAAGGTAACCAATGTAGTTTTGCCACTAGTGGCGCTACAAAGCACATGTTTATATGACGTGGTCTTCAAGCATGAGCACTAGGACGAACATGAACGCAACGAGCATGGGGTGATGTATTACATGTATCTGTAGAATAAAACACAAAGAAGAGGAACCACCAAAGCACAAATCGAGACGCATCAGTATACTACTACTACTACTTTCGGCTGCTCCCGTCAGTATACATCCAGGAAATAAGAAATAGAAGAAGAATATGAGAGAGAATTATGCCGACTGCTCAGAGCAAAGCTGCTGCCCCGTGAAAACCTGACCTTAATGTAGAATGATGAAAACAGACGAGTAAATAGAGGAGGTCCTGGCTGACGTCCAATAACTCTTACAAACTGCTCTCTAATTTCAGCCTCCAGCATCCTCAACACCATGTCCTGGACAGGAAAATTAGGGAACAAATGTCTAGGACTATCTAAACACTGCATGTAGGTGTGAGTGCAGATAGGACAAGTAAAGTCAAACTTTATATCGTAATTTTGTAAGAAACGCACATATCTATATAACGCACATTTTTATATTGTATCGTCTAAACTGATAATCTGTGCTACCGATGAACAGCCTTTCTTTTTTAATCTTCTATTCGTTATATTATTCCCTAACTTTCAGAAAACCAAACTCGTGTTTATTTGTATTTCAATTACTTGTTTGTCAGAGTCCATCCATGCCTTTTCCAAGCCGCTTATTCTAAGTAAGGTCGCGGGATACTGGAGCCTACCCCAGCAGTCATTGAGCGGCAGGCGGGGAGACACCCTGGACAGGCCGCCAAGCCATCACAGCCCCCCCCCCCCCCACATACACACACACATTAATACCTAGGGACAATTTAGTGCGGCTGTTTCGCCTGACCTATGTCTTTGGACTGTGGGAGGAAACCGGAGCACACGGAGGAAACCCACGCAGACACGGGGAGAACAAGCAAACTCCACACAGGGGATGACCCAGGACGACCCCCAAGGTCGGACTACCCCGGGTTCGAACCCAGGACCTTCTTGCTGTGAGGCGACCGCGCAGCAATGTTTTTTTAAAAACATATTTAATGTAGCCTTGAGTGTCCATATGACCACAAGAACCACTGACGAATCCCCAACACTGTCAAACAAGACACGGAGGTGTTCCTGAATTTCTCATTCTCAAAGCTGGACGGCAGTCTTGGATTTGAGACGCAGACATTCGGCCGGGTGTGAAAACAGAAAACTGTGTTTCAGTACTCTGTGACCTGTCCAAAGTTACGCACATCCCCCCCATTCTTACCCACCATGTCTTCCTGTATATTTTCTGCTGTATTTGGCCGGCGGTGTCTTGCACAGCGAACAGCAGCTGTGCGGTGGCACAGGAAGAGAGGTCATACACCCATCATGTGACGCTGTCTGGGTGCAAATACCACGAGATGTTTATGACGTTGTTCTAGCTATCAACATCTTTTTGATATCATAAATTAACTTTTCACTAGTTGAAATATCCATTTTGAATATCGTAAATTGAATTACAACTTGAAATAAGTCATTGTTAACTAGTTAAGATAACAACTGCTGATATCAGAAATTCAAATTGTTGAGCTGGGGTGCGCAATCTTCTTCTTGCGTATGGAGGATAAGCAAAGCTTGACTCGGTTTTCTCTTTAGATTTTAACGTTAGGCATATTTATTTAGGCAAACACAGCAGGTCTTAGCTCTCTACTACCGACTCTTACAACACACACTGTTGCACACTGACAACACACACTGTCCACAGTGAGAACGTGGCGACGTCACATCCGAATGTACCGTAATACAATGAGTAAGGGCGCCATCAAATAACGACACTTAACACCCCCACTCGCTCTTAGCTCAATTGGATTACCTGGAAAACAAAACAACAAAAAATAAGGCTTCTTCTTTACCTTGACAACGAGAACACACTCTATGCACTTCTAAGTGCCAAACATGTCTTGAGCAAACCTCTTTAGCTTTAGCTTGGTGACTGGCTTTGTCATTACATCAGCGATCATTTGCTCAGTAGGACAGTATTCCAAGATTACCTTTCCATTATTTACAGTTTCCCTTATGAAGTGGTACTTAATATCAATGTGCTTGCACCTCTGCCTGTTTACTGGGTTTCTGGCTAGGGCTATAATACCTTGGTTGTCTTCGTACACCTTTGTTTGTGCATACTGGTATTTGTCTATACCTCTGAGTAGCTGTTCTAGGTAGATACATTCCTGTATGGCTGATGCTAAGGACATGTACTCTGCTTCGCAAGTAGATAGTGCTACTGTCGGTTGTTTTCTTGTCTTCCATGAGATCAAAGAGCTTCCTTCACTTAGACTGACACAATAGCCTGATGTACTACATCTGTCTGTTACATCTGATGCCAGTCAGCATCACTGTACATTCTTAAACCTAGTCTCTCTGTGTCATTTCTCTTGAAGCATAAAACATGTTCTGCTGTACCTTTGCGGTATCTGAACACGTGTTTTACAGTGTTCTTCTGTTGGTTCAGCAAAGTGCTGAGATAGTTTACTGACCACGAAACTTATATCTGGTCGAGTGCATGTGGACAAGTAAATTAAACTTCCCACTGCCTCTCTGTACTTTCTTGGCTCTTTCATTTTTTCAGCATTTTCTGAGTACTCAAGTTTTGGCTCACATGTAGTCTCCCTGGACCTGCAATCCTGCATTTCAAATCTCTCCTGTATTTTGCTCATATATCTCTTCTTTGACATTTTAACTTGACCTTCTGCTTGCTCAAAATCTATCCCCAAGAAATGTTTAAACTTTCCCAGGTCTTTCATTTTGAACCTTTCGGTGAGCATTTCCTTTACACTTTTCAGTACACCCTTGTCGCTAGCTGCTATTATCGTCAACCCATATTATCAAGATTACCTTTTCGTTGTTTTTCTCTTGTATACACACAATGATCAGCAGATTCTGTACAAAACCATTTTCACTCAAACATGTATGTAACATAGCGTTCCAGTTTCTGCCTAACTGCTTTAGACCATAGAGAGACTTATGCAATTTGCATACTAGCTTTTCACACGTTTCTGACTTTTTCTCATAACCTTCTGGTAGCTCTATATCGATTTCACAGTCAATTGGTACATGCAAATAGGCTGTGTTAACATCCATCTGGTGTAAGACTAGGTTCTCCTTCGCTGCCTTCTGCATGACTGCTCTTACACTTGTCATAACAGCTGTGGGTGAGAATGTCTCCTCGTAGTCAGTTCCTGGTTTCTGACTGTAACCTTTTGATACAAATCTTGCCTTGTACTTATCAGATCCATCAATGTCACACTTGAGTGTGTAGACCCATCTACCCCCCACTGCATGTTTACCTGATGGCAACTGGGTGAAGCTGAAGGTCTCGTTCTCCTCCTGTGATCCCATCTCCTCGTTCATGGCATTTTTCCACTGCCTTGATTTTTTGATGCCATGGCGTCCTGGTAGGTTTGAGGAATGTCGCACAGTGCTCTATAACAAGAGTCCACGCATGTTTTCAGTTTGTCCTCTGTGTCCTCAGTCTCGAATTCCTGTAGGTAAACTGGTCTCCTCTTGGTTCGCGGTGGGTTCCTTCCGATTACAGTCTCGATGACTTTGCCCGGCTGTGTGCGTTCAGTCTGTTCAGGTCAAGTCCCAGAAACTCCACTCTGAACACCCAGACCTGGTACATTTTCTACGTTTTCATCAACAACATTTTCTTCACTGTCATTGACCCTGGGATGTACACTCCTATCACCATATTCTATGTATGACTCAGGTGTTTGCATTGCCTTTTCTTTGGCTGTCTTGGTTGCCATTTTGTTCCTCCGCGACTTTTCTGACACCATCTTCTGCCCCCTTTTTCTTGCACAGGTATTCTTGGTGTGTATTATTTTTGCAGTAACTGCACCACACTTGTCGATAAAATTTTCTTGCCCTGTGCCCTTTTATTCCACACTTGTAACACGTCACGTTGGCATCTTCATCTTTTCTGTCGCTAGCGTGCGTCTTAGTGGGGCCTCGGCATTGCCCTGCACATGTCTTCATCACATTATCCGTACATCTTGCCGTGTTCATTTTCTCCGCCTCTTCATGGACCCGTAGTCTTCTTTTAAAGTCTGCGAACGTAACGTTATCTTCGTTTTGTGTTATGTGGACGGCTAGCAACTTAAGAGTCTGGTAGCCCGCCTAGTATCATGGCTACGATCAGTCCATCACTCATGGTCTCGCCTGCATCTCTCAGAGCCGTAATGAGGTTCTCCGCCCTTATTGTGTAGTCGGTAACACTCTCGTTGTCCGCCATGCGTAGCTTGGACAACGACGTGTATAAATGTATTATCCGCGGCTTGCTTTTTCCGGAATAATGTTCTTTCAGTATTCTCAGAGCTCCCTGTCATCATCAGCGACTTCGTGTCTTATCAGCGATAGGCTTTTATCATCTATCAGTCTTATTAGCTCAGCATAGCAATCAGCATTCGCCCTCCTATCTTCAGCTAACTGTTCTTCGCTAGCGCCGGCGGGCTCACGTAAAATAGTCTCTTTTAGCTTCAGAGTACGTCAGCAGCCTAGGAATCTTGTTTCCCCAAAGTTCACGCTTATCTTAAAAGCTGCGGTGCCAAGACTCCCGTCGCTCGGCTCGCCATTTTGCCAACGCGCCAATTTTACCGCGGCCTACTAGCTTGCTATACTTTTCCTTTGCTAAGCTAGCTTGTTGGCGTCATTGGCTAACGCATAATGCGCCGCGTAAAACCTCTTCCGAGAACATAAAGACAGATTAAGAAACTGCGATATGAACGCTCTCTTACCTCCAAGCTGGTCCACATAGCCTGTAGAAGTTCCGCGTTAAACTTGCTCCTGAATGCCAGCTTGTGTCCAACTCTGCCTGGGCCCCATAACCTGTTGAGCTGGGGTGCGCAATCTTCCTGTTGCGTATGGAGGATATGCAAAGGTTGACTCGGTTTCCTCTTTAGATTTTAACGTTAGGCATATTTATTTAGGCAAACAGGGCAGGTCTTAGCTCTCTACTGCCGACTCTTACGACACACGCTGCCGCGAGAACGTGGTGACGTCACACCCGAATGTACCGTAATACAACGAGTACGGGCGCCATCGAATAACACTTGACACAAATCTTGATATCAAATGACCAACATACCAACCAGTGGTCTTTCAACTAGTTAAAATTGAATTGTAACTAATGTGGCTCAAGTTCTGACATCAAAAAATGGATATGAAGCAAGTGAAAATTGAATTTGTGATATAAAAAAAGGATAAAACGGCTCGCCACGTTTGTGCAGTGGGCGGAACAGGACGACGTGTAACGCCAAATAACAAACCGAGATAGGTTTTAAAACCAGCACCAAAAAATATATATATATATGTTTTCACGTGACTTTCTGGGCTAGTGGGGGTGGGTGTCTGGGTCGGGTATAACTCTCCAAATCTGGCCTGGTCTGGTTGGGTTAGCTCAGAAAAGGTATGAAATACTGTTCATCTCACTGACTGTCCCACACTAATGACCGTGTGGTTTCCACAGGACCGCCTGGTGCTGCTGTTTCCACCGGGCCACTGCTTGTTGTGCAGGGACAGCTGTGTTGTCTGGATCACTGTACAAAGTGGGTTGATGTGACAGTGTTGTTGTGATATTTGAGGGCACTCAAATATGAACATCAGGGAAGCAACACTGTTGATATGCTGATTGTTTTATTGTTAATGCCGATACATTGCACATTCTAATAACTGTGTTAATAGCATATGGTTGCAATGAAATATAAGGCAGTGAATCATCACTTTCCAATGATTAAGTTCTATGTTAATCAAACAAACAAGGGACATTTTAAAGGAAAAATAATTAAAAATATGGCGCATGCATTACTTTTCCCCCATGTTTTTCTTCATTTGTGAAGTCCAGTACGTCTGCAGCCCAGCGGTGTTATTCATTTTCCCCGGCTCCACTGCCCACGCTGTCCAGGAAAACAAGGGGGCGCACCTTCATGGTGCTGTGTCTGAGGGAATACCAGAGGCCCTTCCACGTCCCCCACACCACGCCGTTGTCATGCGTCCCAATGTACTCGCCGCCACGGTAGAACTTCCCGTTAAGATTGGCCGCGTGACATCTGCAGACGGGGGGGGGGGGGGTTCAGACAGTGAGACCACGATGCTACAAGAACAGACATAGAGAGGACACCATACGGGGGGGCCGAGGTTTAAAATGGTCTCACCTGTTAAACCACCAGCCCGCCTTGTTCTCCTGGGCACAGCTGCCTTGAAGGAAGCGGTCATTGTCCTGTCAATTACCATCGCTGCTGTTATTATCATACTCCGCACCAACACTGTTTACATTTCATTTCATCTAAAGGGAAACAATCCTGATTTTGAACATCATCTCAAAATACTTTGTCTGTATACACACACACACACGTTGCAGAGGATAATACTCCATTAGCAGCCATAATACTTTTTTCCCCTTCTTTTTTGGCCCCCCCCCCCTTTTCTTCCCAATTGTATCCGGCTAATTACCCCACTCTTCCGAGCCATCCCGGTCGCTGCTCCACCCCCTCTGCCGATCCAGGGAGGGCTGCGGACTACCACATGCCTCCTCCGATACATGTGCAGTCTGGGCAGGGCCGTGGTCCCTGGGCCCACAGCACACAGCAGGCCAAGCTCTCCCAGTCACCAAATGAAGACATCTTAGATGCAGACGTGGACAAAAAAAAAAAAAAACGAACACCAGCCAGGATGACTGTCAGAACTGCCAGTCTGCATGGGCTAGTGGTTATCTTAGTCTGCCCTGCTTCCGCATCCTGTCAGACCGCCCTCAGTGTTTCCTCTTTGGGCACAACTCCGGTCAGGGCCGTGGTCCTCGGGCCACAGGATGTAGCCGACCAAGCTCCCTCAGCTGATCCAACGCTAGCTCTCTCAGCCAGACACCTTTGACACACCTCCCCACACTCCACACAATGACACTAAAAACACAGTCAAGGCTAGGTGAGGCCGCCGTCAGACCGCCCTCAGTGTTATCGGAACTGCTGGTTTGCATGGGCTAGCAGTTAGCTTAGCCTGCCCCGCTTCCGCGTCCTGTCAGACTGCCCTCGGTGTCACCTCTTCAGGCACAGCTCCAGACAGGGCCGTGGTCCCTGGGCCCACAGGACGCAACAGTCCCAGCCATCAAATGAAGACAAACTTAGACGCAGATGTGGACAAAGACACTGCATGGATGGTACTGGGTGAGGCCGCCACGAACGTGAATTCGCACCACCATCGTCCCACATCGGTACTGGGTGAGGCCGCTGCAAACGTGAATTTGCGCCGCCATCTTCCCACACCGGAAGCGGGGTGGGCTTCCAGTAGGGGGCAGCCTTCCCACTGGTCCTAATAAAAGCAACAAATATCAAATCCCAATGCCCCTGTGCAGTGACGGGGACAATGCACTGTGGGTGATGCCGTCCTTCGGATGAGACGTTAAACCGAGGTCCTGACCCACTGTGGTCATTAAAGATCTCATGGCACTTATCGCAAAGAGTAGGGGGTTTCCCGGTGTCCTGGCAAAATTCCCAACCTGGCTCTCTCCATCTGGCCACCTAATCATCCCCCCCATGTAATTGGCTCAATGATTCCTCCCTCTCCACCTCAAGCTGATGTGTGGTGAGCGTTCTGGCGCAAAATGGCTGCCGCGCCTCACCCAGGTGGGTGCTACACATTGGTTGTGGTTGAAGTGAGTTACCCCCTTCTATGTGAAGCGCTCTGGGTGTCTAGAGAAGCGCTATATAAATTTAATGATTATTATCATTATTTATCAGTTATACAATGCAGCGATTTTCAGTAAATCATGCTGCACTCATAACGTTTTTATTCAAAATGGAACAGTTGCGTTCGAGTTCCACGCACGGGCACTGTTAGCAGGGGCGGATCTACAGGGTGGCAAGGGGTGGCAGCTGCCACCTCTGGGACACAGTCTTGCCACCCCTGTTGCCACCCCATTTATAAATCAGATAATATGTTTTTAAAGTATATTTTATGTACATGCATGGTGAAGGTCAATGAGACCCGCACCAAACTCATCTCAAACAGAAGTCGCCGATTTAGAATCCCCCCTCCCCCTCACAGGCGCGGATCTACAGGGTGGCAAAGGGGTGGCAGCTGCCACCTCTGGGACACAGTCTTGCCACCCCAGGAAAAAATCTCTAGATCCACCACTGACTGTTAGCGATCACACTAGATGCGTGCCGTGCCCGAGTCCAACTGAACCGTGCCCGAGTCCAGCCGAACCGTGCCCGAACCCACCTGTTCAACCATTCCCGAGCACAGTACGGAGCGACCAGTTAGTTAAACGAACTTCGCTCACACGGGCTCAGACGTGCTCGGGCACGGCACGGATTGCCTAGTGTGAGTACAATTTACAATTTCATTTAGCAGAGTACACCCTAACAGTCACCGTGAGAAATGCATCTGGTCTCATTCCTGGTGTAAACTACTAATAAGACACATTAGCCCCTAGCTAACGGATCTGCCCCTTAAGTCGAGCGGTTGGTGATGTCGCCTTGTGGTGCAGTACACCTCGTATCGAATCCCGCACCGGGCAAGAAAATAACCGGTTACAGTGGTAATGTCAAAACTTTCTTGACATTAAAAAAAAAGACCCAGATTCTGATTCAGAAACTAAAACTCCACATAGGTTTAGTTTCAGACTCAGAAAGCAGTATTTTCAGTTGTTTGGAGGACCGGTGTCTAACCTGGTCCTTGGTGCTGAACTGCATGCCATTGAGGCAGGCAGACCACTGATGCGTCATTCCCCTTCCTCCGGTCAGAGCGTCGCCGGCCCGCCCGCTGTACAGCTCGTACTGGAGTCGGTACCCATCCTGAAACAAGGCGCGACAGCAACCAGTTTGTACGGCAGTCACATTTAAACTTTTGTGGGCCACAAATACCTTCAGTGAACTAGACTCATGACGTCGTCATCATAATAGTCCACCTAAAGGATGTCGTCATCTCAGGTCCCAAATTACTTCCGGTTCCGTTTTTTTTCATCTGTGGTGAAAATGAATAGGATTTCCGGTTACTGTTTCCCAATCAATTCGCCCTTTAGATGTGTGAAGACGAAACATAGAAATAATATAGGATGAATTCCTTATGCATGCTATCGAATTAAGCATCGCAGAGCTGCCTTTTCTCTCGCTACTCACAACCGGAAGCAGTTTGTTTTCCGTCACTACTCACGACCGGAAGCAGTTTGTTTTCCGTCACTACTCACGACCGGAAGCAGTTTGTTTTCCGTCACTACTCACGACAGGAAGCAGTTTGTTTTGAGTGCGAGTGACCGACGCTCAGTAATATCCAATCACCGCACATTTATGAACCAATTAAATCTCACTGGATTGATTTAGAGTTAAGATTATACTGTGTTTTTTATTGCAAGTTTAGTTTTGAGGTTCAATAGTTATGTTAACGGTTAAAGTAAGGGTTAGGTTAAGGTTGTTGTCGTGGTTCTAAATTATGTGTAGTGATCCCTACTTCGCCATCCTGGGCAAAAAAATAAAAAAATAAAAAATATCGCAGAGCAGGTCACGGAAATGGTAAGCTAATTATAGCTAGAAGTTTTTTTATATTTTCTCATTACTTCTTCAAAATTGTTTGACATCCACCTAAACAAATACAGAAATTCATATTAAACCCATATTTCTTCCTCTTTCTGTTTATTCCCCTCATCACATTTTCTATTTCTATAGCTTATAAATCCATATTTATTTATTTATTTATTTAACATGATGATGCTGGTCGCGTGGCCTGGGTCCTGTACTATTCCGGTAGCATCCGAACACTGCTTGGCATCCTGCGCATCATATTCTTCATACATTTTATTATTCCATTATAATTCTGTTTATCCTCTTTCAATGTTGTATTGTGTAAATTATATACACACAACATCCATTGCACGTTGTCCGTCTTGGGAGAGAGATCCCTCCTCTGTTGCTCTCCCTGGGGTTTCTTCCTACTTTTTCTCCCTGTTAAAGGTTTTTTTTCGGGAGTTGTCCCTTATGTGATGAGAGGGTCTAAGGACAGGTTGTTGTGTTGCTGTTAAGCCCACTGAGGCAAATTTGTAATTTGTGATATTGGGCTACACAAATAAAACTGACTTGACTTGACTTTATTCCCTGCTTCTCATGCGTTGCCACAGCGGATTTTACAGTTTCCATCGGTACCCTGAGAGCGCACAGCACCAACGCCGCTGTTGTTAACCCGGGCCTCGACCGATCCCCTATGGAGCCTCGCCTGATCCGGTATGGTCTTGTCAATCCGTATAAGGATTTGGCAAAGTTTTACGTCGGATGCCTTTCCTGACACAAACACTAACCCTATGGACGGGAGCGCAAAGCACTGGATGCCACCCCAGTATTTATGGACTTGCACCCATGCCTGTCTCCAAATATTAACCACATTTCTTAAACACATTTGTCAGTGTTGGACATAATTTGAGGCGAGAATTTTATATCCCTATTCATTTTCCCACTCGACCGGCCAGGTAATTGAACTGGAATTCCTTATTTGTGTGGAACATTTACATCACGCTTTGGTTTTTCTATAAGAACAGAGGTGAGTCAGACCTCCTCATCGGAGATCCTAAAATTCTCATAGAAGGCATGGCTCCTCTCTCCCTTCCAGTCCATTAGCTCGATCTTCACCAGGTTCTTACCTTTGGACAACAGAGACAAAACGTAAGAGAAGAGTTCACCTCTTCTGATGGGTTGTACTGTTTAGTGGCCAGACCTTGGAAAAATAGTAGTTAGCCTGGACCTAATTCCAGTTCTGAGTACACGTGTAGCCCTCTAATAGGCTTCACCATTGGTTTACCCCAAAACTTTGATCCATGCCCTCATCACATCCAGAATTGACTTCTGCAACAGCATTCTTTACGGCTCATCATCCAAAGTCCTAAACAAACTCAAGTACATCTAGAACTCTGCTGCTCGCCTACTCACCCACTCCCGCTCCCGTGACCACATAACCCCCTGTCCTCCAGAACCTCCACCGGCTTCCGGTCCCACAATGGATCCAATTCAAAGTCCTTCTCCTCACTCACAAAGCCCTCCATAACCAGGCCCCCTCCTACCTCAATGACCTGCACCACCACCGTACTCCTTCCCACAGCCTTCACTCCTCCGATGCCAACCTCCTGTCTCCACCACACAGGACCAAGCACTGGACCCGGGGTGACCGGGCCTTCTCCATAGCTGCCCTCTCCCTCTGAAACTCTTCCCAAACATATCAGGGACTGCACTGATCTGTCCACGTTCAAATCATTAATCAAAACTCACCTTCTCAGAATAGTTTTTAATGTGTGATTAATATTGTTTGTTTTATGTTTTTGGTGTGTTGCTGTTATGTTTAACTTGTGTAAAGTGTCTTTGAGTGCTCTGAAAAGCGCTCTATGAATAAAATGTATTATGATTGCTATTTGTTATAATTAGCTTCTAGTGAATAAGGAGTGGAGGCCAGGGGAAGAGCGAGCAACGTGCTCTGCCTGCCCCTTATTCACCTCACCTGGGGAGGAAGGGGAGACGTCCCCTCCAGCCCAGGTAGAACGCCTCTCATGGCTGTCACCAGCATCTGAAATAGCTTGTGCATCAGAGTTTGTAGTGCTCAGGACTGCTATTTTTTGGAGGATATAATGGGTGGGATGATGCCTTCTACTATACCCAGAAATAGGAACGTTTTGGACAACAGAATGAATGGGGCTGACACGCCCCTCGCGTGCCTGGTTGCAATGGGGGGGGGGGTAGCTTGAGTGGCTGGTGGTCCTGTCGCAGGACCTCTCTCCGGAGAGACAGCGACAGCGAGATCTCGGCTGCTGACGTGGCTGCTGCTGCTGTCGAAGAGAGGGCTGCTGGGGGTGAAGACGAGATCCCAGCTGCTCCAATGCCTTCGGAGCGATCTCCAACCGGTCAGTGAATACCTGGATGTCCGAGCCAAAGAAGGACTCTTAAGAGAGGGGCGCGTTGAGCAGAAGGTGCCGCTCATGCTCCTTCAAGGAGGACAGGCCCAGCAAAAGGTGCCTGTAGCCAACTTGCGCAGCCACTATTGATGGCGAAGGCCTGGGACACACGGAGGACGGCAGTGGCTGTCATCTGGCACCAGTGTAGCAGCAGTCAAAAAAGTTGGCCGTCACTCGGTTCCGCTCACTGGGGAGTGACGGACAACTGCCTGGCCAGAGGGAGGCCGAGGGGAGGAGGCAGACCCTGACTGCATCCTCTATCAGCAGTACTCCCTTGTCCCACTCCCAGCCCTCCATGGAGCAGTAGGGACCATAGGCCACAGCCGGGGGTTTACCATTGAGCAGAGAGGCCCACTCATGCTGCGCGTAGTGGATCAGAGGTGCCATCTTGGGACACACAACACGTGTTCAAGGCCTACCATGTGGCTGAGCATGGAGGCTGGCGGTAAAGTTGTCCAGGGGAGCAGAGGAGGGCAGAACCGGTGGAAGCAGTGTTCCCATCTTTTCGGCAGAACAGGCGAACAGGATGGGCAGATCGTCGGGTGTATACCGATGTGCCACCGGTGGCTCCTCATTGAGGAAGAGGGTAGCCAGACCCCCCCCCCCATAGTAACGACAGTCGCCCTCCTAATCATACTCGTCCCAGGGTTTGGAGCAGGCCGTCACCCCTTTGTACACATGCACCTGGCCGGCATGGAAGAGAACGGACTCCGCAAACTTCTGCCGGTTCTTGCACTCCTCTCGGGGGGAGAGCAAGGCAGGCAGGGCAGGTCTCAAACTCCTCCTGGTCTTGCCAACTGAGGCAGGCAAAGCAAGACTGGTGGGCATCCAGGAGTGACAACTGAGCAGCACAAGTGAAGCAGGTCTTGGCAAAAGTAGTAGACATCTTGAAGCTGCGACACCAGAGGGTGACAGGATACTCGTAGGAAGATCCGTCATTCAGGTGGCTGAGTGAAAAAGGGAGACAGCGAGCAGCGGAGACACGGAGGTTTTATAGGGACCGGGCACTGTGTGGCTCCTACCCCCTAATTGGGCAGTGAGTGCAAAGATCTTTCTCAGGTGCTGAGGTGGAGCCTTGATGGGGTAAACCAATAGCGAAGCGTGTTAGAAGGCGGAGCACGGACGACATGGAATAGCATTTACAGATTAAAGTAATAGTTCACTTTAGTATATAATTTACTTTTTATTTGCTCGGAGCCAAATGGGATGGCTTAACTACATATATGATGCATTGGAAAGTCAAATTACGCGTTTTGTTTTTTTTTTCTTTCCATTTATTTACCTAATACCATCTGGTGAAAACTAATGTCAGGAATCACTTCCAAATGCTGTTTGATTTGTGTTGGATTGAAGGGGAACTTACCTTCTGAGAGTAGAGTATGAATGTGCTCGTTTCCGAGCCAGAACTCATCATTCCACAGCTTGAAATCACCAAAGCCATCTTTGTAATCCACCCAGTCTCTGCAATGAGATGAGATGAGATGAGATGAGATTAGATGAGATGAGATGAGATGAGATACACCAGAGAGAATGTCCATTCAGCTGGAAGGGAAAACATGTTATTCCATGACAACTTCCAGAGTCCACTGTGTGGCTTTGAGCAAAGGCCTTGGAACCTCTATACCAGTTTTACAGAATAAAAGGACTGAGTAGGAGCAGTCATACCTGTTGAAGTCCACCCTCCCATGCCGCCGTCTCTGAAACACAGTCCAACCTCCCCCATCCTCCATGTCGCAGTAGACCAAAAATGGCTCCTGGTCCAGTTTGGGTCTGATTCGATAGAAACCGCTCGGAGGTCTCAGTCTGTCATACAGCTCAGAACAGTCTAAAGAATCCACAGGGTTGGGTCGAATTACTTTGAAATGTAGTCAGTTACCGAATACAAATTACATGGCAATTTTCATAATTAGTAACATAATCCATTGGATTACAAAAATGTAATCTAATCGGAACACTTTTGGATTACTTCAAATCAAACATTGAAAATATTGTAATTTATGCTAAAAAATGGATGCAACCACAAAAATGTGAGCCCCACAAATGTTATTTTTTCTCTTCAAACATCTCAAAACATTTTCAGTCCAAATAAAATGCATTTCGCATTTTCAGCAGTCAGATCAAACCCTTTTTTAGCCTACTAGGAGAAGACTTCAGTTTAACCGTCGCGGTTTTCATGATATAAAGTGAACAAAAGCGAATGACTTTCATTCATTCATTGTTGTTTGAGATGTGACGCCATTGGTGTGTAGATACTGCATTTCATGTCGACCTCTGAGCAACTGTCAGTCTTTGCACTAGTTCTGGCCCCACTGGTCTTGGGGTTAGGCTCACCACTTTAAAGACTTGGACTTGACTTGAATGGTGGTCTTGACTACAAGGCTAAAACTTACAGATCGCTCATTGACGTCAACAGAAAAGTAAATTGTATTACATTACGTGTTGCATATTACAATTACAAATTCCAATCTGAGTGAATGAGACTTTTTTTAACAGACGTATGGACTCATGAACGCAGAGTGGGCTCTACTGACTACAGCCCATCGTGGACACCACGATCGACAGGATATGAAAAATGAATGCAGATGGTGTGTTAACATCCACCCTTACCTTTGTCCTGGACCAATACAATGCCTGCCGGTGGAAGTGGTCTCGCCAGTCCTGGGCTGAAGTCTCCTATACTGCTGTTGTCTGGCTTTAAACGTGGGTCAGGATCGGAGGAAGGGAGTCCAAAGGGTCCAAAGTGTTTATGTGTCCTTATATAGTCGATCTGCCAGGCCCCAATCAACAGCTGTTTCTCCAGGTCCTGAATACTTCGCCTGAGCCCCGCAAGCTCCGGCTCACAGAAGAACAGCGACTTGAACGAAAGGAAATCCAGTTCAAGAGATGAAGCGGTGAAGGCATGAAAGGATATTTCTATCTGTATCTATAGAGCATAGGGCTTTGCAATAATTCAACACTTATCATCACCATTTTAACGGTACTGTATCGGGATGAAATTTGGATATCGTCATACCGTGATAAACAAATAAGTAATAATGAGAATACATTACCTACAGTGCCTCTCAAAATGAGGTGTGAAATATTTGAGGGAGCATTATTTGAAACCTAATTCTGCTTTGATATTATACTTTACGTTACCAAAACACTTCAATGTGATGACCCTCAGCTGGTTTCTCAGATATGGTATTTCACATATGTAAGCAGACATTGCAATATATGTTAACGTCATGAAAAACTCCACTTAAATATCGTGATAATGACATTTTTCATATTGCCCAGCAATAATGGGGGCTATTGGCATCGTCCCACATTCCTCTCGGGAACAGGTGTCAGTCTTAAAAAAAAAGTCCTCTGGATAGGCACAGGTACAGCTTATAGGTGCATTTCAGGTATTGCATGTACTGAATCTAAGGAAAAACAGAAAACTTACGAATGACTGCAGAGGCGAGGCCGTCACTGGGCACAGCAGTGCCAGCAGAAGCAGCAGTGACATGGCTGTTATGAAGGGCAATCTGCTGTGGTGGTCTGAAAGCATAGATAACACATTAGATATGGATCATAGCAAATAACACACTTTCAAAATGTTTTGCTGTTTTAACCAAAAATAACGAAAATCCAAATGAGCTTCGAGGGAAGGAAGAAAAGAAGAAGAAAAAAATCCCTGCAGCACAAAACCCACCTTCATTTCACACGTCCACCTGTTTTGTTTTCCCCCATTTCCAGGTTCAGCCTGTCCTTTTCCAGTAAAATGGTGGGTATTATTTATAGGCTGGCTATGCATGGTCCACATTAAAGCCAGGATAAGGTTGACCCCCCCCTCCTCCCCCCCAAAAACTGAACTCAGATCGGTTTTTGGAGCGCTCTAACTCTTTAAAGCAGGGCGGGAGCTCGGGGGGAGAAGCTGACCCCGGAGCAGCAGATATGATGGACTTTCCGCTGGTCAGATGCCCAGAGATTCCTCACATACCAGCAGGGTTTGATAGATCTTCTGTTTTGTTTTGGTAAAACACTGATGAAAGTTGACTCGTGTGCGTGTCAACAGCGGATTCAGCCGTCCCAGATGAGACGCGCCGAACCAGATGTGAGACTAGCGGTTCGGCAGCTGGAACGGGACGAAAACGTTCGCTACTTGGACGCGCGCGGGGGGGGGGGGACGACGGGAAACAATGTAACGAGAGAGAGAAAGAGGGGGAAAAAAGCTCGAGCGTTTATTTTCTGCGCGAGGTCAGGAAGTCGGAAACCGCTACGTCTGCAGAATGGAGGAGGAGGAGGAGGAGATACAGCCGGTTAACCTTTGAACCGAGCGCCTCTGGTCCCTCCGGCGTCCTCACGAGAAGTCACAAGACAAAACCTCAAAGTACCTCGAATGTCAGACATCCGATGTGGGAAACGCGGTGCGGGTCGGAGGGTAAACGGCGTCACAGGTTTGGGAGCTTCGGGCGCAACGCACAACGGAGACGCACGCGCCGAGGAAGGGGACGTCTCGATATCCCGCAGACGAGCCCGGCTGCAAACGAGAGAGGTTCGCGCTGTTTGGGTCCGCACTTTTTCGTTGGGAGTTATCCACCACCAGTTTGCTTTCTCCCCCCCCCACCAGTTTGCTTTCTCTCTCCCCCCCCCCCACCACTTTGCTTTCTCTCTCTCTCTCCCCCCCACCAGTTTGCTTTCTTTCTCTCTCTCCCCCCCCCCCCGTTCCTTCATCCCTTCATACTTCTGGACTTGCATCGTCTCAACAGCAACAGAGTCTCGTCAGAATTTGTGCTGTTTGGGGTGCTTGGTTTTTTTTCTTTCTTTTTCTTCTTCTTCTTCTTCTTCTTTTCCAAAGAGGGACCGTGTGCATGACCAAGCGACATCTCCGGACGTCTTCATCGGTGCAGGGCAGGACTCGTCCTTGTTTTCAGGGCTGCAACCGTTTGCAGAGCTTTGCAGGGAGGCTCTCTTTTACACTCCTTACAGGCCCAATCTGTGACTAGATTTGACCATCTAGAATTGATGTTTATTCACAAACACAGTGGAAGAGTTGGATTTACAGATTGAAAACGACTCTTTTGCGCCTTCCTCATAATTGCAAATATGGGTCTGTTTTACGCCGATCTTTACAGCCGTTGGTGATGTGAACAAACCTTTTGCGTGAGAAACTCAGGTTGAGTTGTTGTTTGGAGTTAAGAGACCTGTCAATCAATCTGTGAGTGACAGCAGCTTCCAGTCCTGTGTTGTGTGTTTTGGTGGTGGGGCGGCCTTTGGTTCACACCTGAATTCAGGATTGTACCTTTTTTAAATCCAGGAAGAAGAAGAAGTTGAGAACAAAGCGAGGACAGGAGCCAGACACACGAGTCATGTCCGTTGTCCATTTCAATCCCGGGTCAGATTCCACGGATGTTAATGGGTGAGTAAAACACCACCGGCATGCCTATAAACAGGCCCGAGGCAGTCAACCTTTACTCTGTGCTTTTATATGAACACCGCAGCGCGATGTTATCTGCTGAGCGGCACTGCTACGATCTGCTGCTGTGTTGTATGGGAGGGCAGCTGGAGGTTTTTTTTAAAATCTTTTTTGTTTTTAATCTGAAGAAATAATCCCTTAGGTGTTTCCGTACAACTCAACATTTTTGCATCTTGTCTACTTTTTGTATTTTTTTTGTCTTAAGTTTGACTTTCAACATTCTTCTTGTTCATCCCCAACCCAACCTCCACTACATTCTATCAATCAATCTGTCTGTCTGCCTGCCTGCCTGCCTGCCTGTCTGTCTGTCTGCCTGCCTGCCTGCCTGCCTGTCTTTCTGTCTGCCTGCCTGTCTGCCTGCCTGTCTGTGCCTGCCTGGAAGTCTGCCTGCCTGTCTGTCTGTCTGCCTGCCTGTCTGTCTGCCTGCCTGGAAGTCTGCCTGCCTGGAAGTCTGCCTGCCTGCCTGCCTGTCTGTCTGTCTGTCTGCCTGTCTGCCTGCCTGCCTGCCTGTCTGTCTGTCTGTCTGTCCTGTTTACCTGTATTTCTGCACTGTCTGTGTGTTTTTATATGTATCTGTTTGTTTTTCACTAGGTTTGTTTATCTGTCCACTTTTCAGGAAGATTGATAAGATGGAGGATGCTAAAGTTGAGATTGATGATGGGAAGGATGAAAGTCTGGAGGCAGACACGCCGTGCCAGTAAGTTCATGCCGTCCGAGAGGGTGGCTTGACCTTTCTCTTGAATTCCTGTTGAAGGGCGGCACGGTGACCCGCTGGTTAGCACTGCCACCTCACAGCCAGAAGGTCCTGGGTTCGAACCCCAGGCCGTCCCGGGTCCTTTCTGTGTGGAGTTTGCATGTTCTCCCCCTGTCTGCGTGGGTTTCCTCCGGGTGCTCCGGTTTCCCCCCACCATCAAAAAGACATGCATGTTAGGGTTAATACTCCTGCCTGGGCCCCTGAGCAAGGCAGTGGAAAGAAGAACTGGAGTTGGTCCCCGGGTGCTGCAGCTGCCCACTGCTCCTATAGGATGGGTTAAATGCAGAGGACACATTCGTTGTGACCTATAATGGTGCTAAAGAAAAGCTGCTGACTCTCCATCTCCCCCTTTTTCCTCTGTAGCAAAATCCGGACGAAGATAACACCTTTTGTAATGTCCTTTGGCTTTCGGTGAGTGTGTGTGTGTGTGTGTGTGTGTGTATGTGTGTGTGAGAGACACGATGGCGGCCGCACTGACTTCTGTCTGCTGTGATGTAGCGTGTTTGGTGTGGTACTGATCCTGGTGGACGTCGTGCTGGTGATTGTCGACCTGTCGCTGCCAGCCAAGAGCAGAGAGGTGGGAAACGCCTTAGAGGCCGTGTCCCTGATCATCTCCTTCTTCTTCCTCATCGACGTCCTCCTCCGTGTCTACGTGGAAGGGTGAGCGAGCGAAGAATGCCTTTTAGAGGGAACGAGAGAGAGAGAGAGAGAGAGAGAGAGAGAGAGAGAGAGAGAGAGAGAATGAGTGTGAAAAAGTGACACAAACCTTGTCATGAGCTGAGTCGGCAGAAAGAACTGTTGAGATTCTGATTAGCTGTTAAATAGGAAGTAACGAGAAGGAAGTTGGACAGGAAGCGTATGGGCATGCACCGGGCTGACCTGTGTCCGAACCCATGTACTAGCATACTGCATACCAAAATAGCAATTAAGTGTACTGTTATCAAAAGACTGTTTTGACTGTGTAGTTTACTCAGACAGTTTGTCAGACCTCCATTTCATCCTGTTTGCAAAAAATCCACTTGTCTCCGATTTGGTCACCGAGCTGCATCGACAGCAAAGCACAAGGACAGTAAATGCAATGCTGGCTGCCACAGAGCCAGGTGTGTGGCTTGCTAGTTCCCATAAGGAGGTGCTGGGTTCAAACCCCGGGGTTGTCCAACCTTGGGGGGGGGTCACCCCAGGTCGTCCTCTGTGTGGAGTTTGCATGTTCTCCCCCGAGTCTGCGGCGGGTTTTCTCTGGGTGCTCCGGTTTCCCCCCACCATTAGAAAGACATGCATGTCAGGGTTAATACTCCTGTCTGTGCCCCTGAGCAAGGCAACGGAAAGAAGAACCGGAGTTGGTCCCCAGGGGCTGCAGCTGCCCACTGCTCCTAGCTACACAGCTAGGATGGGGTAAATGCAGAGCGTAGTTTCCCTACAGGGGATCAATAAAGTATCTCAAAAAAAAGAAAAGAAAAAAGTGGTGGGCAAAATGAGTGAATGAGTCATGCTTGAATGACTCATTTTCGAGTGCGATACGAATCGAGTCTCGTGTGGTAGGCACTGAATGATTCCTACCGATTCGTATGTGTTGACTCGACTTGTGCTGCTGCAGCTGACGATATGGCAGATCAACCAATCAATCAATCAAGCTGCATTTTCAAACATTGATAAACATCAAGTCCGAATATGACATCAGATCAGCTTTCCATTTCAGCACTGAGTGATTTGAACTGACAAAAAATAGTACTTCAAGTCGCCAGTTCAAAAAATGGGGTACAAAAATCCGCATTACACACAGTGTAAACACACTACAAGTTCATTTAACGTCACTGTTAGTAGGACGAGTGAGTTCTGGACACAGATCTGTGGGGAATGATACACTTGGTTATCCTCATTTGTCACCAACTAACTACACTACACTTGTGTTTTGTTTTTTTTCTCATGAAATTACCCTCAATTCACAAGACATGTACTTCTGGTTGCGTACCTTCTCTGTCCATCAACGAAGTGGTGTGTTTGTCACGGCCATGTTCCAGGTTCAAGGTGTACTTCAGGTCCAAGCTAAACATCATGGATGCCTGTATCGTGGTCGTCACTCTGGTCGTCACGATGAGCTACACCTTCTCTGACCTGTCGGGAGCCAGCCTCCTACCCAGGTACCGGATCTGACCTGCCGCTCGGCAACCTCGTAGTCCCCCGTCAGCATCCACCCATCATGGTGCATCTGTTAGAGCCATGATGTCTGAAATAACAACAGACATGCATGTAAAACTGCAGACGGACATCATATGAAAGTGACAGACGGAGGTGGAAAGAGACATGAGAATTCCTATTTAAGTTGAAGTGCTGTTAATGATGCTTTACACGAGTAGAGGTCATAGTGTTGATTAAGAAAATAACTCGGGTAAATGAGTTTCTTAGTGGGGCGTCAGGGTGGCATGGCGGTCTATTATTCCGTCGCCTAGCAACACGGGGATCGCCGGTTCGAATCCCCGTGTTATCGCCGTTATCGGGCGTCCCTACAGACACAATGGGCCGTGTGTGCTGGTGGGAAGCCAGGTGTGGGTGTGTGTTGTGGTCGCTGCACTAGCGCCTCCTCTGGTCGGCCGGGGCGCCTGTTCGGGGGGGGTACTGGGGGGGAATAGCGTGATCCTCCCACGCGCTACATCCCCCTGGTGAAACTCCTCACTGTCAGGCGAAGGGAAGCGGCTGGCGACTCCACGTGTATCGGGGGAGGCGTGTGGTAGTCTGCAGCCCTCCCCCGATCGGCAGAGGGGGGAGAGCAGCGACCGGGACGGCTCGGGAGAGGGGGGTAATTCGCCGGATACAGGGGGGAAAAATTGCTCAAGTACTGTAACTGTACTTGGATAAATTTAACTCGTTACTTGTCGTTTCAGGCCTTGTGTTGTGTTGTGTTGTGTTGTGTTGTGTTGTGTTGTGTTGTGTCGGTATGGGCATGTGTGTGCGTATGTGTCCATTCAGTCCTCTGTTTTCCCACTTGCCGTCAGGGTGGTGACGTTCCTGCGTTCACTGAGGATTATAATCCTGGTGAGGGTCTTCAGACTGGCGTCGCAGAGGAAGGAGCTGGAAAAGGTCACCCGGAGGATGGTGAGGTCATCGCCACAGCAACACAAAACACCACGAGTAGCTGCCGGAGCATCGCTTATGTGCTGTGGCTGACATCGTGGCGGGGCCTGGGATGGGCCTGCCAAGCCTGACCGGTTTCTATTTTCACCAGGTGTCTGAGAACAAGCGGCGGTATCAGAAGGACGGGTTTGACCTGGATCTCACCTACGTCACAGGCAGGTGTAACGTCCACACACGCCACATGGAAACAGGTATTGGATAATTGTAATGGAGAATTCATTGTGAAGGGGCATAGCGTGGCGGTCTATCCCGTTGCCTACCACCATGGGGATCGGCGGTTCGAATCCCCGCGTTACCTCCGGCTTGCTTGGGCATCCCGACAGACACAATTGGCTGTGTGGGGGGAGAGCCCGGTGGGAGGCTGGATGTGGGTAAGTGTCCTGTTCGCAGCACTAGCGCCTCCTCTGGTCAGTCGGGGCGCCTGTCCAGGGGGTGAGTGGGGGGGAATAGCGTGATCCTCCCACGCGCTACGTCCCCCTGGTGAAACTCCTCACTGTCAGGTGAAACTCCTCACTGTCAGGTGAAAAGAAGCGGCTGGTAGTCTTCAGCCCTCCCCGGATCGAATTGAAATTCAAGCCACTCCGTCTGCTGTTAACCACATTGTGAAGGCACAGGCAGGCTTATCACGCTTAAAAGCAGCAGGATTTGATCTGGAATCGAACACACGTGTGACGTTCCCCCTCTTAAGCACACAAACATCTGATTGTGTCTTTTCCCTTCTTACTAGACCGTGTCATCGCCATGTCCTTCCCCTCTTCTGGGAAGCAATCTTTCTACAGGAATCCGATCAGGGTAAACCATCTGGATACACACACACACACACACACACACACACACAGAAGAGCTTCCTCCCAGCATGCATCAGTTCACAAAGCCTTAACATGGCAGTCGCCATGTTGACGGTGAAGATGCTCCTAGGCGGTACTTCACCATCACAGGCAAACAAGAATCCCTCTCGCACACAAACATGCACACCTCTGTTTCTGTCAGACGTGTCACGTCTTTCTTCTCCCCGGGTCCAGGAGGTGGCCAGGTTCCTGGACACGAAGCACGCAGACCACTATAAAGTCTACAACCTCTGCAGTAGGTCTGCCTCCTTGTCTGTCACCGATGTCCGTCGCGGTGTGCGCCGTGTCTCACTGTCACGTTTTCCTTTTCTATCTTGACATTTCTAGGTGAAAAAGGCTATGACCCCAAGTTCTTCCACTACAGGGTGGAGCGGGTGTTCATAGACGACCACAACGTTCCCACCCTGGAGTGAGTAACTTCGTCTAACATGACGCGTCCTTGTCCGAGATGCTCTTTTTTCTCTCCCGTTGCCTCGCTTTGGCTTGCAGCACTGTGTGCGATTGTGCCAATAGCATGTGGAAGGACGTTCTTTTGTGGGTGAGGATTGTGGGTACGGCTGTGATTTAATGCCACGCCAGAGAACCCAAACTTAAGAAGGTATTTTTACTTGGATACCAACCCAAGTGTGCCCTTTTCAAGATTTGTTGGAGGTCACAGTGGTACAGTCTAGTACATACTGTGTGAGTGAGAGGGAGGACAGGAATGGTGAGGATGCAAGGAGTGGAGGTGACGAAGGCGTATGAGTTTAAATACTTGGGGGTCAGCTGTCCAAAGTAACGGGGAGCGCAGAAGAGAGGTGAAGAAGAGAGTGCAGGCAGGGTGGAGTGGGTGGAGAAGAGTGTCAGGAGTGATTTGCGACAGAAGGGTACCAGCAAGAGTTAAAGGGAAGGTTTACGAGATGGATGTGAGACCAGCTATGTTATATGGTTTGGAGACAGTGGCAGTGACGAAAAGACAGGAGGAAGAGCTGGAGGTGGCAGAGATGAAGATGCTAAGATTTCCACTGGGAGTGACGAAGAAGGACAGGATTAGGAACGAGTATATTAGAGGGACCGCTCAGGTTGGACGGTTTGGAGACAAAGCAAGAGAGGCAAGACTGAGATGGTTTGGACATGTGTGGAGGAGAGATGCTGGGTATACTGGGAGAAGGATGCTGAATATGGAGCTGCCAGGGAAGAGGAGAAGAGGAAGGCCAAAGAGGAGGTTTATGGATGTGGTGAGGGAGGACATGCAGGTGGCTGGTGTGACAGAGGAAGATGCAGAGGACAGGAAGAGATGGAAACAGATGATCCGCTGTGGCGCCCCCTAACGGGAGCAGCCGAAAGTAGTAGTAGTAGTAGTAGTAGTAGTATAGTCTAGTATAGTAGTTTAGCATGTGCAAAAGAACATCATATAAGACATGCAAATTAAGATTTAAACTATCCCAAGGCATTTTCATAACTGATCTCTCTCTCTCTCTCTCTCTCTCTCTCTCTCTCTCTCTCTCTCTCATCAGGGACATGTTAAAATACACAGCCAGTGTGAGAGAGTGGATGTCTGCTGATCCTAGGAATATCATTGCTATTCACTGTAAAGGAGGAAAAGGTAACATCTGTGACCCGGCACACCAGTCATTTTCCTCTAGCAAACACATTTGAGATAAGATGGAGTACTTTGTATGGTGGACGAGGTCACAGTTGTCATTTTGCGTCTCAGTCGGACCTCTGCTGGCTGAACATGTGCAATTACACTAATTCAATGGGTCATGTATGGGGTGATGTGATTCACAGGACGTACAGGTACTCTCGTGTGCACCTGGCTCATAGACAGCGACCAGTTTGAGAGTGCACAGGTAGGTCTCTCCGGGCTCAGTGACCAACATCTAGCTGTGTTTGATGAAATAACAACGAAGAAGTAACAACGTTCAAACCAGCGCTTATGAATTCGTCTCTGTGTCTCACAGGATAGCCTAGAATATTTTGGGGAGAGGAGGACGGACAAAAGTCGGAGCTCCAAGTTTCAGGGGGTGGAGACTCCCTCTCAGGTAAACTTTACAGTAAAATCTGACGTCATGTATCGGGACTAATATCAGAAGTGTGCTGCCTGCATGTGTTACATAGATAGGACGTCGTATTGATTACGTGCCAACGGCAACAACAGGCGTCAATGGACAGACAGGTGAGGCTACAGCCTGCGGAGAAGTGTAGACCCTTTTGATATTTGCAAAACATAAATTGTGTTGATTTGAGTCAACAGTGTGATAATTGGAAGCCTGTAAAAGAGTTGCTGAACCCTCCAGGGATGGGCAGCATGACCCAGAAAGGGCCGGTGTGGGTGCAGGTCTTTGTTCCAACCAAGCAGTTACACACCTGCGTCTACAAATCAAGGTCCTTAGCAAAGACTGTTGGTTGACTAGTAGGATCCGGTGTGCAACTGCTTGGTGGGAACAAAGACCTGTACCGACACCGGCCTTTTCTGGATCATGTTGCCCATCCCTGTGTGCTCACCTATCAGCATTGACAGACAGACAGCGCCAGCACCGACGGTGTCAATAGTACTGTCAGTGCTGGTTCTTCATCACACCTACACCCAACTGACCCATTATTCATGTTATTATCTGCAGCTGTGTTTATCCTGCTATGCTTACACCACACAGTACCAAGACCAGCCTG
This sequence comes from Lampris incognitus, assembly GCF_029633865.1. Lineage (NCBI taxonomy): Eukaryota > Metazoa > Chordata > Actinopteri > Lampriformes > Lampridae > Lampris > Lampris incognitus. The sequence continues at coordinate 11,786,906 of NC_079218.1, forward strand.
CTATGTTTTTAACCTTTACATGGTTTTTAACCTGTAGGTGTCAGGAAACTCACTAAAATGGTCTTGGGTTTAGTTACTCTTTAGGGATCCATTTGTTGGAGAACAAATTAAAGGGCAAAGATGTTTTAAAATATTATACCAAAATAAATGTGTTTTTTTTCCTCCCCCCATTTAAATTGAAATATTTGTGCTCATCTCCTTCAGTGAATGCAGACACTCCAGTTATAACTCAGGAAAGATGCTAATAAAGCAGTGTTTTTTAGTTGTCTGCACCTGCAGCAAGCGTCACGGTTGGTTTAATACATGAGCTCCACTCCACATACTGCAATGAAACATATGGGCCGCAGAGACCATGGAAATGATCGGTTATTGCGTCCAAGTAGCGTAGCGCTTCATTCCATTGCCTACCAACGCGAGGATCTCCGGTTCGAATCCCCGTGTTACCTCCGGCTTGGTCGGGCGTCCCTACAGACGCAATTGGCCGTGTTTGCGGGTGGGAAGCCGGATGTGGGTATGTGTCCTGGTCGCTGCACTAGCGCCTCCTCTGGTTGGTCGGGGCACCTGTTCTGGGGGGAGGGGGAACTGGGAGGAATAGCGTGATCCTCCCACGGGCTACATCCCCCCGGTGAAACTCCTCACTGTCAGGTGAAAGGAAGCAGGTGGCAGCTCCACATGTATCGGAGGAGGCCCGTGGTAGTCTGCAGCCCGCCCCGGATCAGCAGAGGGGGTGGAGCAGCGACCGCTTCGAAGAGTGGGGTAATCGGCCTGATACAATTGGGGGGGGGTCCAAAAAAAAGTGTGTGTGTGTGCCGAACTTGGAATATCCACCATTTTGAAATCCTCATTCTGTGTATGCCATCTGAGTTCTGTGTGTGTGCCACAGAGCCGGTATGTGGGCTACTACGAGGTCATGAAGACCAAGTTCAGCAGACACGTGCCGCCACCTCAGAGCCTCAGAATCAAGAGCATTCGCATCCACTCCATCGCAGGTAAAAACGCCGCGGCAAAGCGAGCGCTCTCGTGCTGCGTCCTTTCCCGGTTCGTGTCGCCGCGGGGCCACGAGTTGACCCTGGTTTTCCTGTCGATGTGCAGGTGTGGGTCGAGGTGACGGCAGCGATCTCAAGGTGAAGGTCATCGTGAGGAAAGAGCTGGTGTTTCAGGGCGTTTGTGCCAAACAGGAGAATTGCACGGTAAGTTCTTCTGTTAGAGGTGGGCAGGGGGGGGGGGGGGATCAGTTCATTGCAGAATCGTGATAAGTCGTGACGATTTTTAACATCGCAGCATTTCCCCCCCCCCTCTCGGTGTTGAATCGATATGAAGAGACTCGGTGAGGAAGTTTGACCTCGTGACTTCTACATCTCTGAATGTTTGAATTTGAAGGGGTTGAATGTTTTACTCAAGGAAGCATATTGATGTTTTCTAACACATGGGAGTTAAAATTACAAAAAAAATTTGTACATTTTTCTTTGGCTCGTTTCAGTTTTCACAAGGGCACAAACCCTGACTGGTATATGAAAAAAATACATCATTATGATTAGTCAAATATAAGAAAGTGACCTTTTAGTTAGTCAGACTGAAACGTCACATGCTTTTATCTGGCTAATGTTTATGATAGATAGCTAGATTCATGGAGAGATAGATACAGGGATGATAGCTACAGGGATAGATAGATAGATAGAACAGGGATTGATACATAGATAGATGGATAGATAGATTCATGGAGAGATAGATACAGGGATAATAGCTACAGGGATAGATAGATAGATAGATAGATATATGCATGGAGAGATAGATACAGGGATGATAGCTACAGGGATAGATAGATAGATAGATAGATAGATAGATAGATAGATAGATAGAACAGGGATTGATACATAGATAGATGGATAGATAGATTCATGGCGAGATAGATACAGGGATAATAGCTACAGGGATAGATAGATAGATAGATAGATAGATAGATAGATAGATAGATAGATAGATGCATGGAGAGATAGATACAGGGGTAGATAGATAAGATAGATAGATAGATGCATGGAGAGATAGATACAGGGATGATAGCTACAGGGATAGATAGATAGATAGAACAGGGATTGATACATAGCTAGATGGATAGATAGATTCATGGAGAGATAGATACAGGGATAATAGCTACAGGGATAGATAGATAGATAGAACAGGGATTGATACATAGCTAGATGGATAGATAGATTCATGGAGAGATAGATACAGGGATAATAGCTACAGGGATAGATAGATAGATAGATAGATAGATAGATAGATAGATAGATAGATAGATAGATAGATGGATGGATGCATGGAGAGATAGATACAGGGATAATAGCTACAGGGGTAGATAGATTAGATAGATAGATAGATAGATAGATAGATAGATAGATAGATAGATAGATGCATGGAGAGATAGATACAGGGATGATAGCTACAGGGATAGATAGATAGATAGATAGATAGATAGATGCATGGAGAGATAGATACAGGGATAATAGCTACAGGGGTAGATAGATTAGATAGATAGATAGATAGATAGATAGATAGATAGATAGATAGATAGATAGATAGATAGATAGATGCATGGAGAGATAGATACAGGGATAATAGCTACAGGGGTAGATAGATTAGATAGATAGATAGATAGATAGATAGATAGATAGATAGATAGATAGATGCATGGAGAGATAGATACAGGGATAATAGCTACAGGGGTAGATAGATTAGATAGATAGATAGATAGATAGATAGATAGATAGATAGATAGATAGATGCATGGAGAGATAGATACAGGGATAATAGCTACAGGGGTAGATAGATTAGATAGATAGATAGATAGATAGATAGATAGATAGATAGATAGATAGATGCATGGAGAGATAGATACAGGGATGATAGCTACAGGGATAGATAGATAGAACAGGGATTGATACATAGATGGATAGATAGATGTGCGTCCTCCCTTATGGATTCCACACTTTCTAACAGCATCTCATGTCCAGGTTCCACCTACAATTACTGTGATTTTCATAATTTACTGCAGATAAGAGTGGATTAAGCCTTAAAAACACCAAGTTGTATTATTGACGAAATGGGGATATTTGAAGAAATTGCAATGTGCATCGAGTCAGCACTTAAGTATGGTTGTAACATGGTATGGGGAGCTACCCGCCCTTTCTCATCCATAGCTGGTGCTCAGAACGTGGATTGACTCCCGGGGATCTGCGCTTGTTTTGCAGGTTTTTCCTGACGTGGGGAACAACGCTGCCGTGATCAGCCTCCAGGACGGGCCTGCCGTTGAAGGAGACGTGAAAGTCATGTTTGAATCGAGCGCTGTGGGTGATCGCATTTACACGGCTTCACAAAAGCGGACGAGGCAGCTTGTGTTGTGCGGCTTGAATCCCAACTTGTCTTGTGTTTTCGATCGCCTCTAGGGTTTACCCAAAGGGTACGAAGACTGTCCGTTCTACTTCTGGTTCAACACCTCCTTCGTAGAGGACCACAAGTATGTTCCTGCCACCACATAACATCCTCTCAACCGAATTCAGACGTGTAAAACAGATGTTTGGGGTATCCTTGTAGCGTGGCGGTCTATTCTGTTGCCTACCAACACGGAGCTCACAGGTTCGAATCCCCGTGTTGCCTCCGGCTTGGTCGGGCGTCCTACAGACACAATTGGCCGTGTCTGCGGGTGGGAAGTGGGATGTGGGTATGTGTCCTGGTTGCTGCACTAGCACCTCCTCTGGTCGGTTGGGGCACCTGTTCAGGGGGGGGGGGACTGGGGGAATAGCATGATCCTCCCACGCGCTACGTCCCCCTGGTGAAACTCCTCACTGTCAGGTGAAAAGAAGCGGCTGGCGACTCCACATGTATCGGAGGAGGCATGTGGTAGTCTGCAGCCCTCCCCGGATCGGCAGAGGGGGTGGAGCAGCGACCGGGACAGCTTGGAAGAGTGGGGTAATTGGCCAAGTACAACTGGGGGGGGCCCTCCCCAACTGGGGGGGGCCCTCCCCCCCTCCAAAAAAAAAACCGAATCAAAAACAGATGTTTGGTCTCCACACATGAAGCCGCAATTTTGTGTAGAAACCGTTCACCAGCTTTCAGTTGACCGACTGAACAGTGTTCGTTTTACTCCGGGCAGGCTGTTCTTACCCAGAGAGGAGCTGGACAACCCTCACAAGCCCAAGACCTGGAACCTCTACAAGGAGGACTTTGGCGTCACCATGTTTTTCTCAGATCCCTGAATAAAAGCCATTCAGAAAAATGGAGGAGGGGTTCAGGCGCAGGTTCATAAGTTTGAGTGGCTGCACACGCGCACACACACACACACACACACACACACACACACACACACACACACACACACACACACACACACACACACACAGGAAACCGCGGAGAACACTAATACAAGAAATGAGCGAGGGCTGCACACAAGCACTTCCCAGAAACTGACGTTTGGTCTGACAGAGTAAAGCGGCATCGGACATTTCTTAAATTGTTGTTCGGGGGGTTTTCATCTGTTGTAGCTTTAGAAGTGAAACCTTTTGACTGCAGAATTGGTGCCATGATTAGTTTTCATTTAAAAAAAAAAAAAACTTGTCAAAGAGATGTGAACAAGTTGTATAACCTGCACATGAAATGAAAACCAAAATCCTGACAGAGCCGGGGGGGGGTCAAATCTAGGACAAGTCCGTTAACAACTTATTTAACGTGACCTCTGTCAGACTGGATCAGGACAGTCCAAATTAGACCAGAAGACTCAGCACACCGTCATATTTTGGTCAGATTATTCAAATTAGGTTTGCATTCTTAAATGATGGTGGGATTGTCTCGTTTCGACGCCTTAAGATGTTTCACAAGCGTGAGACAGAACTGAAACGCCAGATGACTGATGGAGGCAAAACGCTGAAACTTCCCGGACCTCCGTGCGGTCTGTTTTCAACACGTGCAGCCCTCATCCGTTTCTTCAGCGCTGAACGGTTCGGATGTCCGATTAACAATGACATGTACATTTCTCATTTTCTGAAATTGAGAATGACATAAATTCCTCGTTGTTGAACATAACCTAATTTGTAATTTGAACACGAGAACGATGTACAGTTCTCATTTGAACATGAGGACATATGCATTTCTCATTTGAACAAGATGACCACTCTTCAGTATACCACATCCAAATATCCAGAGAACTGGTTCTGAACTATGGGGGAGTTACAGGAATGGCTCCTGACAGCAAACCACTTGTGCAGCTGTCAAACAAAGAAGGAATACATACCGGCTCCTGCTCGCTTGGCGTACGACAGCTTGAGGAAAGTTTCTACTCCACACCAACAGAACCAGGTGCCGACTCACAAGGGTACATAGAAGAGACCTGACAAAGTAAACGGACCAGCTTGGCCATCAGCAGTGCTGTGTCCAGGAAGGCGCTTCGGATTTGACATTTGTGCAGCTATGAGGTGGATTTTTGCACCGAGGTGTAAACGTTTATATGGACTACATTTAACATTAGTTCTGTGTGTGATACATCTCTGGAAAAGAAACCACTTAAATATAAAAAATGTCCACATGAGATTTTTTGTTGAGGTTTTGAATCGTGAATATTTGTTTGCATTTAATTTCCCCTCTTGGATGAGGCCAGATTTTCCGTTACACAAAGTCTGACTGCAACATGAAGCTATTCTGAGACTGTTTTCAGATCAAACTTGTTTCAAATCAATGTATTGTCACAAGAGAAATGATTAAACACCTATGGAGGATAACACTAACTGCATGAGAGTCGACAAAAAGACCTTTATTTGCAATTTTAAAGAATTTATTTAAATGACTGCTCGTTTTGTATTTTTCCACCACACGTGCAGCAGCCACAGTCCAGAAATACATGGTCAGAACAGCTCCAGCGCCCGTCACACTCACTCCGTGCGTCAGATTCACTCCACTCAAACTCAGTTGGCAGAAAAAAATAAAGTGCAAAGACATAAAAGGTACAGTGTTGATGTGGAATATTACGTTTAGATTTTAACACATCAAAATCTGATGGTGCTACATTTCTGAAGTTGGCCGCTTCACAAACTGGGCTTCATGTTTGCAAAGGAGGCGAGGCGGTCAGAGAAAAGTGACTGAAGAGATGCACGACTGCTGATTATTGGCCGATAAGCAAAGTTATGTAAGCTTAAATGCCAAGATCCGTGGATGGAAAGAATGCATGACGGCAGGGGCCTCTTTGATCAATGCCACATCTGGATCAATGTGCTTTTCCTCCCCTAACATCTGGTCATACACACTTTGGACAGCAAGCCAGTCTCAAATATTTGCACAACGTCAAGACGAAACCTTAAGAGAATTTTATTCCAAAGTCAGGAGATTTTCTTTAAAGTGCTCGTCGCAGTTAAAGGAATCACGCCGATGTCCTTTAAAGAGGTCTGCACTTTTCACGCAGCTTGTCCATGAAGCTACACCATCTAACGAAACGGAAAGAAAAGAACAACTGAGTGACACTCGTCAATGATTAGGACCCCTTACTGGGATGCTTTCAAGAGCCCATCCTGATCGCCAGCTCAATTTCAACATTCAGGAAAACAAAAAGTGAGTGAAGCAACTTTTCACCTTTACGTGAACTCTACGTTATTTAATGTCCAGCCATTGTAAGATTACAAATCAAAACCTGCTTGAAATGGTTTGGATGTGATTTTGATGTAAATTTCTCACTCGCTGTAGACTTATCCCAGCACTGCCACGGGGAATAAGAATCGCATGCTTTGTTAGTTCCCACTAGGTTAGCTTCTAAAAATCCTGAATCGCACAACGTGCTGCATGGTGGCGCTGTCTCAGTGTTGACAGGCTGCTTCCTAACTCACTCTTCATGCTTTGCTCAGCAACAACGGCCATTGTGCGAATTCACACATTTCCTGACAAGGGGTGTTAAACAGAAGGTGACAAACCATGAGCTTCTTGCAACGCTGCAATCTTTAGAGGAACCCTCCCCCCTCCAAAATACCACATTCTTTAAAAAAAAAAATCCTCATCAACAAATAGACCTCACCCCAACGCAGAGTAAGAAATCCACAGTAACTGTCCTCTTTAAAAGTAAGGGCCCTGAAGTGGGTTGATGCAATGGAACAAGTCCGATGTAATAAACCTTATCTGCCAACTGGTTTTAAGCTGCTCCTTACTGGCCCTTACGCAGAGAATCAATATCCAGTCATCAATCTACCTGCACACTGACAAACTAGTGGTCATAAATACTGTCACACTTTTATTTGGCTGAATTTCAGATGTGGTTGGGGCCCACCGTCGTATCCAGGGCCCCCGCCACATTCAGTCTGAACTAAACCAGATCAACAGAGGGTCACCTTGGCTGCCCGGGCCATGTTCCCCCCGAAACCACTGAGGAGGTCGCACTGTACCAGCTCATCATAGCGTCCGCTGCGCAGGAGGCAGAGGAGCGAGGTTTTACAGGTCTCCTTGCAGGGCTCCGACACATGGCCTTTGTGTCTCAGGTACCAGAATTTCTGGAAGACGCGGTCATCGGCCTGGAACATCTTCAGCAGCCCATCCCAGCTGGATGGAAATGCTGTGGACATGCCGAAAGCCTCGGTGGCGCGGTACAGCAAGGTCCATTTGGGGTCCGGCTGTGGGCTGCTAGGTACGCCCTGGGCTCTAGACATGTGGTTGACCTCCGTGAGATTGAGGATGTAGGTTTCATGGTCCAGAACCAACCGAGAGCTGCCCTGGTAATTCCCATCCACAATGTAGACGCGATAACCTACAAGGGGGAGCGAAGACCAGAACCTTCATCATTATAGTCTGAAACAAATAGACAAATGAGCCAACACAATAATATGCATTAGCTCACTAAAATGAGATAAGACTTCGTCTTTAGATGTTTTTCAAATGCGGTTGGTGGGTCTGTGACCCTGGTTCACCTCTGGACAAGTTGCAGCACCATTCCTGTTGAATGTTGCAGGATGAACACAGCTCTTTAGATACTCATGTTATACTATATGAGCAGTTGCATCGTAACTGATTAAATGACTTTGAAGACATTTTCCTTCTTGAAATGGGGGCATCCTTCCCGTTGCAGGGAGCTGGTAAAATTCAAAATTACTATCAATAAAATGTTGACTTTATCATAGCAAAAAATAACCATCCTTTATAAACAGGTGGGGCTGGGAAAAAAAAAAAAAAAGATTGTTGTTGATCTATACCAATTACAAAACGATAGCTTTACCACATGTTGAGATTTCTGGCTTTTAAAACCTGACGTTCCAGTAGAGGACACGCTGCAACATCTGTCCACAAAATTACGAGTCCTCACGTGTTCATTTTGACGCGAGTTTTAACGTTCCAATATGGAGAAGTCAAAAGTCAATATCATCCAACAAAAAAAAAAATTTTACACTAAACTCCTCTCCAAAAATAAAATAACTATAGGTATCGCTTTTGCGAGGTGGTGAAAAGGAGACTAAAAAGAGACAAAAACTGAAGCAGAGCTAGCCATGCCAACGTTGGACAGATGAGCAGAATCAGCATTACATGTATAGCCATGTGCGACGAGTTATATATTTTGTGTAGTGTTTTACAACATGGTTGTCTGTGGGAATCCAGTGTCGGGTAGCTTGTGAAATTGCCAGACATGATTAGAAAGAATTGTGTCATTTGCAGCCACTGTTGCTCAAGGGGGCAGGGCATGGGGGAGCAGGGTTGAGACCAGTGGTGTAGTGGTTGTTAGGAGGTAGGCACACTGCGACCTAGGTGGGCAGATCACTAAGGAGAAAGTGGGTAGTCTCTCCTATACATTCCAATGGCTTTTTGACTGATGATACTGAAAACTGACAGAGGAAGAGGTGGGTATACACTCTGTATACCCTCCACTACACCACCACTTGTGACACTATAAGACAGGAAACCAAGTTTTCCGACATCGTTGTACTTCCTACTTGACAATGATAACGACCCCTAGAGACCCCCCCCCCCCCTGTACCTATAATAAATGTGTGTGTGTGTGTGTGTGTGTGTGTGGGGGCACGACTTTCTGTTCACCTCTTTCTTTCTTGATGTCAAAATTGGTTCAGCTGTACCAACGTGGGGATCGCTGGTTCAAATCCCCATATTATCTCTGGCTTGGTCGGGCGTCCCTACAGACACAATTGGCCGTGTCTGCAGGTGGGAAGCCGGATGTGGGTATGTGTCATGGTCTCTGCACTAGCGCCTCCTCTGGTCGGTCGGGGGGCCTGTTTGGGGGGAACAGCAGGATCCTCCCACATGCTACATCCCCCTAGCGAAACTCCTTACCGTCAGGTGAAAAGAAGCGGCTGGTGACTCCACATGTATCGAAGGAGGCATGTGGTAGTCTGCAGCACTCCTCGGATTGGCATGGGGGGGGGGGGGTGGAGTAGCGACTGCGACGGCTCAGAAGAGTGGGGTAATTGGCCGGATACAATTGGGGAGGAAAAAAAAAGGGGGGGGGGATTGGTTCAGCTGGTTAACTCCCTCACCTGGGTTGAGGTTGATGTAGGTGGTGACACTGGGAGCAATGAAGGCCACTCCCAATGGACGGGTCATCGTCGCCTCATCATAAAACATCTGGAATTCATCAAAGTGCGTGTGCCCGAAAAACTGTCCGCTGATGGTGCTTTCATATCTGGGTGGGTGGGGGGGGGGGGGGACAAAAACACACAGAATTTGGCTTGCTGATCGCTTTAGTATAATCCTCAGTAGTATGGAGGTGTCACATGCTGCTGCTTTTAATTATTAACCAAGGCCACTCATGGGACAGTAGTAATCTGAACTAGGACAAGCCAGTACACTTCTCTCTGAGGAGTACACACATTTTCCAAACGGGGACACCCAATCACAGGCCATTTTAAGAAGAAAATAAAAAGGGAAGTGAAATACAAGGAAGCAAAATGTATGCGTGTAACACTTCAAGACAGTAGTGACCACAGGCAGGAACGGTATCGATGCCATTTTTAATGTCCTTAACAGAGCGTATCGGCCTTGGTCTTCTCCAGCGAGGGCTGATTTTCCCCACCAAAGTAAAATTCTACTTAACTGAAAAATAAAACAGTGTCCGTCTCTTAGATCCACATCAGAACAAGTCTGAAATAGAAGAATGAGCCGACCTTAGCTCATAACAGCGAGTTAACACACTACCTGTTGACAATGTGGTAGTAGTTCCAGCTCCAGCTACTGAGACACAGACCAGGAGGAATGTGACCGATGATGTGCACCTACGGAATTAGAGAAGAGCAGAATAGGAACAAGAGGGAAAACAAAGATCAGGTAAGAGAAGAAAGGTGACATGTTCTTCAACAGGGAATCATTAACCGCCCAAATATCGGGAGATGTTCCTTCATCCTCGCGCCACGCTCAGTTGCAGTGACTTTGAGGAGGTGAAGAGGGACTACATTAAATGCAGTCCATGTACATAAAGTTAGTCAAGAGCATTTTCCACAGGTAGTAAAAGAGCTACCTGCATCAACTGCAATACTTTTTAGGAGGCACGTTACAATGGCAGACCGTCAAACATGTAGTAATAATCACCGTCAGTCATATTCGTTCCTCATCTACCCCATTTTACTGTTGCTTCAATGTTATTTATGCGTCGGCGTTCTGGGAGAGTTATTTGTTTTAAGTGTGATTCTGTCTTGTGCAAGAGACCAAAAAACCACCATGGGGTTTGTCAATTGGCACGCCAAGGAGAACAGTTTCCCCATCTTTCTACTTTACTTTTGTCATCTATTTTCCGTTTACCTTATTATACGGTTCCATCCTGTATTTCTATGTGCAATAAATACACTTCTTTAAACAAGCTAGTTCACCTTAAGTGGGAAGTTGCGTCAAAACTAAGATCTGTGTCTAAATGCTTGTGGTGAAAGCTCAAACACAGTAGGGGGGAAGGTGTCAGTTCCCTTTCTTACTTCAACAGGAGTGTACTGAAATAACCTTCTCACACCAGAGCAACAACCTGGGAAGAACCGGTTTGTCACTGGTGTGAATGCATCAACACAGGTCTCATCCAGCCTGGGTCCGTGATACTGGTTATGAACCAGGTTTCGACAATACTCAGCTTCGGTATGAAAAGGGAAACACTGGACCCAGATTTCAATCAAGGCGCCTCATTGGAGGCACTCTAGTCAGGAATCGGGAACAATTTATTGTCATTTTGTTCATGTACTTGCGTACACAAAAGAAACAAAATTCTGTTTCTCCCAGCAGTGCAACCCAAATACATACAAAAACAGAGAAAAGAAGAAGAAGAAAAAAAAACACACAAACCGTTAACAACACAGTCCACTCAATGCAACACAGTCCAAAAATTCCACTGTCCAGAGAACGAACGCCAGCTAGGATGACTGTTGGAACTGATGGTCTGCATGGGCTAGCAGTTAGCTTAGCCTGCCCCGCTTCCGCGTCCTGTCAGACCACCCTCGGTGTTTCCTCCTCGGGTGCAGCTCCGGCAGGGCCGTGGTCCCTGAGCCCACCGGATGCAGCAGACCAGACTCCCCCAGCCGATCCAGCACCAGCTCTGCCAGCCAGACACCTTCGACACACCTCCCCGCACTCCACACAACGACACTAAAATCACAGTCAACGCTAGGCGAGGCCGCTGCCAGACCGCCCTAGGTGTTATCGGAACTGCTGGTCTGCATGGGCTAGCAGTTAGCTTAGCCTGCTGCGCTTCCGCGTCCTGTCAGACCACCCTTGGCGTTACCTCTGTGGACACAGCTCCAGGCAGGGCCGTGAACCCTGGGCCCACAGCACGCAGCAGACCAAGCTCGCCCAGCCGATCCAGCGCCAGCTCTCCCAGCCATCAAACAAAGACAAAACAAACTTAAGACGCATGGACGGTACTGGGCGAGGGTGCTGCAAATGTGAATTCGCGCCGCCATCTTCCCTCACTGGAAGCGGAATATGACATAAACGTCACGTTATACAGAAGTTGGAAAGAGGGAGCATGTTGTTGCATTAAGTTTTCATAAGGTGACTGAATTGAATAAAGAAAAATTCTACAAAGACACGGCTTGCATGACCAAAACAACAGCCCGGCCACAATATTTAATCTCCACTGTAAAAAAACCCCCGCTGAAATGGGACACTTGTGTCAAAACACAACATCCTGCCCAACAGTGACATTTACGAGCTAAATCGTGAACAGTGACAACCCGGTTTTAATCCGCGACCATAGTCTGATATGAACAGCCAAACACAGATTGAACCAGTTTCATACACAGGCGTGTGTGAAGTACAACTACATCATCAACATTACCCATCCTCTCAATCTATGTACCTGCTGGTCCACTCACCTTCTCCCCCTTCTCTTCACTGGTCTGGAGGATCTGGACCAGCCACTGCAGCTGGCTGGCCGGGTCAGTGGAGTTCACCATCAGCCAGAAGTTCTCCCGTGCACAAAAGTTCATGTTGAGCGACACCACCCTCAGCCCAGGCTGGATCTCCACTGTATAAAATCCACCATACCTGAAACCAGACCAACAGGTAGTCAGTGAGTGGAAAAAGAAAGTACTACGACAACACAAGCTGACAAGAATCATGGCATCTCCATTGTGTATTTGATCGAGAAAATGAGACAACTGAAATCCACAACAGGAAGTGAAAGCAATGCTGCATTGACTAGTTGTCTCATTCGTACGTAATAAAGAGAGAACAATGTTTAGGAAGACTAACCAAAACAAAATTGGGGTGGAGGGTGGTCAGATACTGTGTATATAAATTGTGAATTGTACCTTTAATTTATTATTCTGATCATCCCCATTACCGTTATTATTTTACTTTCATTGTTATTGCTCTACCACCATGCTGCCTCCTATCCCTTTGTTGTCTCTACTCTTTTAACAGAAATGATTGAGAGCATAAATTCAAAGGAAAGGAAGAAAGAAAGAAAGAAAAAAAAGGGGGTACCTCAGTGTTTTCAGGGCTTGCTCCGGTAACCAGGGAGCCCATTCCTCGGCCATGGCATTGTAGAGCCAGAGTGAAGACCGGTTTCCATGAACGAAGGGCGGAGGGAAGCTGTTGACCGGCGTGCTCTCATGGTTCCCTACAGCAGGGTATACTGTCACATTAGGCCCCAGGTGTCTGCACAGAGGTCAGAAATGATTTAGGTCAGTTGGATCGATGAAAAAGGGTGACAAGTGACTCAGAACAGACCAAAGTGGGGAAACAGCACATATTTGAACTCTTGCACTTTGTCTGTGTAATTCAATATGGCAATGCGAAAACAGGTTTAACTGGGGCAACTGTACGGTCATCACGAGAAAAATCCAATGACACTCGTCAATGATTTTCTCAATGGTTGCACTCTCTGAGTGCAACCAATTGCCTTCAGAAGTTTCCTGATGATTGCTGAATGATCGAACGTTGACCTAATGACTAAATAGTCAACCTGTGTGTAATCTAATCTCAGTACAAATACAGCTGTTCTGTGACGGCCTCAGAGGTTTGTTAAGAGAATATTGGGGAACAAACAGCATCATGAAGTCCAAGGAACACACCAGACAGGTCAGGGATAAAGTTGTGGAGAAGTTTAAAGCAGGGTTAGGCTATAAAAAGATTTCCCAAGCTTTGAACATCTCGCGGAGCACTGTTCAGTCCATCAATCCGAAAATGGAAAGAGTATGGCACAACTGCAAACCTACCAAGACACGGCCGTCCACCTAAACTTACGGGCCAAACAACGAGAGCACTGATCAGAGATGCAGCCAAGAGGCCCATGGTGACTCTGGACGAACTGCAGAGATCCGCAGCTCAGGTGGGGGAATCTGTCCACAGGACAACTATTGGCCGTGCACTACACAAATCTGGCCTTTATGGAAGAGTGGCAAGAAGAAAGCCATTGTTAAAAGAAAACCATAAGAAGTCCCGTTTGCAGTTTGCCAGAAGCCATGTGGGGGGCACAGCAAACATGTGGAAGAAGGTGCTCTGGTCAGATGAGACCAAGATTGAACTTTTTGGCCTAAATGCAAAACGCTATGTGTGGCGGAAAACTAACACTGCACATCACTCTGAACACACCATCCCCACTGTCAAACATGGTGGTGGCAGCATCGTGCTCTGGGGGTGCTTCTCTTCAGCAGGGACAGGGAAGATGGATGGAGCCAAATACAGGGCAATCTTGGAAGAAAACCTGTTGGAGTCTGCAAAAGACTTGAGACTGGGACGGAGGTTCACCTTCCAGCAGGACAACGACCCTAAACATAAAGCCAGGGCTACAATGGACTGGTTTAAAACAAAACATATTCATGTGTTAGAATGGCTCAGTCAAAGTCCGGACCAAAATCCAATTGAGAATCTGTGGCAACATCTGAAAACTGCCGTTCACAAACGCTCTCCATCTAATCTGACTGAGCGTGAGCTGTTTTGCAAAGAAGAATAGGCAAAAATTTCAGTCTCTAGATGTGCAAAGCTGATAGAGACATACCCCAAAAGACTTGCAGCTGTAACTGCAGCAAAAGGCGGTTCCACAAAGTATTGACTCAGGGGGGCTGAATACTTTTGCACACCGCACTTCTCAGTTTTTTATTTTTAAAAAACATTTAAAATCATGTATAATTTTCTTTGTACTTCACAATTGTGTGCCACTTTGTGTTGGTCCTTCACATAAAATATATTTATGATGTTTGTGGTCGAAATGTGACAAAATGTGGAAAAGTTCAAGGGGTATGAATACTTTGGCAAGCCACTGTATACAAGAGGACCTAAGTAAACTGGTGTGTCTGATCACATCTTTCTGTGGGCAGCATGCGGTGTGTGTATGCTCACTTGTGGATGAGCCTGGAGATGACGGTTAGCTCAGACAGCTGTTGTTTCCTGGTCTGAGACCAGACGTTGTGTGCCGGTATGTCTCCCGTCCAATAGACCCAGTCCCAGGGCCCAGTTTTGGCAGCATATTGTAGGAGGTTCTCCACCGTCCACAGAGGCAGGTCACACTTACTGTAGGTCCCCCAGTACCCGGCCTCCCTCCGGCGCCAGCTGGGGCTGCCTGACCCATTACGGCAACAGAGAGGGTCCTTACAGTCTGCACTGCTGCCCACTGCATATTCCTGTCCGTGGAAGGAAGCCTGGATTACTCCAAAAGCACATTATCCCTGATCAGCGGAATACATCATCATGGTCTATCCACAGTGTGGGGGCATGTCCACATTTCCTTATAAAACTGCAGCATTTCTTTCAAGTCAGTAATTTTGTATGGGAATATGATCCATGGAGTGATAAAATGTCCCTCGTCTCTCCAGTCCCCCCCCTTTTTAAATGGGTGTGTCTTTGCTTGTATCATTTGGGTTATTTTTGCATGTTACTTTTGTTGAAAATTGAAAATGCAAAACATGTTCAAATGGAAAAAAAAAAGAAAGAGTAATTTTCTTTTTGTCAATTTATGCACACGGTCCGAGGTGTCTTTATTGGGAACTGCACAAACTTTGGCAGACCTGCATTTATCTGGAGAGGAGGCTGGTATGAGTTTTTTCTTTTAGCAGATACCAACCAGGGCTGTAATGCTGTTATCACATCAGTCAAGTTCATCTCTTAGACACACTCACCTTGTCCCAGTGGATATCTGTCAGGAAGAGGATCCGGCTCTGTGGCATACCAGGTTTGGGTGGGGATGGAGGGGTGACGGGCGGCTTGGGGACCTTGGGCAGGGTGATGTTCCAGGGCGCGTAGAGGTCAAATTTGCCACATGAGGGACCCACCAGCAGGGCGCACACTTCGGAGGGCCACAGGAAAGACTGCTGCAGGGCCCGGATGAAATCGTCCCTGAACAGCTCCGTTATCTCACGACAGACCTGCTCGTCAGCCAGGTGGAGATGGATGCAGGCCTGGCCTACTGCACGGGCCACTCGCTCTTCATTCACATCACTCTGGTGAAGGTTACAGAAAAACAGGAGGAGGTTGAAGAGCTTAGAGAGCTTAAGGACACATCCTCCATACGGAAAACTAAATAACGTTATGCAAGATATGCAGCAGTTCATATGCAGAAATGCCTCAGAGCTAATTAAAGAATATTTAACGTACATCTGTTACACGTTAGACAGCACAAGAAAGGACTGACTAGGAAGAACATAAACCAAATTTATCTGGCACTTTGAGAAAGGGTTTAAAAAATCATAAAATAATCTGAAGTAGTGACTCCATGTTAGCACATAGTCAACATACCGACTTTGAACTGACTTGTACCAGCTGGTAAAGCAAACAGATGATTGGTTTGCTCCGGCTATCTCAACGACTCAGTGCCGTTGTCCAGGCTCATAAACGACACGAAGGGTTAACACTGAGGTCTGAATGAAGCCGGTAAAGTAAACGGGTCTCCTTATCTCAAAAATGTGCGACATGACCACATAGCAGTTCATCTGGACTTGCAGTCCACAACGCCACACGCCGTTTCAGCGCCCAGTCTTGCAGCCTGTTATGAGTGAATTCTAACTGATCGACGTGTCAACCGGAGATCAGAAATTCCATCGTTATCAGACACTGAAAGTCGAACTCGTCAGATTTGGAACGTTAGCTGATATCAGAAACTCGCACGTGGACACGAAGAAGTACGCTCAAGCATGATGGACACTAGTTAACGGAGATGTGATGTGAACAAAGAAGATTAAAAGCTAAAACAGTGGTTCATACTGATGAGACAGCGGTGCACTTCTTTAAAAAAGAAAAGAAAAGTGTACATGGATGTCTCAAGCGGTCCACGTGTGGACAAGGTTTAAACAAAAACTGTTGAAAGCACAACAGCAGTCAGCGTTTCAAGCTCTAAGCTCACCTGGGTGCCGGCGTCGAGTCGTCCCGAGGAGCGCCAATAACAACGAGCCCCCCCCCCCCGCCGCGCGCCAGAGCAAACAGCCGATTCTAAATAAAGGGGCCTTACCATGAGGGCGACATCCAGGACGGTGAAGAGCACTTTGCACACGGGGCAGGTGAGGTTTCTCCAGTTGAAGCCGACGTTGAGGCGACCGACCCGCTCCATCAACACGAGGCTGGGGTCACCCGAGGGGAAAGCCCCGGACAGGGACACCAGCAACACCAGTGACCAGGCGGGGGCCAGTCCGCAGGCGGCCGGCGCCGCGCAGAGACGCATGTTCAGTACGGGAGGGGAGGAGGGAGGCGGCTGCGCAGAGCAAACGCGTCTTCTAGGTGAGACGAGGACAAAGGCGGCTGAACCGCGACAGTGCCGCTTTCCCCTCTGTCGGTATTTATAAGAGGTCGGCCAGACCTCAAACACGTTCTGCAGCCCGGTGTCAGCTGACCGATCACATGAGTCTCAAACTGTCTTACACCCCCCTCCCCCTCCCCCTCGCTAAACTCGAGCTGAACGGAGCCGCTTGCCCTCTTCTCCTCGTCCGCGCGGCGATTTAGTTGATCGAAGACGCGATCTCGAGGCGCGGACTCGTCTATCCCTCCTCGGTTCGCAGTGAGGGCGACGTGAACCGCATAACGATGGACAAGTCCGCCTCGTACCGAGGACTTTTCATACGAGTGTTTCCAGACGAGCCGTCCGCTTTAAAAGCGTTTCCCACCAACTGGTCAATTTTTAACGCCAACTCCTTTCCGTCGGAGGACGTTTTGACAGCGTTGCTTCCGTAACGCTTTGATTGACATGCACTACGTCCAATCAGCGACGAGTATTGGTTGTCGGCACCGCCTTTTCTGGTTTTAGGACGGCTTTTGTTTTGTTTTCCACTTCGGGGTCGTTTTGTGTTTTGTCATGACTTTATATATATATATTATACTAGAAGAACCCCGCTACAATGTAGCGGTTTGGTTCTCCACCCGTCTAAATCTCCCTCCTCTTCATCCTGCCAGCTAACCGCCTTCCCCCCTGCCCCTAAACCCCCCCCACCCACCCCACTCCAACTCCCTCCCCCCCCAAAATGCTCAGAATCATCTGAAATGCCGAGAAAAGTGGTTTTTAGCCATTTTTTAAAATTGCATATTTTGCATAATTATGCATAATTATTTTAATTTTCTGCTATTTTTCTGGTCCTCTGTGGAACAATACCTACCACCTCAAAAAAAAATTAGGATCATAAGTGCATTTTTGCAAAAATGCATTTATTTTGCATAATGCCAAAACATTTCTAAGTCCCAGAAATTTTTTTTATATAGGTGAAAAAAAATCAAAGGTGCTCAGAATCATCTGAACTGCCGAGAAAAGTGGTTTTTAGCCATTTTTAGAAAAATGCAGATTTTGCATATTTATGCATAATTATGCATAATTTTAATTGTCTAGGGGTTTTGCCCTTACTCTCCGGAACAATACCTACCACCTCCAAAAAGAATTAGGATCATAAGTGCTTTAGTTTTCGGTCCCGCTATCTACACTAACACCACACACACACACACACACACACACACACACACACACACATTACGAAAATATATGAGTAGATATATATATATATATATATATATCGTCACCTTCTTAAAATAATGGCCTAAGTCATATTTTCAAGTTAAAAAAAAAAAACAATAAACTGAAACAAAATCTGTCAGTTTATTCTGTTTTTTTAAAAACTTGAAAATATGATTTAGGCCATTGTTTTAAGAAGGTGACGATATCAAGGCCCTTTATGAATTTATTTGAATATCCATCATCATGAAATAATAGTAATTTCTAGATCATCGTTATAAACTTGGACTAATATGTCTTGGCAAACATCCATCCATTCCATTATCCAAACCGCTTATCATGCTCTAGTCCTGGGTACGACGTTAAACTGCAACCGTCGGGTCGCCGTGACTAAACCGGCACCCCCCCTCCCCCCCCCCACACACACACACACTTTAACCCTTTGGTTGGTGTGAGGAGGGTGTGTGGACACCCAGCAGGACTAAAAACAAAACCTGTCAAAGGAAGGATGAGTTCCTCTGTGAACCAATGGCCACCCATACCTGGAGAGGAGATAGGGACCACCAGGTACTCCCCCTACTAAAACACAACGATGACTCAACCTGAGCGTCAGCTGTACCCCTACCTCAAAATAGGTTACGGAACTGATGGTGATGATGGTGATTATCCTGCTCTCAGGGTCTCGGGGATGCTGGAGCCTGTCCCAGCAGTCATTGGGCGGCAGGCGGGGAGACACCCAGGACAGGCCGCCATGCCGTCACAGGGCCGTTTATTTCATAAACATGAAAATTATTCATGGTGTTTATAAAGCCACGTCCAACAAGAAAGGGTACATGAAAATAAATTCCCAGGTGTGACACCAGACCACAAAATCCGCCGGAAACCTCGCACGTGTGCGAGCAAAGCTGCCTAGGAGCACCGCGGCCACGGGAAACGCAAGACACACTCCGGATCACAAATCGTTGCACACTCTGCACCCCACCGCTCATCCACTCTACCACACCCGACCCACCGCGCGGAGGCACGGGGCAACACACAAAACCAACCCGCAACGAACGGGAAATTGAACCAATCACAATGTTTCTTCCGATGGCATCTTGGCTCCCCCGTGCCAGGACCTTCTGTAGCGGTAACCGAATGCCTGTGTAATTCAAGTCAATGTGGGCATGAATTTGATTTTAACAGTCGTCTTAGCCAAGGCAAGACTGAGGTGGCTTGGACATGTGTGGAGGAGAGATGCTGGGTATATTGGGAGAAGGATGCTGAACATGCAGCTGCCAGGGAAGAGGAAGGCCGAAGAGGAGGTTTATGGATGTGGTGAGGGAGGACATGCAGGTGACAGAGGAAGATGCGGAAGACAGGAGGAAATGGAAACGGATGATCCGCTGTGGCGCCCCCTAACGGGAGCAGCCGAAAGTAGTAGTAGTACTAGTCGTCGTCTTAGCCAATCATGTGTTTGTTGAGTTGTGGGCGGGACAATATCCGACACCTTCCGGGTATTCGCGAATTTGATAAGCGACCGGCGAAGGTAGCCGAGTGAGCGAGCAAAGACCTCGACGAAGGGTTTAGGGAGCAGCGAAATGGCGGGAGTTGGCGGAGAAGACCGTGTGGCTGAACTAATAGAAACCCCATTTTCTAGACTGCCTTTGAAGGAAAAACTAGAAACACTCCGGAAAGGTCGACCGTCACCCGTCTTGCCGGGACTGGTGCAAGCGACCAAGCGCTGCGAGAGGCATTTCCACACTAGCAGCTACCGTCGCTACCCGTGGCTGACGGGCAGCCCGCGCACCAACATGCTGTACTGCTGGAACTGCTTGCTCTTCAGCCCCAGCAAGGGGCCCTGGTCCAGCGCGGGATTTGCTAATTTGAGTTGCCTAACTAAAGCAGCCCTGAAACACCAGGCCACGCCCGGGCACCTGCGTGCCACGGTTTCCCTGAAAACGTTTGGAGACACGCAGCCGCAGAGTGAGCAGCAGCGGAGAGAGACCACTGCGCACAACCGGAAGGTGAGTATGCGCAGACACGTCACCAGACTAACTGTAAAGATTACGGATTACTTGTTATACCGCAACAGCCTCATATAGCGTTGATATGCCGAAAGGAAGAAGAATAAAAAACGAAGAAGAAGAGGGAGGGTAGAAGAAGAAAAACTCCGCCGGGACTCGGTAGCCAAAAATGAGCGGGGTGCGTGGAAGAAAAACGGGTGACGGCTCGGCGGGTTCGGAGGGTGTGTCGTTAAAAGGTTTTCGTGTCCACTAGATGTTCTTAGAGTGGCTTTGGACCAAGGGAGCTCCGAGTGTTGCTTCGGATAAAGGGCTAATGGTGTAGCAGCTAGGCGCTAGCAGTGTAGCAGCTAGGCGCTAGCATTGTAGCAGCTGGGCGCTAGCAATGTAGCAGCTAGGCGCCAATACTGTGGTTGGAGCGCCGCCAAGCTAAGCTAAGGTAGCCGCTAGGTGCTAGCAGTGTAGCCGCTAGGCGCTAGCATTGTAGCAGCTAGGCGCTAGCAGCGTAGCGGCTAGGCGCTAATATTGTGGTTGGAACGCCGCCAAGCTAAGCTAAGCTAAGGTAGCCGCTAACTGCGTGGCTGTACGTTACGTGTGAAGGGTGTAGAGCGAAGTCGGGAGGATCGAAACGTTGCAAGTAACGTTAGCTACTCGACAGTCAGTTGGACTCTTAAAACGTAAGACAACGCACAGAGTTGGAGAGTAATCTCACTCTGCGGACCCACGCTTGCAGTGTAAAAGTAGATTTGAGAGCATAACGGGAGCTGGTGGTGATTAAGATCCCCTGCCATCCAGGCGCCATCTTGGTGATCCACCCGGTTCATCCCGCCGTGTACAGTTGTGGACCATCCACCCTCCACGGTTTGGAATTTAAGTTCTGTTCGCTGCTTCACAGCAGAAACGGAGGTGTGGTTGCCCTTTTCTTATTTGAACTGTGAGCTGGGAATTTGATGGAGGATCATCACAATAGCTAAGACGGATACTAACTCACTGGTTATCATAACGGGCTAGGATCAGCTGCGAGGATAGACTTCTGAGAAAGTCTCCAGTGGATTTAAAGTTGCGTATTAGGAGAGACTGCGTGTCTAAATCCAACGATTCAAGCCTTGTCGAAGTATTCTCTTTAATTTTGGGTTAATTTTAATACATTTTCTGTTTTTTGTTTTCCTCACTCAAAGTTGTTGTTTTAAAGTCTGTATGGTTGAAACTGTCCTGGAGTAGTTTAGGCTTGGTATGGGGGGGGGATTGTGCTAGTTTAGGTTTTTAGTGTAAGAGCACACTACGCACACTATACTTCAGGTAGACACCGTGGTGGAGATAGGAGTCCTTAAGCCCATCCTACCATATCTGTATTGCCCCAGTTAATTAGAGAGCCAAGCCAGATAGGTGACAACATACTTACTGATGTAGCTACCGGGGCTGAAAGTGCTGGGGGTTACAGACCTAGATCTTGTATTCTCCCTGTCATCCAGGGCAGGCTTACACTAATCACAACCCTACATATAGGGCTTATTCCCCGCTACATAACTTTTCCAGTTTGTTGCACCAATATGTGATTTGACAATCGGACCAACACAGTTTCGGTCAGACAGTAAAAAAAAATATTTTTTTTTCCTTCTAAACACCCATTAATTGTGTAGTTGCACTGGTGCTACCTTTGAGAAAAAAAATCACTCGCACCTTGGGAAAAAAATGGTCGCAAAATGTCTGGAGTCAGCCTTGATCCTCATCCTCACTGAAAATTCAACTCTTATTTTTAGTGAGGATCAAATAGTTTGAGAGCAAATGAATTCAGTTTCATAATATGACATTCAGTGTCAAGTTTATTGGTATTCAGTTCCAAGCTAATTTCAAATTCAATTTCAAATTATGCTATTCAGATTCAGGTTTTCAATGCAGTTGTTCAAGTTAAACAATACAAATTCAAATTGTGTGATTCAAATTCAGTTTTTCTAAATGCAATTATTCAAGTTGAGCAATTCAAATTCAAATATAAATGATTCAAATTCAGTTTCTACTGACACATATCTCTGCCCATAGGTGGGACAAAACAGGGAGATTTTGAAACGGCTCATTCACACTGTGGTGTTTTTGGGGAAACAGGAACTACCATTTAGAGGACATGACGAGAGCAGAAAATCGGCGAACAAGGGGAATTATTTGGAGTTGTTGGACTACTTAGCTGAATATGACAGTGAGCTGAGATCGCACCTTGCAACTTCTAAGGTGTTTGCTGGTACATCAAGCAAAATCCAGAATGATCTGATCAGTGCCACTGCTGAAGTGTTATGGGATGCAATGAAAGATGAGGTGAAGAACACACCATTTGTAGCAGTCATGGTTGATGAGACAACCAACGTGAGTAACTCAACACAGATGTCACTTGTGTTACGTTATGTCACTGACAGTGGCATAAAGGAGAGATTTTTCAAATTCAGCGATGTAACTGCGGACAAGCGGGCGGAGGCTGTTGCAGCTCACATTCTTGCCTTTCTTAACGAGGTCGGATGCACTTCAAAAGTAGTTGCTCAGTGTTATGGTGGAGCTGCAGTGATGACCTCTGGTTTAAGTGGAGTTCAGGCCAGGGTAAAGGAAGCAATCCCACAAGCATTGTTTGTTCACTGCTATGCGCACACACTGAATTTGGTCATGTCTCAAGGTGCTGCAAAGATCAAGGAATGCAAAATCTTTTTTACCCATCTCAGTGGCCTGGCAGCGTTTTTCTCAAAATTATTGGATGACACATGCCAGCATCGACAACCCAGAGTTGCCCCAACATGGTGGACGTATACATCTCGCTTGGTCAACACAGTGTACGAGAGGAGAGAAGAGCTACGAGAGGAGTTTGAGCACATTTTAGATCTTCACGAGGACTTTGATGCTGACACTGTTTGCTGTGCAGATGGGTATGTCAACCTTATGTCCAGCTTTGAGTTCCGTTTCCTTCTGGCTACCTTCAACTCCATCTTTGCACACTCGGATGTACTGTTTGACATTCTGCAGACTAAAGTGTTGGACATGCAGTTTTGTCTGAAGAGGATCAGTGACTTTTGTGACACCATTGAGAGGGAGAGGGTGAGCTTCCATGCCATCTATGAGGAAACAGTTGGTGAGACTGGGGTACCCAGAAGGGGGCAGGCTGGAGCACAGTATGACGTGCGCACTCATTACCAACAACTACACAGTGGGATAATGGACAACCTGCACACACAAGTGAAGGACAGGTTCAAAGACCACAAGAGACTCTTGTTTCTTGCACTACTAGACCCACAGCATTTTACTGCATATAGGCAGAGCTTTCCCAACATGGCTCTCTGCAGTCTTGAGGAAACTTATGGGGGCCACTTCAACATATCCCGTCTGAAGACCGAGCTATGTGTAATGTATGCTATGTCTGACTTCGAAGGACGGAGCCCTTCTGATCTCCTTCACTTTCTCCAGCGAAAGGAACTGACTGAAAGTATGCACCAGCTCCATCTTCTCACTTGCCTGGTCTTAACCATCCCTGTGTCCACAGCTTCCGTGGAGGGACCGTTGTCAGCATTGGAAAGGATAAAAACGTACACAAGAAACAGCACTGGACAGGATCATCTGTCAGCCTTGGCTTTAATCTCAGTTGAGAAAGAACTTCTTATGGAGTTGAAGTCAAAGGACAAACTGTACGACCCGGCAATTGCGCACTTTGTTAAAAAGGATTGCAGGGTGGACTTTGTTTTCAAGTGATCTTCATTTGGTGAGTACACAGCTTTTTTCAATAATCTGCTGGTTTTCTCTATTTTTGTTCTATCTCCAAATTATGCAACTTTTGCTGACGTCTGCTGTTCTAATGAGGCATCTGTAAATTATTTTTAGTTTGTTAACGATTGACCAGAGGGGTGTACTAGAAGCTGGATTATAAGGTTTTCTAGAATAGCGTTTGTGTGTTGTGAAGCCATTTATGGCAAAGAAACCTTCAATACTATGTTGAACTTGCATGTGACAGGGCTCTGGCTATTATTTTTATTGCTGTTTGATTTTTTTTTTTTATTGCCACATGTGGTCCTACTGAAGGTCCAGGGCCACGGTTCGCCATTGCCATCATGCATAATCATTGTAACCAATCATTTATATTGCTTATTACATATTTGATTTTCATTTTCTGCTTGCGATTTTTTTTTAATCAAATGCAAATCACCTTGAGCTGCATTTCGTGTATGTTTATTACAGATCAGCTATGTCTAACTAGTATACCAATATGTGTTCAAGTTCTGTTTACCTTTCTCAATAGTGAGTTAGCCTAGTTTAAAAAAGGGTAGGATTAGTTCTGTGTTAAAATGGAGTGACCCTATAGGCCTTAAGATTACAATGACCTGATCAGTGTCATCAAATGGTATGTGCCAGACTGACAGTATATGATAGTTTACCAGAATGATACTATGCCTGTCCTGTTTGAAGACTGCTGACCATGTTAAACTATGGAAAATTCTAAGTAGCATCCTCCTTGAAGTGAATTACAAAACCCTTTAGTTGAGACGATCTTAGCAGAGCGATTTTGATGGGACTTGCTATAGTTAGTGTGTTTGATCTCTCATCATACTTGTATGAATAAATATTATTCTACTCCACCAATAAAACCTAATTGAAGACTGAGTTTTCTCCCACAATGGATTGATTCATTGCTCAGTAGATGTTCCTCACCCCCCCCCCCCGCCAAAAATTGGGAGTCTTTAAACATGTATTCACTCCTATACAGAATGGGCCCACATATAAAATCAAACTGAAAATCCCATTATTACTTATTACACATTTCTACAGTGTGCTTGACAACAAAAACGCTGGACCCGTCAGCCTGCTTCAATTTCCATCAAAAAGTTTCGCTCATGGACCATGAAAACATGTGATTATCAAGTGCAAATGGGACGATGATTTGTTAATTTAAATAGGCCAAGAGGGTTAAAAAGGCATGAAGTATGTATCTAGAAATATATGAATACAAATCAGCATGCCAAAATACAAGGAAATGTCATAAATATAAAACATTTATTGCATAGATAATAGTTTAAAAACTGCTTGTAGACCTGTTTCTCTGAATCTGATTTTAGAGCGTCTTTATAAAAACAAATCAATGAATATATCTAAACAACATAAACACCTGTTAAATAAGATTGCCGATGTCTCCGCTATTGAGAGGAAGTTTCAGTTCTTATCAAATAGCACCATATTTTCCACTCAAATTTAAATGATCTGTTGTTATATAGTGGTACTGAAGTGGCTTAAGCAGTGATTTGAGTGGTTTCTCTGACTTTAATAGTATTTACAGTGGCTTGTAGCAGATACACAATTGAAGTGAAGACAAAGTAAGAAAATGAAGACAATGGCTTGTTGGTAGTCTTGGCTTAAAAAAAAAACACACGCTGGCTGGATGAATTGCTGTGGTGGTGTTCACTTGTCTTGCATCTTCTCCAGGATGGGAACGATCATATCAAACTTAGGCCTTTTGGCCGCGTCTTCATTCATGCACAACCTCATCAGCTTACAGATGTGAGGTGAGATTCCCGGAGGAATGGTGGGCCGAAGACCCTCCAGAGCCACCTAAACAGTGGTGGGATAAAACATGTCACTCCATCTGTGCACATACGTGTCACGAGCACACACATGCTCACCCGCATGAACATACAAAACACACACATACTCACCTTCATGCCTATCTCCATTTGTGTGAGGTCGGCGAAGGGGACTTCTCTGGTGACCAGCTCCCACAGTAACACTGAAAAGCTCCACATGTCTGCTGATCTCCTGTTGATGTCCTCTGGTTTCTTCTGCAGCGCTGGGATATTAGGCGGGAATCAGTTAAAAGAAGAAAGGAGGAGCCAAAACATACAGGAATTACACACTGTGTATGCTGCCATGTTGATAATAAGAGCAGCACACAGGATGTGATGGATTTAGCTCTGAACAGCTGGGACTAAATCATACTACGCTGTATGTTTGTCACTGAGCAACAGCATTTTGAATAGTGTTCAGTGATATGTAAAGACTATGGACAGACTAATGTGTAAAGATAGCACACTAGTCTTGAACCATAAAATTCACTAGTGTCACCTGTTCCCTCACTGGTATCATTGCAAACAACAACATCCATTAAAAAGGTTAGCAAATCTAAGATGAAAATGGAAGCAGGAGAATTTCAACCAATATCAAAACAATTCAGTTATAGAAAGATGGACAAAAGTGGAATCATGGGAGAGGGAGCTTGGTAGTGAGAAGGATGAAAACAGAAAATCAACAGAGATGAATAATACCTTCAGGGGCCATCCACGCTGGAGAATACATCCGACCAGGACACTGGAAGGAGAACTTGGCATCCGCCATGCTTATCCTGGCTGTCATGTCTTCATCAATCTGCCAATCAACACATCACTTTGGTAGCAACCCGCCATCACATCGGTCAAACAATCCCAGAAAAAGTATGCTTGATTTGTGAGTTTATGGGTGTGTGTGTTTTTAAATCAAAGGAAATATACAGAAGTAATAGAATTCATCAACCTGCGATTCCCTTATATTTTATCATTCTTATTCCTTCTTACTGATAAGGTCTTGGTGGAATGAAGAGTCCAGAAGCTCTGATACAGCGTCTTACCATGACATGCTTACTGTTGAGGAAAAGCCGTGAAACCATCGGCTCCAGCGTGTGGAGAAAAGCCATGCCGCTGGCAATGTCCAAAGCAAACCGCACCGCTTGGCTCTGATCTACCACCAAAGCTGAGAAAAGAGAGAGAGATGGAGTGAGATAGATAGAGGGAGAGATTCTTGTCTGTCCTATTTGAGGAAATTCATGGCCACATCAAAACAGTTCATCGCATCAGAATACAAGTTCACCTTCATACACACACATATATAGTATACCTCCACGTAATATATACATATATACCAAATACTACATATACCTCCATATTATATATAAATATATATGTGTATATACACACACCTCCATATCATCTACATATACGCCTCCATATCATACGTAGGTACATGCGTTTATTTGTATAGCCCAAAAAAACAAAGTACTCCCGAAATGCTTTACAACCAGTGCAATATATGAAACCCCTATTCTTAGACCATTGACTCAGATGAGGAAAAAACCCACCAGAAAAACATGATCAGGAAACAAGAAAAATGGGAGAAACCATCCATACATACATATATATGGATGTATGTACCATCCATACATATATAGCTCCATATAATAAACACGTACCTCCTTAAAGTTAGACATGGTTACACATGTACTACCATGTAGTGTGTGTATGTGCGTGTATGTGTGTGTGTGTGTGTGTGTGTATATATATATATATATATATATATATATATATATATATATATGCACTACATTTAGCAGGACATAGTCACACAGATACAGAAGAGAAGAGAACGAAAAAGAAAAGGAAAGAAGAGAAGAGAAGGTAAAATAATAAACGGTAGCAGCTACTCCATCTCATCTGTTCTAATAATTCAGTTTTGGGAGGAGGGCTGGGCCATAATTCAACATTATGTGTGAAATCCCCACAGTTAAGATATTTTCTGTATCGCCCAGGACTACTTGGTGGAAGAGGCTCACTCACTCTCATGAATAAACACTCAATTATTTATGTTCATGATATCAAGGCCAGTCTGTGCAGCCGTGGAAATTCATTCAATGCAGATATCATCCACTTCCTACTGTGGGGTCGGGCGACAGAACTCACTGGTGCCTTGGTGCAGAATGGTGTAGAGCGACCCGTATGGCATGTAATGGGTGATGATGATGGGGTGGGGGGACGGAGGGGACGGACAGGCTCCAAGTACAGGCAGAATGTTTGGGTGGGAAAAAATCCTATGGAGAAAAAGAGAGTAGAAGCGAGAAAGGTAGGGACAACATGAGAGAGAGAGAGAGAGAGAGAGAGAGAGAGAGAGAGAGAGAGAGAGAGAGAGAGAGCGATTAATATTGCTGTATAACGTGCGTCCTTCAGTCAGCCAAACTCAATTCATGAAGCACATCTCATACATAAAAATAAAATGCAATGTGCTTTAAATGAGGACAATACACTGACGATAAGTAAGCGTGTGACTGACTTAGCAACGTAAAGACTGGTTACTAGTTTGACCTGTGTGACCAGTATTTAGTTAGTTCACTAAAGTTGTTCTGTAAAAGTGGAAATACAGAGGTGCGAACAAGCTAGTTTTGCCTCACTTCACAACATCCAAAAGAACTACAGCACACTACTACTAGCACACTACTACTAGATATCAGCAACATTAAAAGCACACAAATCTCCTCACTGCAGGAGAGAGGTGGAGTAAGCTCATGTGCCAAATAGCCAATTCATACCTTCTATGCTACAGTTTTAAAGCTTTAGTACACACCGGATTTGGATGCTCTGCATACTTTTTATTAGTAAGCTGCACACATGAGTAAACTGTACATAAAACATCCAATACTGAGTCATACGGCGTGCCTCTGAACACTCGTAATGATGGAGTCGTAATGTAATTTTGTAAGAGTGATGCTTGGAAATGTACCTGAGTTTAGGATGCTCCTCGTTGAAGTCTCTGCTCTTCCTGGTGCTCCAGTCTCTCACCTGCAACACCTTCACTATAATCTCATCCCCCTGCCAGCGACCCTGCCATAACTACACAGAGAACACACAGAAAACGCACAAGAGGAAGGAAGTAAGCGAGGAGAAGGTTGTGGCCAACATACAGTACAGTGGTTGCCATGTTATGGAACAGATTAATGGATATGGATGATAATAGATTATCCAAAAGAATATTCAAATGGGATAAAGAATGGAACGGGCCTCGCATAGCGGACATGTATACATGAGAAAGATGATGTATTGTAGTTTATTATTCATATTTTGTAAAGGAGTCTTGCAATTCAGTATGGGATGGGTGACTGCTGGCCTTTGAGTGACAGCTACAAGCAAGAGTTGGATGGTAAGGGTGGGCGGGGCTTCATATTTAGACGATTTGATCTGATTGTCTGTATGTAAACGAGTGGGTCTGATGACATCATGAGTATCAGGAAAAAAAGATGGCCTGAAGCTGAGGAGGGGGGAGCTCTTTAAAAGGAGAAAAACTGAATTCTACCTTTTAAAGAGACAGTACAAAATGTATGACGATTAAAGTAATATGTGATATTAGAAAATAATTGTGTTTCAACTTTGTTCTGACTGAATAAATTGTGCATTCATTCACTCATACAGCATGTAGTGGAAAAAGTGGACTAGTGAAAGAGACGCAGACGTCTTACCTCTCCAGAGTGGTTCTCATTGATTTTGGCCAGGAGTGACAGCTGCTTGTAGTCGATACCAGCCTGCTTGTTCAGAGTGCCGTTACCTGGAAGAGCAAAAAACAAGACCGGTTGGTGAAGAGAAATTGATTAGATTTTATTTTTGTTTCTTTCCCCTATTGAGTGTGTTGTTGTAGAGTGTGTTACTCACGGGGCCGTGTACGCATGGTGCCCTTCCAGAAGGTTTCTTTGTAGGGGACTTTGGTCAAACTTTGGCCCTGTTTCTCTGCCT
The DNA here is from genome assembly GCF_029633865.1 of Lampris incognitus. NCBI lineage: Eukaryota > Metazoa > Chordata > Actinopteri > Lampriformes > Lampridae > Lampris > Lampris incognitus. The sequence continues at coordinate 11,816,818 of NC_079218.1, forward strand.
TCTCTGAGATAGGAGAGACAAACAGAGGTGACTGGTAAACACCGGCTCGTAACCCTTCGCCTTGTACTGGGATGAAAAGAGGAGAAAATCCAAAAAACAAGATGAACATCTGATTTCCATATGGTATGTATCGTCTAACCTTCAAGCAACTGGCGAAGATGGGGCTTGGCTTTATCCAGAGGTGTCTGTCCATATCTATTACAAACACACACCTGGGCACCGCTGGCCACGAGATCCTAAGGACGACAACGTGGAGTGAGTAGAATGCGTTGCATTTAACCTGATAATAAACGGTCAAATAAATAACCTTTGATAAAATGTATTTTGGACGTCTGTACTGTAGATACTGCTTCCCCCCACCAGATGGCGATTTTTGTGACAAACATCCATCCGACTGGGAGTGCATCATACCTCTGCCACTTGGTCCTGTCCCCAGAAGCAGGCGTAGTGAAGCGGGGTGTTTCCATGCTCGTTGACGGTATTGGGATCTGCTTTGCACTGGATAAGCTGCAGTTAAATGAGATTTATCACAAAGGTATGTATGCTGATAACATACACAAGACTTAAATCAGAGGGCGTCCGGGTGGCGTGGCGGTCTATTCCGCTGCCTACCAACACAGGGACCACCGGTTTGAATCCCCGTGTTACCTCCAGCTTGGTCGGGCATCCCTACAGAGACAATTGGCTGTGTCTGCGGGTGGGAAGCCAGATGTGGGTATGTGTCCTGATCACTGCACTAGCGCCTCCCCTGGTCGGTCGGGGCACCTGTTCGGGGGCAGGGGGAACTGGAGGGAATAGCGTGAGCCTCCCATGCGCCACGTCCCCCTGGTGAAACTCCTCACTGTCAGGTGAAAAGAAGTGGCTGGCGACTCCACATGTATCTGAGGAGAAATGTGGTAGTCTGCAGCCCTCCCCGGATCGGCAGAGGGGGTGGAGCAGCGACCAGGACGGCTCGTAGAGTGGGGTAATTGGCCAAGTAGAATTGGGGGGGGGAAAGGGGGAACCCCCCCCCCTCAAAAAAAAAAGACAAATCAGAAAAACAGAGTATTTATAGCGCATATCCGGCCTCTTGTTTATAGACTTGCCTCTGTGTGTGTGTGTGTGTGTGTGTGTGTGTGTGTGTGTGTGTGTGTTCGTGTTCAACTATATTATGAGGACCAATTTGAGTTTTTATCCAGAAGAGTGAGGACTAAGTTTTTGGAACGTGAGGGTATTTTGGTTGCTCCTCACCTCTTCAAGGGTCTATTTTAGGGTTTGGACTTGGGTTTAGGGTCTTGGGTTAAGGTCAGAATTAGGATTAGTTTCAGATTTGGGATGAAAACAGTTCAACACAATGGGCTCGGAGAGGAAAGGATGGTATATACCCGACCAGATCTGGTCGGCACCAGTCGGAACACTAGAGGAGTTTCTCACATCCGCTGGGCCAGACTGGGCATGTTATAATGGAGGGTTAGGTTCGGGTTAATGACAGGTCCAGGTGGTTTTCTGAGATGGGATAGATCCCCGCAAGACAGAGGAGAGAAATATTAAGTTGAGAGCAAGTGTTTAAGTTAGGAATGTAGCGCTGTGATGGTTAAGGTCAGAGTTTGGGGGCCAGGGAATGACTGTGGTCAATGAGGGTCCTCACACCAAGTGTAGAAAAAGAAATCTGTGTGTGTGTGTGTGTGTGTGTGCGCGCACATGTACCTTAGCCACAATGTCTCTGTGTCCATGGTTGGCAGCGAGGTGTAGCGGGGTGTCATCTCCCCGGTTCATCACGTTGATGCGAGCGCCTCTCATGATGAGCATGTCGACAACACCGCTCCTTCCTTCCCTGCAGGCCCAGTGTAGCGGGCTGAAGCCGTGGTCATCACTACAGGACCAGGAGACAGACAGACAACGCCAGACCTCCGAATCAGTCAACGGCATCATGGAAAATACAACAGTAAAATGTAAGAATGACAACGTTCACTGTCATTCTTATATTTTTCATATTCAATACTGCATACTGTCACTCACACTGTAATAATTTAACTTATGTCCATATGTCCTCTGCAGTATCGCTATGGATAGATGTATTTATCACTTAAATTATGTGCAATATACAATAACTGCGCGTTTGTATATTCCATGTATTTTTTTGGGCTTTATATTCCTGCTATTGTGTGTATTTTTGATATTGTGTGTCTTTGGATTGGATTATATGATCTGTAATGATACTTTAATTTCCCTCAGGCTGAATAAAGTATCTATCTATCTATCTATCTATCTATCTATCTATCTATCTATCTATCTATCTATCTATCTATCTATCTATCTATCTATCTATCTGTCTGTCTGTCTGTCTGTCTGTCTGTCTGTCTGTCTGTCTGTCTGTCTATCTATCTATCTATCTATCTATCTATCTATCTATCTATCTATCTATCTATCTATCTATCTATCTATCTATCTATCTATCTATATCCATCCATCTATCCATCCATCCATATGAGGGACGTTATTTGGAGTAACACAGATGAAAACTTCCTCAGTTCAGAGTTGAAAAACCTCTATTGCTGGGCTCTAACACAGTCAGATGGGGGGGACATTGTTTAAGCTTTCAAAAGTCATGATATATATATTCTTTCATTCATCTTCAGCCGCCTCTCCAGGGTCAGGTCATGTTGGCAGCAAGCTAAGTAGAGCACTCCAGATGTCCCTCTCCCCAGCAACGCCCTCCAGCTCCTCCTGGGAGATCCCAAGGCGTTCCCAGGCCAGATTGGACATGTGGTCCCTCCAACGCGTTCTGGGTCTACCCCAGGGTATCCACCCAGTTGGCCGTGCCCGGAAAACCTCCAAAGGAAGGCGCCCAGGAGGCATCCTAATCAGACGCTCAAACCACCTCAACTGGCTGCTTTCGACGCGAAGGAGCAGCGGCTCTACTCCGAGCTCCCTCCGGATGTCTGAGCTCCTCACCCTATCTCTAAGGCTGAGCCCAGACATCCTACGGAGGAAACTCATTTCAGCCACTTGTAACCGCGATCTCACCCTTTCAGTCACTACCCAAAGCTCATGACCATATACGTATATATATATATATATGTATATATATGTGTGTGTGTGTGTGTGTGTGTGTGTGTGTGTGTGTGTGTATACATATATATATACACACATACATATAAACCCTCACTCAACGGTAGGGAAAGTGCTTAACAAACAAGGAGCAAAATAATCCAGTGACTCAAGTAATTCTTTAATAGACAGTACAAGCCTGTTTCATGCTATTATACACCACAGAATAGAGATCCCACTCTAGAATAGAGATCTCTGTTCTGTGATATGCACAGCTATGTGCATGATATATGTCACAACTGTTGATTGCATATAGCATGAAACAGGCTTGTACTGTCTATTAAAGAATTACTTGAGTCACTGGATTTTTTATATATATATATATATATATATATACACACACACACATATATATATATATATAATGTATATAGAAATCTTTTGAAAACGAGAGGCTCACAGTACTTTCACCTGTATCATTTATTTTTCCAATTTTCATTTATGTGACATAAACAATACAAATGAGGATGTAAACAATGCATAGAACAGGGGAGGGTATAGAAACAAGACCAGCGCGATAAAAATATGTGCAAGAAAAGAACGAAACGAGACAAAAAGAAACACCGAACTTCAGCCCTACAGGTTAAGATATGAGAATGAATGTGACCGAGAATGTGCTTGTGTTTATATGAGGGAAACGTTTATGGGCTCCGTCGAAAGTCTGTGTGTGTGTGTGTAACTGCATGTTCTGTGTGTATGTCTACGTGGTTGTGCATATTTTATTTAGGGCTGGGGACAGAGGAAGATGCAGGAGACAGGAAGAAATGGAAACGGCTGATCCGCTGTGGCGACCCCTAACGGGAACAGCCGAAAGTAGTAGTAGTAGTAGTATTTGTGGGGTGGGGTTGTGGGGTGTGTCGGAGCCCCCCGGTGTAGTGTTTGCAGAAGTCTTGAGCGCCGGTGTCCCCCGCGTCACAGATCTTCATTTTCTATGTTCATTCAGAATGTGTTGAACACGTGCAGACTCGAACCTGATTTCGAAATACTTTCTGCAGCTGACTCATCCCAAACATCTGTAAACTTCCACTACGTGAAATTACAAACCAAGGAAGTTGCAGCTATAGCAACCTGGAATGACGCTGACGGTGCCAAAGGGAAATAAATGTATGTGTTAAGAGTGGTGCAGATGTGTTGTGTGTACAGGCAGTGGTGGGGCTGGCAGGCGTTTCAGTCAGCATGGCGGCAGTGTTGGGACAGTCAGTCTGGGTCAGACACCTGAGACCCCCACAGTTTCAGTTTCACTTTACAACTATGCGTAGTTCTCTCTCTGACGCACACACACACACACATACACACACACACACACACACACATCCTCCCACCTCTTCCTTTCCATCTTTATTTAGCCATAAGCGCATACTTTCGTGCTCTTCCCACCACCTTACCTTCATCAGACTACCGAGGCAGCGTTACACGTCTGGCTCGTCTCCTAACTAATGCTGTCTGATATGGAAAACCGCATTACCTTCATAATCACAGCGAATTTTACACCCGCCGTTCCCAAACCCTAAGCCACAAATTCTCATTGCCTGTCGAAAAGTAAGATAATTAAGAATCCTGTCGTTATTGTTCATCAATACAATATTCCCCTGTTCAGTCTGTGGACATGTCCAACTAATGATGAGATGAAACTGAACAAGGCGTGTCACTATTAAACATCATGTTAGGGATATTGTGGACTACAGTTAAATCCCTGTCAACAAATGAAAACCACTACTTCACACAATATCGATATATATATATATATATATATATATATATATATATATATATATATATATATATATATATATATATATATATATAAAATGTGTGAGGGAGCATTATTTAAATACTAGGTTTTTTTTCAGGAGATTTAAAACTCTAATTTGCTGTTTTGATATGTCTGACTTCTGTTTTGATATAACTGACTATTGTTTTGATATGTCTGATTGCTGTTTTGATATGACCGACTGCGTTTGAAATAACTGACTGCGTTTGAAATAACTGACTTCTGCTTTGCTATAACTGACTGCTGATATATATTGCGCTTTTACTTCAACACTGGTTTTGCTCTTAGATGCTTGTTTAGAGAGAAGATGCACTTATGACCTCTGATGACTAGTAGTTCTCCTGATTTCCTACATTAAATGCACTTATTGTAAGTCGCTTTGGATAAAAGCGCCGGCTAAATGACAGTAATGTAATAAATATATAAATATATAAAACAACATCTGCTTACATAGGCAACAACACCACGTTTAAGAATCCAGCTGAGGTTCATCACGTTGAACTGTGTGGTAATGAATGTAAAGTATAATATCAAACCAAATCTAGTTTTTAAAATAATACTCCCTCAAATATTTCACACCTCAGGTAACCAATTCTCGTCATCATTAACTGACACAATAACATTGTGTTATTGCGATATCACAACACCCGAATTTCACCCCAATATAATCCTGATACAACACTGATACAATAGCGATATAATACCGATACAATACCAATACAATCCTGATACAATACTGCAGGAAGACGATAAATGATAATGCTGCATAAGGTGGGGACGTCTGTGGCAGACCTGTCACCTACACGCCAACCTCCACCCGCAAAGCAGCTGCTGGTGTTTTTCGCAGTCCTTCACCAAGACCCACCCCAAAACACTAACACACACACACACACACACAGGTGGTCCGACACATGAGGTGGTTTTGGTCTCATTCAGGCACGTTTTACCCTGTTAGGTCTCACTGCCTTCACATCCTCATACGTATGAGCGGATGAGCGGATGGATAGATGAAAAGCTGAAAACATGAACAGGCCAGCTTTTCTCCCAGCAACCACAACAGCTATAAAAAGTTCAGAGAAGGAAAAGACGACGACTCAGGAATGACAGAGAGAGAAAAAACGGAGGAATCCTCAGCCACACATCATCTCTTTTCCCCTCTCACTCCTTTCTTCACCCCCCCCCGTCTCTCCCCCTCTCACTCCCGTCTTCTACTCTCTCTCTCTTATCTCTCTGTCAGTCTCTCTCTCTCTCTCTCTGTGCCTCTGGGAGAGCTGTGGTATGGCAGCTATTTTGGTCTCAGTGGTCGCATTCTTCAACCTCAAACTACAATGTGACCTGAAAACTGCAGAAGAAGAAAAGCATTTCAGTATCAACCCAAGCAACAAACGCTACTACGGCCGCGTCCCTCTTAACCGACATTAGTGAACGCTCATTTCTCACTGACAAATTAAAAACACAACATTTAAGTGAAACCGATCCACGGGGCAGTAAAAGTGGGAGACCAGACCAGTGGGACATAATGACCGGTCTGCTCTGGTCTGCTCTGGTCTCTCATGTGTTTATGTGGGACTCTGTCAGAGACCGCCAGCCGGCCCTGTATGGAGCTGAACAGAGGAAATGGCCTCGACGTCACAAACATCAACAGTGTGTTCATATATGGCCCGGCCCCGAGAGAGAAATAACCAAAGTCTGTAGTTTGGCGAGCCGCGCTTTCTCGCTGTCTGAGATACGGATCTACAGCAAAGCTGGGCGACTTCCAAATATAAACACATATAGTATTTATATTTATACGGTTTACAACATACGACTCTTCTTCAGTGACCGTGGAGATCTCTCTCTCTGCTCTCCCATGCCTTCGTGGTCGCTCAAATTATAGTGGAACTGAATGTCATTTATTCCAGTAGAGAAACACCTTCTCACCCCTACCGCACACACACACACACACACACTAATCCTAATCCTGAATCCAAACTCATATCCTATCCCTAAAAAAATAGACCCTTTTAAGAAGCGAGGACCGGCCACAGAGTTACTCACTTTGCAAAAATGTTCTCAAAAACTCAAATGGATCCTCCCAAATATGGCTGAGTAAGAAATCATGCACACGCATGCACACACACAAATGAGATAACACACAACGGCACCCCCCCTTCTCCGTATTCTATTTATGGGGATGACATCAGAGCGAGAGAGAGAGAGAGAGAAAAAAAGCACAACTGGATTAGAATTAGTGAAGAAGTCTGGAGTTGAATCTTGAGTATGCGGGGAGCACACAATATGGAAACTATTTGTCCACTTCCACTGTGCCAGCTATCCCTCTCTCTCTCTACACACACACAGACACACACACGCACACACACACGCACGCACACAGAACTCCCAGCCTCCAGCCTACCATACCAAATGTGGTACGATAGCTCACGACAACTCCCATCCTTGCAGACGGAAAAGCAGACTCACTGGATCTTTACGCACATCGGCACGCTCGTATTGCACTGCTGGACTAACATCCTCAATTGGGCCGGCCTTAAGAAACTGATGAGGGGTTCCAGCTCTCCTACTATCACCACCGCTTCAGAGCTGCCGCTCCTCCTTAATAAAGCACAGTGCGTGTGTGCGTGTGTGCGTGTGCGTGTGGTGTGTGCGCTCACCCCAAGTTAAGGTCGTTTTCTGTGTTGTCTAACCAGAGACGGACGGCCACCGAGTTGCCCTCTCGGCATTGCGTGAAGATGTCGTCCATGGCATCAGGTAATGTAACGGCTCTAGTAAATTACCCAATTACCCCTCCTGAGTGAGTTTTCCTTTTTTTTAATATATATATAGTATATATATATATATCTCTCTCTTTGACCACTCCCAAGTCTTCTCCGAGCCGAGCAACCTTAAAAAAAAAAGCAGAAAAGTCAGCTTCCTTATTAACTGCAGGTTATGAAGTAATAAGGACTACTAGAGCAGTGGTTCTTAACCTTTTTGGGGTCCTGGACCCCCTGCGTATTTTTGATCTACCCTGAGGACCCCTCCACCTGATCTTGGGGGAGGGGGGTTGCAATTTGATAGAAACAGTAGAAACTGCATTTTAAATTGCATTATAGCATTTATTCACTCTTTGGGGCAAAAATAAGAGCTTTCAGTTGTAACTTAGATATAGTTAACAAAACAGAATTCTTATGCAGTAACTTTCAGATATATGTAACAAAACAGAATATGTATTCAGTAACTTTCAGATATATGTAACAACAGAATTTTTATGCAGTAACTTTTAACAATGCAAACGGGAGTGAGATCTCTTATTAAAATTCAATAAATTACACTTGTGAAACAGATGTAATTAGAGAAAAAAGTCCTGTTACCCTTTATAGTTTAGGTAGATAAAGGTCTCAGTCACATTTGAGTAAAATAATCCTATTTCTATAAATGTCATAGGATCTTTTTTTTAAAGATATTTTATTTTCACTGACCCCTTGCAATTACACCACGGACCACTAGGGGTCCGCGGACCCCCGGTTGAGAAACGCTGTACTGGAGCGACCTGGTGCGTTTTGGGTAAAATTTAGAGCAGCGTCGTTCCAGCACCTTGGCTGTGGCAACTTACTATATAATATAATATAATATAATATAATATAATACCCGTCATAAGAGGCAAGGCGAGGTTATCTGTGGTCTAAAAAGACAATCTAGCCCCGCGTCTCCTATTCGTTGTCTCCTTACGACACAAATAAACTATTAGGATGAGTTGAACGGAGAGAGGTAAGATTAATGGAAAATCCAACGACATAAAAAGATTAAACGCGTGAGACAGAGAACGACCAGAACCCGCTAAAGCACAGAGGGTCCAACTTTACAACGAACGTTACGAAAACCGGCTTTTTGCTGGTCTTTCGCGGTTCTGACCCGCATAGTAGGAAAGCCGCTTCTTCAAGTCATCCATCCATTCATGAATCCCAAGTCCGCGCGGGCCAGCCCCGCGCGCCGGAGTTACTCTCCTACGCTCGCCGGGAGGGAGAGCGAGAGAGGGGGGGGGGGAGGAGGAGGGGGGAGGCCTTCCCGTCTCAGCCCCGAAAACCGCGCTCTCCGCCCGTCCTTCTCCGCCCGACCCCCCCAACAACAGCCGAGAAAGTAAGACGAAGTGGATCTGCCGACTTACCGGATCCGTCTTCTGCCCCGGTCTCCGGCGGTGAAACGGCGCGCGGGTCGGCACTTCCCGGTGGCTCTCCCCCGTCTGCGGGTCCCGTCCGCTCGCTGCCCTGCCGGGAGTCCACGCCCCGCTCCGCCTGCTGGACGCACATCAGTACTGACGACCGGGGTGTGGGGGGGGGGGGAGAGCTACCGGTGTTCGGCGGCGGCAACGGAACACCGCCATCTGCTGGACTCGGTGGGTAACTACAGCCGCCCCCCCCCGGCGATTTAACCGCGCCCTTCTTCAGAATCGCAGTCAACTTTATCGGCCGAGCGTGCTCATGCGCACGAGGAATTTGACTCCGCTTCCAGTACCTACGCGTCATCCCTCACTAAGCAAACAAGCAAAAGCAATAACTGGAATAATAAACAGAAGAGTCGGAGGTAAGCATGCGCAACAGGTATGTCACAACTATACAGAGTTTCGTTATGGCTGAATAATGTATAACTTATTGTGCTTTTATATTGTATTATATACTAATATTATATCATCCTAAAATACATACTATATATTTATCTATTATATAATTATTACTACTTGTGTGTCAGAATTATGAAAATAACATTATTTTGCAACAGTGTACAGCGGTTGTATATGTATGTACAGTTGCACATCTGGTGGAAAGAGGTGGTGCACATCGTAGATATGCGGGTGAGACATCTTGACCAGAAGTGGCTGTTTGCAAAGTGTCGTGTTTGAATAATAAGTGTCCATTATTGCACCATGCTGTTAAGTGTTCACGAGAGAGGTGGCCCGTGGGGGGAAAAACTGCTCCTGTGTCTGGTGGTTTTGGGGCACATTGCTGTGCAGGGTTTACCAGAGGGTCAGAGTTGACACAGACTGACCTGGATGTGGGGGTCTGTGCTGATTCTGCCCCCCCTTCCCGTTTCTGGGTTCTACTAACCTTGGTTAAAAAAAGAAGTGATAATAAATAATAATTTTGACAATAGTATTACTGTTGTTGTAATTATTACTATAATAAACTAAGATTTTTTGTTTGCATCCCTTAATTCCCCTACTCTTCCACCAGGGCGAAGGCTGCAGGTCTTCTTGCTTTTTCGAACTGAGATCTCTGAAACGTGTGAGCTTGATAAATAACTAACAGCTGACAACACAAAGTTTCTGCATCTTAATATTTTTCCACGTACATTATGTAGTATTAGTACCTTATAAAAGTACGATAGCGTGGTGTAATAAAGTATATTGGTAAATATCTGATATATTAGTATACAGCTACATTAGTAATAATAATTTGTTGGTATAATAGTATGTAGCTAGATTAATATGTTCATAGTATACTAATATAGTATTAGTATATATTACTCTATTTGTATATATTTATTAGTATATTGGTCTATTTGTATATATTGGCACTGTAGTATAATATTTTTGCATAATAGCACAACCATGTTTGTAGAATGTCCGCATAATTATAATCCATGTATAATAATTACAATTTATTTGTATAGTATATTGTAGAATTTATTAGCATATTCTTGTTTGTCTACTTTAAACTGGCTACTACATATGAAGGGTCCCTTGGTTAGTTTTTCTATCTGTATTTTCTAATATTTGAATTCCAAGGTATGAGCTGCTTAATATTACAATACAATCAAACAACAATTTGTTCACATCATAATTAAACACAACAGCTTGTTCCTTTTATCCTTTCCTCTTGTTATTTGGCCTCCGGCTGGATTGGTTTGGATTATCTTCAACAACTAATTGTGGGTTCGTACACAAATTTCCCAAACATAATGGGAGAACCAACGCCATTGGGAATACTTTTGTAGATATGTTTATTATCACACTGCTGTAATACTGGGAAGAATACAGTTGAATGACTGGAAACATGGGAGAGATGTTCAGTCATAGTTAATTAAATGGATGTGAACCCTTAACAGCTTACTGACTCACTGAAACACTGGTCATCAAGAATACTTAATGCAGAGTAATCGGCTAAGCATCGCTCTCGGCGGCAGAACACCGTGAAGAAGGAAAACATGAAAATTAATATTCAGAATCTCATCTTTATTGCTCAAGATCATTATGTTGTCCTTTTCAATACTTTGCACAACGACACTGAAGATTTGTTGTTTATCAAGTGGTTTATCAAGTATATCAAGTAGGTCCCAACCTGGGCATTTTTAAGTCTCGGCCAAAGGCCAAATGTCACCAGTCTTTTACCAGCCAGGTCCCTATGTGTTTTGAACTGTCATGTTGGTAGAGAACAAAAATCAGTGTTGTCACGTATATTACATTATGTCAAACAAACATTGATACAACATTAACTTTTGTTTAATGTTGGTTTACATTTTTTTTCTCATTTCTCGAAACCTTGTTTCATTTTAGGAGTTTTGTCCATCATATTATTATCTTTTGACATTACTACTATAGTTTCTACAACACTCTTCTGAAAAGTACTATAATTGTACAGCTTGTTAGAACAGACCCAGTCCTTATCACCCATCTTACTTCATCTTGTTTGGAACAGAGACCATTTCTTCACAGTGGATGGTAGCACACTTGGAAATGCCAGTAATGAGTAATTAAGAATTTGGCCACTGATGGTCTGAACTAGACGAGGTGGTTGGGACGAGATGGCCCGGGTGGGCATGGGTGGGTCAGAGCCCCAGTCGGATGCCATTATTGCCTGATGTCGGGGAAACCACCTAGGGTCTCTCCTGACCTGTTGGGCTCTCTGTGGGTTTAGACACCGCCGGAGCTGGAACAGCAGGCACAGATACATCTTCTGAAAATGTAACTGGTTTAGATGGGGTAAACATAGGCTGAACAGGTACTGGTGCCGAGTGTCCAGACTTGGATGGGTCTCCAGCTTGGACTGTTGGGGGGAAAGGGGGTGATTCTAAAGGTGAGACTGCAGTATTGGATGGTCTACTAACCACTGTATTAAGTCCTAAAGGATTTATGATTTCTGCTGGAGATGTGATTGGTGTGGCAGCGACTAACTGGCTTTTGGTGACTGGTGGGGCTACTGTGAATTTGGAAGATGAAGGACTCAGCTCAACTGGTATGTCTAATGCAGTAGGCCTTAAGCCTGAGTCAGGCACCTCTGGCCTAAGCATGGCTTCACCTAAACCAAGGGAAGGGGTTGATGGTGCAGATTTCTCAATTGCCTGTCCGGATTCAGTGGATGTCTGAACCGGTCCCACATCTGTCACAGCTGACGAGATAAATGAGGGTGTTTGTGAGGATGGAGTGGAGGTGACAGAGGGCTGATCTATCGATAAACCTTCTGTTGTAACAGGGACAGCCATGCCAGATCCATCTGCTTTGTCAGCTGCAGCAGTCTCTGCTAGCTTAGCATTCTCCGCAGCATTGCTCTCCATCTCCTCCATTCGACGCTGGACCATTTTTGGCATTAGCTGCACGTAGGTCCCCATCAGGCGGTGGTTGGAGCGAATCAGCTTCCCAGCACAGTTATCCACACAGCGCTCCTTGAGAAACAACACTAATCAGCTAACTGAATGACTTTAAACAGACCAACGCTCCAGTAAAGCTGAATAAGTGCGACGCTATGGACAGGCAATAATTCAACATCATCATTTAGTGATTTTCAACGGTATTGGATCAGGATGAAATTCAGAAAGTCATGTCATAATGCACAATTTTGTTGTCTCAATTAAAGACAGTGGGACTCTATTACCTAAAATTTCTCACAAGATGAGGCCTGAATATCTGAGGGAGTATTATTTGAAAACTGCTTTTGGTTTGATATTATACTTTGCATTACCAAACAGTTCAATGTGATGAATCTCAGCTGGATTTTTAAACATGGTATTTTTGCATATGTAAGCAGATGTGATATATATCAATATCGTGTGAAATTCGCTGCGATAGTCACGAAAATACATTTTTATATCACCCAGTGCTACGCCTAACATGGCAAACCAATTCATAGTAATTAATAATAATAATAATAATAATGAATTGAGTTTTTATAGTGCTTCTCATCTGGGGAGACAGATCTCGAAGCACTTCACAGATAAACGATGATAGTAAAAGAAATAAAGACAATCCATCCATCCAGCCATCCATCCATCCATTATCCGACCGGCTTATCCTGCTCTCAGGGTCATGGGGACGCTGGAGCCTACCCCAGCAGTCACTGGGCGGCAGGCGGGAAGACACCCTGGACAGGCCGCCAGGCCATCACACAGGGCCGACATACACATAGACACACACACATTCATACCTAGGGACAATTTAGTACGGCCGATTCACCTGACCTACATGTCTCTGGACTGTGGGAGGAAACCGGAGCCCCCAGAGGAAACCCACACAGACACGGGGAGAACATGCAAACTCCACACAGAGGACAATCCGGGATGACCCCCAAGGTTGGACTACCTCAGGGCTCAAATCCAGGACCTTCTCGCTGTGAGGCAACCACGCTAACCACTGCGCCACCATGCCGCCCAAATTAAAGAAAATATATAATAAAATATAGTCTTACAGTGTGTGTGTGTGTGTGTGTGTGTGTGTGTGTGTGTATATATATATAATAGTGTATATATAATAGCCTTATAGTGGTTACAGTCACACAGATAGGAGACACATAAAACGTACCATAACAGCAACCGTGAAATGTCCATTCACCGCTAAGTTTGTCATGCATTTACTAACCTCGTCCATGGTTAGGTTTCTGTAGCTGAAGTTGCTGGAGCATCGCTGGAAGCAAATTTCCGTCATGCGGTTGTAAACCAGCAGAAAATCCCGCAGCTATGAGAGAAATCAACATCACACTGAATACATACAAGAATGACGGCCTTTGGGCCAGGTCAGTGCTTAACCCTGTCCATCTGGCTGTTGTCTCTTTCTGATTCTCTCTCACCTACACCTGAGAGAGAGACGGGGCTGCAGCTCCACCCAGTTCTAACAGAATCTTGAAGAGGCCACTTCGGGCTCTCTGCCCCTCTTCTCTTAAGTTGTTGCCTGAGTTTCTTGTTTTTGGGTTTGTCAAGATTTTGCACCATACAACGGCCATACAAGCATAACAGTTAGCAGCAACACGGTACACGCATACTGGTCTACAGTAAACACACATCATAGTTCATTTTTACTAAAATAAACCTGATTCGTCCTGGTATTTACTGTGTACACCTCCCTTTTTGTTGCGTTCACTGGGTTTGATAATAAAGAATAAAGACAGGTGTACCGAGCGTGGCAAGCTGACAGTGATCTAGTCACAGCCAAGCTGAAAAAAGAGGTGACTTACATTTCGCAGTTGGTCGGGCTCCATCGGGAATCCTTCACGAATTGCCGATTGGATAGCTACGATGCTAAGCTACCAGGCTTTGACAGCAAAGCTAGCGCGTCTGCAAATTAGTTTGTGTCAAAGTCTTGACGTCTTATGTCGCCATTGTGTTAATACACACTTCTACGACAAACAACTGTTCATGCCAGCAGCACGAGGCAACCAATTAGACAGGAATATGACTGTATTCTTGTGACAGATTACAGCGGCGTGACTTTCACACGGGCGCCGCCATGTTGTAGCTCTGTGGCCACGCCCCTCAGTGGGCGGTCACGCCTTTTTTATTTTTTTAATGACGGTTGGCAACCATCTTGAAGGCGCATTACCGCCCCCTACCGTATCAGAGTGTAATAAGAGTATGGCGATCGTCCCGTTCGTGACATTCAGAGATAGTGGGGCAGCTTAGCATAAAAATTGTGCATTTTGTGATAAAAGCATGCAAACTTGATACATATGTAGCTTAATATAAGCATGTTGAAAAAACTAAGTTGCCAGTCCCTTCTGAGACATTATTCATGTATACACTATGTATAGACATCTATACCTAAACACTCCTCTATTCATCTATACACTATGTATAGACTTCTATACCTAAACACTCCTCTATTCATCTATACACTATGTATAGACATCTATACCTAAACACTCCTCTATTCACCTATACACTATGTATAGACTTCTATACCTAAACACTCCTCTATTCACCTATACACTATGTATAGACTTCTATACCTAAACACTCCTCTATTCATCTATACACTATGTATAGACATCTATACCTAAACACTCCTCTATTCACCTATACACTATGTATAGACTTCTATACCTAAACACTCCTCTATTCATCTATACACTATGTATAGACATCTATACCTAAACACTCCTCTATTCATCTATACACTATGTATAGACATCTATACCTAAACACTCCTCTATTCACCTATACACTCTGTATAGACATCTATACCTAAACACTCCTCTATTCATCTATACACTATGTAGACTTCTATACCTAAACACTCCTCTATTCATCTATACACTCTGTATAGACATCTATACCTAAATACTCCTCTATTCATCTATACACTATGTATAGACTTCTATACCTAAACACTCCTCTATTCATCTATACACTATGTATAGACATCTATACCTAAACACTCCTCTATTCATCTATACACTCTGTATAGACTTCTATACCTAAACACTCCTCTATTCATCTATACACTATGTATAGACATCTATACCTAAACACTCCTCTATTCATCTATACACTATGTATAGACATCTATAGCTAAACACTCCTCTATTCACCTATACACTCTGTATAGACATCTATACCTAAACACTCCTCTATTCATCTATACACTATGTAGACTTCTATACCTAAACACTCCTCTATTCATCTATACACTCTGTATAGACATCTATACCTAAATACTCCTCTATTCATCTATACACTATGTATAGACTTCTATACCTAAACACTCCTCTATTCATCTATACACTATGTATAGACTTCTATACCTAAACACTCCTCTATTCATCTATACACTATGTATAGACATCTATACCTAAACACTCCTCTATTCATCTATACACTATGTATAGACATCTATACCTAAACACTCCTCTTCTGTTGGGCAAGGTTTAGAACCAGCGATTGCAGGAAACAATACACAATTCAGTACTTCAAAAGTGTTTATTGTTTTTTTTTATTGTTTTTTTTATATTTACAAAAGTAGCTGCTTATCCACTTAGTTTTTTCAACATGCGTTGGTGCCATCCGATATGTAAAATGGCATATCTCTGGTTCTGTTTGGACCAGAACAATAATACTGGTATCTCTGGAAAGGTAACATTCTCCTCTGTCTTGTCATAATGGCTGATATGACATTTGGGGAGGCCACAGCCCCGCTGAAAGCCATCTAATAACGTCCATGCCTGCCATGGCCACTACGGGGTTAATGTTCAGTGGCTCCACGTCCACATTTCTTCTAAATGTATCAAGCTACACACGTACCAAATTTGGCGCTTTTATCACAAAATGCACAATCCTTATGAATATTGGAGCTAAGCTGCCCCACTAAGAAGATTGAAACAGTATCTAGCGGTAATGTCCTAGATTATGAATAATTCTGCACTAAACATAATTTCAACCCTTCAAAATCAGACTTTATTAATTCACACAAAACACTTCCTCAAGAATTTGCCTTAATCCTGGACAAAACAAACGTAGTACCAATCATTTTATAAGAAACTGTCTTGCAGATCAATTATTCCTCAGAAGACAAAACAAAAAAATGACATCCTGCACAAATTTGATAAAAATTCCATTGATAGACTAAGAACAATGTATACATTCCCCGTGTACCACCCCCCCCAAACAAAATAAAAGAAACACACTTCAAAATTATGAACAACATTAAAAAGAATTACTGAGGCTACGTTTTAATATTGATGACACTATATGCACACTTTGTGAAAAAGGATATTGAAACTACGGACCAAATGTTTTTCTCATGCAATGTAATACATTCATTCTGGCTTGACATTCACAAACTCATAAAACAAAAACATTTCAACATTTCCGGCTTCGATCTGGAGAGACAACACAACAAGTAGTAGGATATTGCAAAACAAAAATGATGAACTCTGTTGTAATGTAGTTCTGTGTCTGGCACCTTTTTTTTTTCATCCACAAGAACAGAATCTTGAAATCCTCCCTCAAACCTGTTATCTTACTGGATAAATTAAAGTATACTTGACAACCTTAAAACGTATACAAGGAATAAAAGCACAAAACCTATATATTTTTTAAAAATTTCCCCACTGAATTAGATAACCAAGATAAAACTGAATTTCCCCATCTCTGATAGTTTATATATTTTACTTCCATCCATCCAGCCATCCATTATCCAAACTGCTTATCCTGCTCTCGGGGATGCTGGAGCCTATCCCAGCAGTCACTGGGCGGCAGGCGGGGAGACACCCTGGACAGGCCGCCAGGCCATCACACACACACATATACGAGTAGGATTCAATGCAGGCCGGGTGGCAGGCGAAGGCGGGGGACTGGGGTGTGCTGACTTCTGGCATCGCAGATTGGTCTTTGGGATGTGGACTGTCACCTCTTTGGCAGGGAAGGAGCCTGAGCTGGTGTGGGAGGTGGAGCGGCACCAACTAGATATAGTTGGGCTCACCTCCACATATAGCATGGGCTCTGGTAATTCCTGGAGAGGGGCTGGACTCTTTACTTTTCCAGAGTCGGCCAAGGGGACAGGCGCCGGGCAGGTGTTGGCGTTCTGCCTGAGGAATGAGGGTCGCCTCTATAGGACTGTGAGTTGCTGGGGGGGGGGGGGAGGCTCTGACTGCTGTGTGTGCTTATGCACCGCATAGCGGTTTGGAGTATCCGGCCTTCTTGGAGTCTCTGGGTGGTGTCCTGGATAGGGGTCCGCCCGGGGACTCTGTAGCTCTGCTGGGTGACTTCAACACTCACGTGGGCAACGATGGAGAAACCCGGAGGGGCGTTATTGGGAGGAACGGCCTCCCCGATCGGAACCCGAGCGGTGTCTTGCTATTGGACTTCTGTGCGAGTCATGGATGGCCATAACAAACACTATGTTTGAATATAAGGTATTTCACAAGTATACTTGGTACCAGAACACTATGTACAATATGCAGTCATTCATGCTACTGTTAAAAACAGTAACATGAATGACTGCATATTGATTTTTGCTTCTTTTTTTTGTGCTTTCGCTAAACTGAAACTAAATTTTGTGAAATGGGTCTCGATGTTATTACATCTTGAAATGACATCTTACATCTCAATAATGTTGCATCTAGCGCAGTGGCTGCTGGGATAGGCTGCAGCATCCCGCGGCTTGGGTAAGGGATGGATGGATATCTGTGATTCTTGAGATAAGGGACAAAACATGTCCCCTCACCGAAAAGCCTTCTTTGCATTAAAGATCAAGAAATTAATAATAGAAATACTTTAAAAGTTAAATCTGAAGGACCTGTGTATACCCATGAAATTAATTTGACATATCTTTTAAATAATTTCATGAGAATTTTGTTAAAATACAGGCTCTGCACTCGGGAAGTACATGTAACTTAAACTGTCCTCGGCAAGAGGTCACAGTGTCAAACTGCCAAAAAAAGTGTTTAAAAATGCTATAAATGCATAAATATAGATATAAAATGAAATGGATTGTTAAATAAGATATCACAAAAATACATAAAGCGAACTTTAAATGATGTTTTTCATTAAAAAAAAAACCTGCCCATTAAAGTTGCGGTCTCACTTTCCGTCAGCTCCGTCAGATTGTCTTTATGATCCTGAATAAATCAGGCAATGTCATGGTCAAGTATAAGCCTGAGGACCCCTTTTCCAATTCCTGCTGTTGGTGGATGCAACAGTAGGACACTTGGTCTGGCAAGTTTTCAGTTTTATGGTATTTTAAACAAACAATGTTGATATCGCTGCAGTCACAGCTTTAACATGTCAACACCGTCTTCCCATTGTGATCATCTAATATATGAGGAGACGGTGCCATTGCTGTCTACCAATATATTCTTTCTTGCAAGAGTTTGAAATAAAACTATAAAACAAAAAAATAATAATATGAAATAAGATAGAATAAAATAAAATTCAAAAAAAAAAATTAGACCAAACTAATCTATCCCCAAAAACAAGATAAAATTAGTACATTTAAGAACAGAATGCTGCCTTGTCCCCTTATTACTTTTCTTTCTGTAAATTGCTTTTCAGAGGAAGAGGGGAGCAGTGCAATACAGTTTCGAAAACAGAATAACACCGACTGAACACAAGGTCATCAGGGCCGTAGAACAATAAAACGATTTGACAACGTACTTAAAATTTAGAGAAGATCCAAGATAGGTTATCTTGATGAGGGTGGCCTGACAAACTGCCAGAGGTAATGTAAATAAAATTCAGAATCAGATTTATTGCCAAATACGAGAACAAACGAGGACTTTGTCTTGGTATGTTGGCGCAAAAGGGGAAAAAAAACAACAGTAAATAGTAAAGATAAAGGTTAACTGTATTGTCTTCTCCTCATTAGAAGATAAAGGTGAGAAATCTATATCAATTAAAATCACATTTGTGACTTTTGGTCACTAATACTAACTTTTATTTACCACGTTAGTTTTGGTGCTACGTTAGCAAAATGTCAGGCTCGTTGCTTGGTGATTCATGAACAGATTCTTCTTGGGAAATGTTTCCTCTCAAGGTTTAAAGAAAAGCCCACAGCTCGGAAAAATATAAATGTTATCTTCACAATTTGTTCCTATATACAGTTTCTATGAGACATCAGGAGAAATGTCAAGAACGAACATCGAAACGGCAAAAGTCGCTGCATGCAATGAGGCCCTTTGAGCTTTTTGTGGTTCACCAAAAGTTGTAGTTTTCCACCCTGTGATGATTCACTTGTCAACTTCCTTTTTGTCTGTACATGTTTCTGTGTGCTCTATTTTATTATACCCCCTGTTACTCACAGAGAGCTCCAGTTTTGCCACAGCTGCAGTTGCTGGGCAAATTTCAAGAGGTAGTTTCTTCACTATATGGAGAGAAAACACTGCACGGTCGTCTTGCATTTCAGATGACACCGTTTCCATTGTATTCTACTTTTATTCTAATTAAAGCTGCATCAGACAACTTTTTTTTTTGCTTTAACTTATCATGATGAAGCAAATGTTAATTGCACAGTGTAGTGGCTATAGGATAATGACCCGATCAGCATTTAGACTGGTTCCCTATAAGCCTCGCTTTCACGATGCAACTCCGCCTGCCAACGGGTACGATCTCATAGGAAAATGAAGGCTGGATTTATGGCACAAAGGAAGTGTGTCAACCATTGCACAACCAAACTAGGAAGAGGATAGAGCTTTTGTTTAGCTATCGGTAGCTATCCCCAGTAGCGGAAATGGCGGACGGTGGAATGACCAAAGTGTCAGTGGAAACTCTACCCGGCAAGAGAAATAGAACCCTGTTGAGGGAGGAAGCAAACAAGGCGAAGAGGGAGAGTGATAGAAACAGGAGTAAAACAAGAGTGAACCTCAGAAAGGCATTCGCTTGACGGAGAGAGCTCCGGTGTTGTGTCAAACTCTGTTTCCCCGTCGAGATCTGTCAGCTATCAGTTATGATTAAAGTAAGCGTGAGGTTATGGTTGAAGTTAGGTTAAGGTAAGGGTTAGGTTGAGGTTTAGGTTAAGGTTGAGGCTAGGTCAGGGTAACTCAAGCATCCCGGTGTTGTATCGAACTCTGGCTAGGGGGAACAGCTCTCAACGGGGAAACAGTCTTCAATACAACTCCTAGGACTTGAGAGGGTTCCAAACTGACATTCAGTTGGCATTCTTTCTACTGGATCAATAAGTAACACAACCTGCCTACTTATTAATACTTTTACGCTGCGTCTATCATAACACTAGATCAGGGTTTCTAGTTCAAATTGGGATTCTTACGGTTGTTTCTTGCTTTGGACAGTAGCCAGACTGCTAATAAATGGAAAGTGATCCGGTTGTCTTTGCAACAGCAATGCAAACAATAAAAACACTTGGAAACGCTGGGGGGGGGGGGGGGAGTTGAAAAGTGATCTACAGCCACTTTAAATACATTCCAAACAGTTTGAAAGTTAGAGCTGGTGGTCTAAGTGAATATAATGATATTCAAACTTGTGAACCGTTATCACAGTCAAAACTACTCAAATGATCTGTGTCTTCTACACCTGTTGTTGGTGTAGGCCTCCCCCCTTTCACAATATGATCGTTCTCTCTATCCATCCCTCTCTCGCCTTCTCTCCCTCTCTCTCGCTCCCCCGCCCATTCACCTATTGCCCCTGTCTCCCAGTCCCTAGGTTGATCCCACGCTTTCACCTCCCTTTCCGTGTTGTTTCCTGTTTCTCTGTGCCTCGCGTCTGTCTCTTGGGCTATCTGCTGGCTGTTCAGGTAGATACTGCTTTGGGAAGCCATGGTGCTGCTGTTTTTGGGTGGGAGCGAGGCCCCCATCCCCAACCTCAGGGCCTCTGCCTCAATGCACGAGGCCACAGAGACTGCAGACTGAAACAGGGGCTGGGACAGATGAGCCCGCAGGCAGCCGTGGTCCTGGATTTGACCTTTCTGGTAGCGATGTGTCTTCTTTTGTGCCTTCTTCGCATTCAGGTCCAGCGAGGCATAGTTGACATCCAGTTGCTGAAGGTGGGTGTGTGGAATTGAAAAGAGTTGAAAAGCTTTAGATCCTTGACAGTGTTAGGTGTTTAGAAATCCAACATGAAAACAAGGTAACCTTTAAAATTACAAGTCATTCATTAATCAGAAATAACTAAGTAATATATGAGTCAAAGTGGCAATTTCAAAGATTCTCACGTAAATAAATGTCCGTTCAGCTACTATCTTTCGCCGAACAAGGTGACACATTAACAGCTCAGCCTAACAGCCGCTGGGGGTGTCTGGGTAGCATAGCTGTCTATTCCGTTGCCTACCAACATGGAGATCGCCGGTTCGAATCCCCGCGTTACCTCCAGCTTGGTTGGGTGTCCCTACAGACACAATTGGCCGTGTCTGCGGATGGGAACCCAGATGTGGGTATGTGTCCTGGTCGCTGCACTAGCACCTCTTTTGGTGTCCGTCGGGGCACCTGTTCAGGGGGGACTGGGGGGGGGGGGATAGCTTGATCCTCCCATGTGCTACGTCCCCCTGGTGAAATTCCTCACTGTCAGGTGAAAAGAAGCGGCTGGCGACTCCACATGTATGGGAGGAGGCATGTGGTAGTCTGCAGCCCTCCCCGGATTGGCAGAGGGGGTGGAGCAGCGACCGGGATGGCTTGAAAGAGTGGGGTAATTGGCCAAGTACAATTGGGGAGAAAATGGGTGAAAATCCAAAAAAGAAAAAGAAAAAAAGATTCTCATGTAAATAAATGTCCGGTCAGTTATTATCTTTCGCTGAACAAGGTGACACAATAACAGTTCAGCCTAACCGCTGCTGATGGAAGCTCTTGCATGTGCAGTAATGTGGTGGAACACAAATGTGTGTCTGTGGGTACATTTCTGCCAAACATCCGCAGTGTCGCACAGGAAGTGACATGTTTCCCATCTCCCAGCAGCAGCTGGTCCACCTGGGAGGACAGACAGACCAACGCGCCGTGTTCCAATGTTGTGGCGATCAAACTAGTTAGCTGTTTCGAAATGACT
This sequence comes from Lampris incognitus, assembly GCF_029633865.1. Taxonomy (NCBI): domain Eukaryota; kingdom Metazoa; phylum Chordata; class Actinopteri; order Lampriformes; family Lampridae; genus Lampris; species Lampris incognitus. The sequence goes on from NC_079218.1 coordinate 11,839,343, forward strand.
TCTGGGAATTGTATGGGAAATAAATAAATAAATCAAATAAAAAGCGTTCACTTATTTTTTTTTTGGGACTTAAAATGTCGAATTGAAGCGAAAGTTAGCGGTTGCAATAAAGCTTTGGGCTGGCTATTCAACCCGTTGCTATGGCTGCATAGTAACTTTTTTGGCCAGCTGAACTGTGCATTAAATAGTTACGACACAAACCCTCCAGCCAATCAGGGGGCAGTATCCTCTGTGACCATGGTATCAACAGATGTAATGGAACTATGACGAGAGGTAATCCCCGAGTAAAGTTTGAGTAAATTCCATCTCCATGAGATTTACTACTATTGCTAGTTTGCTGCCTTTTCGTTATAATGTGACGTTAAATATAATCTACATCAAAGACCGTATGGGATACATCCTCTAATCACATTGTGACAAACACAAATACGAATCCGTGTTTCGTGGATAACGTGCAGTTAGCTGTTAAACTTGAGTATAAGGTACATATGGGATGTTGCGCTATCCTTACTATCGATGTTACTTACCAGTTACCAGTTATTACTGTACAATGCTCTGGTGTTTGTTTGGCAAATTAAGAATTAATAGACAAATGAGTTTGAAGTTGGTGAGATACCATGAAGTGGTAGCTATTTGCGGCTAATTAACACAGTATAATAAACCATCCCATAAATGCACTCTTTGATGCAGTATTCTAATTTCCAAATTCCTATTGAGTAACTGATGGTATCCTGCAATTAGCTTTGGCTTTATTGTAGCTGACAGCTGCCAGACTGAACATCCCATCCCAACTCGTACCTTTCTGCCGTCTTTTGTGCGTGGCATGGTCATCATCTCGTAGCACTCTTCTTCAAACTCTGTACAAGCAGAACAAAATGAAGCTGCAATGGGTCAATTTGTTTTTGTTTTTTAATGCATCCTTTTGATTGAGGACAGGTTGATGGAAATGAAGATGTTTATAGCTTATGTGTCTCAAGTGGAGACATTTCTATTGGTTGCTGTTTTGGAGGTCCTGCTTGGAATTACAGCAACCTAGATGACTCCTGCTGGACATGCACGTGAAAATGAAAGATCTTTATCTTATTGTGTCAAATGAACTGCCATAGCCCATAAGCAAGTAATTTGAATGTCTTCTTTTTCCAAATCTGTACAGCAATGTGCAGCCACTCTCACACACACACACACACACAAAAATGATTTTTGTGCTAATGGGCAATGTTACTGAATACTTTGAATGCTTGAACCAAATTGGCTCTACGAATAGAATACCTATACAAATAAATCCATGACAGCACTAAAACTGATGCTGAAATCTCTTCACCTGTGTTAAATTGCATTAGTAATTGCATAGACCAAAAAAAAAAGCTTGCTGTGGGAATATTTATAGATCTAAATAAAAAAAGGCTTTTGACACTATTGACCACAATAGATTAGTAGATAAATTGGAAAGGTATGGTATCAGAGGGGTAGTACAGAATTAGCTAAGAAGCTATTTAAGTAACAGGCAGCAGTTTGTAAAGATAGGTGAACATAAATCGTCATGCATGGATATTACTTGTGGTGTACCCCCAGGGTCGGTTTTAGGTCCAAAACTGTTCATTCTGTACTTAAATTATATGCAAGATAGCAAAAAATATTGAAATTTGTTTTATTTGCAGATGACATGAATATATTTTGTTCTGGTGAGAATTTAAAGCAGGTTTTAGCTTTTGGAGGTGGCCACAATAAAATGGACAAAAACAAATTATCCTTAAATTTGGACAAAACAAAGTTTATGTTGTTTGGAAATTATAAAATAAACACCAAAGTAAAAGTAGTGATTGACAATGTCCACCTAGAAAGACTATATGAAAATAAATTCCTAGGCGTGATACTAGACCACAAAATCTGCCTCACATAACCTCACATAACATGTGCAAGCAAAGCTGGCAAGGAACATTGCAGTCATGAGAAAAGCAAGACACATTCTGGATCATAAATCACTGTACACTCTGTATTGTTCATTTATTTTGCCATATCTGATCTACTGTGTGGAGGTGTGGGATAACACCTACAAAACCAACCTGCAACCATTGTTTATATGACAAAAAAGAGCCATAAGGATAGTTAATAATGTAGGATATCATTTAAAGTGAAGTGCCTTCAAGTTCAGGGTTTAAGTAGCATTTATCCATCCATTCATCCATCCATTATCCAAACCACTTATCCTGCTCTCAGGGTCGTGGGGCTACTGGAGCCTATCCCAGCAGTCATTGGGCAGCAGGCAGGGAGACACCCTGGACAGGCCGCCAGGCCATCACAGGGCCCACACACACACACACACACACACACACACACACACACACACACACACACCTAGGGACAATTTAGTACAGCCGATTCACCTGACCTACAGGTCTCTGGACTGTGGGAGGAAACCGGAGCACCCGGAGGAAACCCACGCAGACTAGGGGAGAACATGCAAACTCCACACAGAGGACGACCTGGGACGACCCCCAAGGTTGGACTACCCTGGGGATCAAACTCAGGACCTTCTTGCTGTGAGGTGACCGCGCTAACCACTGGGCCGCCCATTTAGTAGAATTTAACACAGCACAAATAACGTTGAAAGCAAGAAACAATCTATTACCGAGTAATATACAAAAAATATTCTCAGATAGAGAAGGGGGATATAATTTGAGAGGGAAATTAAACATCAGGAAACGATGTGTTAATTGGTACAACTTTGAAGAAAATGGCCATTTCAATCTGTGGGGTAAAATTGTGGAACAGTCTGAGCATGGAACTCAAACAAAGTACAAATATTACACAGTTATAAAAGAAGTATGAAAAGAGATATAGGGACGGCGAAGAGTTGTGTTAACTGTTAAAGTTTTACTTATCTCCAAACATTCCTAATTACATTTTTTTCTTTCTATGACACTGAGTGGATATTTGGGTTGTGCGTAGCACTGAGATCTGTTTATTCTTGGTACATGACATTAGGGTGTGTTTTTTCTTTTTTTTCTTCCTCTCGTGTTTTTGGTGTGTTTTTTTTCTTCTTTCTCCTATTGCTCACACTAGTTGAGTTTGTGTTGTGCAGCACAACTTTCATTGAATGTGAACTACACAGCACAGTGGGGACTGAGTTTGAAATGTAGAGTAGCTGAATTAACTTCAGAGTAGGGGGGAAGGGGTAGGAAAAAATAAGTGTATACTTCCTCCTGCCCCTTTTCCAACATGTAACAAATAATCTGATGCATACGGAGATTCGTTCACCGAGTTTGATGTGTGGATTTGTTGATCACTTCAGATTATTGGCAATGGATTATCTGTATGTTATATCCTGCTTATTTCCATGTTCGAAATAAATCATCATTCATTCATTCAAATTCATTGATGATATCCTTTGCTGGTCATTTTGTGCACACTTTGAACGCACAACATATCCAACATCTAAACTCGAGGTGCTCACCTCTGTGATTTGTGCTGATGTTTCCATAAATGGGATTATCCATCTGATGCTGACTGTCCTCCTCATTCTGATGTGACCCTCTGTCAGATCGGGTGGAGCTAAACACACGGGAACAACAGTACAGATGATACAACAATAATACGGTATTCACACTTTCAAACGAAATAGAAATAAAAAAAACAAACAACAACAAATGAGACATATTGGTCTGAATAATATTGGTTTGTAATATTACAAACCAATATTATACCAAACAATTACAATCCAATATGTACGCGTTGGTTTTGTAATTGACTCACAAACGGGATAGGAAGGTATTTCATGGCTGCGATTCCCTGTCAGACTACATACCTCTCCCTTTGGTATGCTTGTCGGTAAAACTGTTCATCAAGGGCTGTGGGACAAAATGGTGGTCAGTTTATAGTTTTTTTATTGTGCTTCTCAAAATGTTAAAGCATGCACAGACAGATAGCTTGCTAGCTTCGGGCCCTCACAGCCAGACTGTGTTTCTTCCCCCAAGCCATCAGACTCCTCAATACCCAGTGACTGGACTTGACCCCCCCCCCCACACACACACACATACACATTACATATATATATAGACATATATACAAACATGCATGTACACATACACACTCATACTCATACTCGGTTGAATACCATTCCACCTCCCTTGCAGCTTGTTGCACTTCTTTTTTTTTAAGTACTGCACTGACCGCCTGCATTCCTGCTGCTGTATACTGTACTTTATGTTTACAGCGGTATGTTTACGTTTTACGGCGGCTTACGTTTACACTTCGAGCAGATGTCTTGGGAATTTTGCAAAGCCTGTCTTAGTAACTTTGTGTAGGCCTGTGTAGCCTGTTTCCTCTCACTGTCTATTGGCTATATATGCTTGAAATGACAATAAATCTAAGTATAAGATGGATAGATGGCTATATTCTTTACGGATAAGTGGAGGTGGTCCGTATGAAATTACAAAATAACCCCACCCTGAGCAATAGGACCTCCCTTAACACTGATCAAGTGTGTCTGCTCCTGAAACTGTGTCTTCGGTCCACATAATTCACATACAGGGGGCAGCACTATAGGCAGAGGCATGGGTGTGCTATGGGTTCCCCAGTTTCACCTGTAGTGGCCAACTTGTATATGGAGGAAGTGGAAAACAGGGCTCTGATGTCCTATCTGGGGACACCATCTAGCCATTGGTTCAAATTTGTGGTCCCCTGGGTTAAAATCAAACCTCAGGATGTACCACATTTCACCCACCACATTAACTCTGTGGACAACCACATCAAGTTCACCAGGGAGGATGTGAAAAGTGACAGGTTCACCTTCTTAGACTGTAAAATTGTAATTGGTGATGGGGACCTTTGATTGTTGATGTTTACCATAAACCAACACATACTGATCAGTACTTAAGGTCTGACTCTCATCATCCACTGGAGCACAAACTAGGAGTCATCAGGACGCTGTACCACTGAGCTGACCACGTCCCCACCGACACAGCGGCCGGGGAAGGGGAGAAATCCCACATTAAACAGGCCCTGGTTAAGTACATCGGGGAAGCTAAACAGACGCTGGCCAAGAGGAGGGCACAACACAACACAGGAGAGCTAACATGTCAGGCCAGGACTCCACAGTCTACACCGTCTACAGGCCAGTGGCCACTCTTTCAAGGACGAGGATGTTCACACCCTCGATAGGGAGGAACGCCGGTTTGAACGGGGAGTCAAAGACGCCATCTACGTGAAGAGGGAACGACCGTCCCTGAACCGGGGGAGGACCTAAGAGGACATCTGTCACCATCTTACAATGCTGTGGTTGCAAACATTCCCAAATCCTCTGTGAATAGTACACATGGCCATTGTACCTCCAGTTAATGGTCACATTCATATCCGCATATGAAACTGGTCACTGGTTTCAGCTGTTAGAAGGGTGGGGATACCTGCAGTGAGTTGCAACTGGCTGCAGGGTCTAAGACAGACAGGGTGCCGTGTTGCTGTAAAGCCCCTCGAGGCTAATTTGTGATATTGGGCTATACAACTAAAACTGACTTGACTGAGGAGGTCGCTTAGACGAGTGATGAAACATATCCGTCAGGAAACGCTGTGTCCAGATGAACTGACTCAACCTTCTTTGATTGACGAGATGTGGGTACACACACGGACATGGCTGAGCTAAATCGATAGACACCGGAGAGAAACGGTGGCCGACGAGGTTATTTGGAGTAGGAGACAAAACCCTGCAAGAGAAAGCCGCGTGTAGCTGAGCTACGATAGGCCTCACGTGTCGCCGTGCCTCGGCGGGATCCTTCCTTTTTTCTCAGCCAGCAGCAGAGGACGTTCGTGCAGAGAGAGACCAGCAGGGCCAGAGAGGTCAGCGCCAGAGGCAGCAAGCAAGGATCTGAAACACAAACACACATTTCCACAGGCTCGGTTAACATCCTCATGTCTTTATCAGAAGCGACTTCACAAAGAGAGAAGGCAGTTAGCAGACACGCCCGTGGGTCTCGGAGACATCTTAGAGGACTTGACTGCAATCAGACCACGGCCAAGACTGCACGCCAAGTCACTTAGAAATGATACGGGACTCAGTACTTGGACGTATCTCAGATGATAACCAGCATCTTATACATCTTATCAAGGTCTCAATCAAATCCTGGTCTTGTCGTCAAGACCGCCCAAGGCGAGAAAAAGTCCAGATCAGGAGGAGCCCGAGTCAAGTCCAACACTTTAAGGAGGCGAGTTCAAGTCCATATGAGTGGAGTCAGAACTTGTGCACAGGCCGACTCCAGAACAGTGTAAGTCCAGTTACACACCAGGACTGCAGCTGCGGTGGTCCACCGTCGTAGGAAAAGTCACTGTTTCACTACACCGTCACATTTCCTTCGTTTATCTGCTGTTCTGGATTCCAATTTAGCAATATTTCACAGATATAACTTGATAATCATAATAAAAAATAAGAACTTGATAATAAATAATAATACATAAATAATAAAATTGAAGAGAAAATGGTTTAGGTTGCATTTTATCATGACTGAGTTTTGTGCAGAAGTTGATTTTATACTTATCTGTTGTGTTCACTTTTTATTGTCTACCCTGCTTCGTTTTGACTTCACGCTGTCTGATACAGCGCCGCTTGTTTTGTCCTTTTACCGTGTTCTGTAAGGTGTCCTCGAGTGTTTTGAAAAGCGCCCACAAATAAAATGCATTATTATCATTATCATCATCATTATTATCAACCCGAACCCTCTTCTCTGAGGAGGTTTGACCTTCATTTCAAAAATGAAAAAAACAAAAAAGGGTAATTTAAAGCTATGTCCTCGAGCTGTCTTTCTAAATTTTCCCAAGTCTGCAGACCGAGTCAGGCCCGAGTCGTTATGCTGTGCAGTCTGAGACGAGACCGACTCCGTCCGTACTCCAGTACTGCAACCCTGAAGTTCCCGGACTTCAGCAGAGGCAGAAAGGGAGACCCAGTCCGGACATTTGCTCGAAACACACTGCGGCACGTCCAAACGGTGGTTTCTATTCGGTTATCACGCAACGTCGAGACGTCAGTCCAGGGCCTGTCACGCCGTCAGGCCCGACCCTGGACTTGACCCGCAACACTGCTGGTAAAGTGGCCACACGGTAGAAACCACCACCACAGAGGCCAAGACACAAGGAGCGTGTCATCGACAAACCAACACGGGTTCAGATCAGAATGGGAACGAATGGCAGAGTTTAGGTGGGTGAGAGATGGAGGACATGTGGCCTCCTTACGAAGCCGGTCTGGAGGTTCGAATAAAGGCGACGTGTCTTTTATTCAGAGGCTCAAAGTCGAGCCTCCCAACAAACACCCCCCTTTAAGAGCCGCGGTATTCATTTGTAGCAATTAGTGCACACCGTTTACTTTCCAACTTCCAATGAAAATCGGCGGTGGTCGCTCGAAGCCAAATTCCCTCGTCGGGAATCGAAGCGATCACCGACAGCACCGTCTCAAATTCAGGAGTTCCCATGCAAAGCGCAACTTTTATGTTTTGTAAAATGTTTAAAACTGAATACAGCCACATGTTCTTCTCTTACCTGTCATATTCCAGGAGTCTTGAAGTCTCTCTCTCTCTGTCTGTCTCGCTTTCTCTCTTTTGCTCTCTCTCCCTCCCCCGTGTCTCTCTCTCTCAAATCCAAAAGTGCTTTATCGGCATGACAAATAGGCACTTGTATTGTCTGTCTCTGTCTCTCTCACACCCTCTGTCTCTCTCTCACTCTGTCTCTCAAATTCAAATGAATTCTGTCTGTCTCTCTCTGACTCTGTCTTTCTCTCTCTCCGTCTCTCACACTCTCTGACTCTGTCTCTCTCTCTCTGTCTGTCTGTCTCGCTTTCTCTCTTTTGCTCTCTCTCCCTCCGTGTCTCTCTCTCAAATCCAAAAGTGCTTTATTGGCATGACAAATAGGCACTTGTATTGTCTGTCTCTGTCTCTCTCACACCCTCTGTCTCTCTCCCTCCCTCTCTCTCTCTCTCACTCTGTCTCTCAAATTCAAATGAATTCTGTCTGTCTCTCTCTGACTCTGTCTCTTTCTCTCTCTCTCCGTCTCTCACTCTCTGACTCTGTCTCTTTCTCTCTCTGTCTCTCTCTCACTCTGTCTCTCAAATTCAAATGAATTCTGTCTGTCTCTCTCTGACTCTGTCTCTTTCTCTCTCTTCGTCTCTCTCACACACTCTCACTCTGTCTCATACACTGTCTCACTCTGTCTCTCACTCTTTCTCATACACTGTCTCACTCTTTCTCATACACTGTCTCACTCTGTCTCTCACTCTTTCTTTCATGCTCTCTCTCTCAGATTAATCTATTTTTACCCTCTCGTAGTTAACCTGCTCTGTGCTCTGTGTTCTTTTTCAGTTACAAACAGGAAACCAGGTAACCTCATTCTTCAGCTTGGTTGTCGAAAGCGTCAATAGAGACCCGGGGTTGGTGCGTGCAGATGGAAATGTTTATTCAATACCTATTAACATATTTGCAGTTGTGAAAAAAATTCAAGTCAGCCAGCCAACGAAAAAAGGAAGGAAAAGAATAGAAAGGCTAGGAAATGTATTATTCAATGACATTCAACAAAATATCAGGATCCCACTTGCATGGAGTCGTGTCAACACGACAAAGATCCTCCTAACATGTCTTGATAAAAATGTTCTCGAACAAAAAACAAAAACATCGATTGATCACATTTATTTCAATTACACACACACACACACACACACACGTGCATATGTGCACGCACACATAGCTGCACATGCGAATAATGAAGTGATTTAGGATCAATCATTGCTTTTTCTAACTTTCCATTTCCGACCGCAGCAGCAGCATGCAGGAAGTTTTCAGTGTATACAGTCGAGCTTTCTTTTTCAAGCCCCGTGCACCGGAAACACTCACGTTAGCACACTGTACAGTTTAAGAGGTAGATATTGTGTACATATGACGAAGGCGTACGAGTTGAAATACTTGGGGTCAACTGTCCAAAGTAACGCGGAGCGCAGGAGAGAGGTGAAGAAGAGAGTGCAGGCAGGGTGGAGTGGGTGGAGGAGAGTGTCAGGAGTGATTTGTGACAGCAGGGTACCAGCAAGAGTTAAAGGGAAGGTTTACAAGATGGCTGTGAGACCAGCTATGTTATATGGTTTGGAGACTGGGGCACTGATGGAAAGACAGGAGGTGGAGCTGGAGGTGGCAGAGATGAAGATGATAAGATTTTCATTGGGAGTAACGAAGGAGGACAGGATTAGGAAGGAGTATATTAGAGGGACCGCTCAGGTTGGACGGTTTGGAGACAAAGCAAGAGAGGCAAGATGGAGATGGCTTGGACATGTGTGGAGGAGAGACGCTGGGTATACTGGGAGAAGGATGCTGAATATGGAGCTGCCAGGGGAGAGGAGAAGAGGAAGGCCAAAGAAGAGGTTTATGGATGTGGTGAGGGAGGACATGCAGGTGGCTGGTGTGACAGAGGAAGATGCAGAGGACAGGAAGAGATGGAAACGGATGATCCGCTGTGGCGCCCCCTAACGGGAGCAGCCGAAAATAGTAGTAGTAGATATTGTGTACGAATCTACACAAAGCGTGCGTGTATGTGTGTGTTGGGTTTTTAGTATGGAAAAAAAAAGAGTTCAACTGATTTTTGTCATTCTAATAAAAAAAAGTAAAATGAATACAAAAATGACAGAAGTGAAAGTTCTGATTGAAATGATGGAAGAGCTGAAAGGGAATATTTGTCAGTGTTTTATTTTATTTTTTAAAAGCAAACACTGTTAAGATGAATATAGATGTATATAGCCCAGAATGCTCAGAAAGCAAAAGTTCACGAAAGGCACACACACACACACACAAACACACACACACACACACACACACAGACACACACACACTTCCTGTGTGCCGCTGTGTTAAGTGTCTGGTCCACCAGCTGACTTGGTTTGGTGGTTTGGTTTGAGACCAGTTTTCTTCTGTGGTTCCGGTGGACTCCGGAGGTCGCTGATGCCGGCTTGCTCCGGTCAGAATCGACAGCGAACGACGTCGTGTGACCAAGTCAACGGTAACGGTAAAGGGTCAAGCCAATGCTAATAGCAGGCAGCTCCTCGAGGCCCGCCGAGCAGACCAACCAACGCCTCTCGCTCCATAGTGTGAACCGACAGGACGTGTGGAAAGGATCAGCCCAACACTTACAACAAACAGCACATTTATTTTGCTTCCAACACACAGGATTTATCACAACACAGCATAAAAACAATTCCTTCTATAGAGAGCTACTGAGAAACCATTATTTGACATAAATAACAAAAACACCACGAGTGCTATGACAACAATGACACAACTTCAGCAAAAGACAAAAAAAAAATCAAAGTCAAATTAGCTTGTTTATGCTTTTGAACAAAAGTAAAGATTAAAAACTATATCTCTTGCCATTGGCAGTGTGGCTGTTTTCGGTTCACCGGGCTGCGTTGCGTGTACACCAACGTGTACTTCTCTGGAGGAGGAGGCGGTTTGAAAGGAGGAGGCATGTCCATCCTACAGAACGCAGACGGAAGAGAAGGATGGATGGCAGAAACAGAGAGAGGGAGAGGGTTTGATGGGACATCATACGAAGAGCACCAGCGCCACCTGTTGCTGCTGCGCGTTCTCTGATCACCTGTGAACCTGATTTAAAGTTTGGGATTTTTGTTGGCTTTGGACAAAAGCGGGAATGCTTGATAGAAGGACACCTTCATTCCACATTTAAGCTTGGCCTCTCGCAGAGATCCCCATTCACCCCCGATAGGTGGTGCATTTATTGTGAAGAGAAGAGAGAGTGATGTGGGGATGTTTAGAGAAAAACAGCTGTTGGTAAGATATGAAGTAACGTGTCTCTAATCGTGGCTATGGACCCCAGAGACAAGCATTTTATATAGAATATTTAATCTTGTTGTTGATGATGTCATCTGGTAATGTCAGTCATATAGAGGCATCAAAATTTAATTGAGACTGATACATATTAAGTTAAGAACTCAATTTTAGGTAAGGCCATTTGCTGTACCATCAAGATGTAAGCCATGTAAACTTTTCCAATTTGTACATCTGTCCATCCTAGAAGAGATCCCTCCTCTGCTGCTCTTACTAAGATCGCTCCTGTTTTATTTCCTGATAAGGTTTTTCTTGTGGAGTTTTCCTCATTCAAGTCTAGGGTCTGAGAATAAGGGGTATTGTATATTATGCTGACTGTAAAGCCCTTCAGGACTACCTTGCGATTTTAGGCAATAAAAACAGACTCGACTTAACTTGACCTAACTTGACTTGACTCGACTTTTGATTTGTCTTGACTCGACTTGACTTGGTCTGACTCGACTTGACCAATCTGACTTGACTTGACTCGACTTTACTTGACCTGACAAGGTAATTCGAGAGATCTCACCTCTTCTGGATAATTCTTATCCGGTAGAGGATCCCTGCCAGAACAATCAATACAAGTATTGGAACGATAATCCACCACAGACTGCGGCCAGTATCTAAGGACCAGATTCAGAAAGAGAACAAGGCATTACTGTGAACCCATGCAGTAAAAATAAGAAGCAAGCTTGTGGAGCTGACCAATATGTTCTGTCTGTCCATGAGTCTAACTACTGATATATGTAATGATCATGAATGTCATGTACACATCTGTAACATATAGTCATACCTGTGTACTATCTATCTATCTATCTATCTATCTATCTATCTATCTATCTATCTGTCCGTCCGTCCATCTATCTGTCAAGTTTTTGTAGCTGTTAAATTGTCAGTTATTTTTCTGCTTAAAATGGTTGTATTGTTCTTCTTCTCTCTCTCTCTGTCTCTCTCGCTATATATATATATATATATATATATATGTGTGTGTGTGTGTGTGTGTGTGTGTGTGTGTGTGTGTGTATGTGTATGTATATGTATATATGTATATGCATATATGTATATGTATATATGTATATGTAAAAAAAACTTTTATTACATAGCAGTACAAGTTTGTTTCATGTGTCGTGCACTCATCAGCTGCTAATGTGAGTCAACAAAGAAAACACACAGTATACGTTGCCCCGCGTCAAGCTCCTGATTTCGGTGGACAGCAACCAATCAGAGGAGAAAATATTTGAACTATTACAACCAATGGGGTAGGTAGTTACGATGCAAAGCAACCAATGGTGGGGTAGAAACATTACAACCAATGGGGTAAGGGCCTGGGGCTTGTTTTGAAAAAGCATTTAAATGACCAGGGCACTGTTGAAATAGCCTACATTTAGAATATAACAAGGTAACGTCAAATGGGGCAATTTATGTATATCATATAGTGGGGTGGTGTTGTGGCACAGTTGGAAGGGCAGGCAGTTAAAATATGAAAAAAATACAACATCTAATAAATGTCACGTGTATCATCTAATGAGGGGGAAGAGAATAATAAAGACGTTTTACTTATAGTTACAAAGGAGATAATTTTTTCGGTGTCTACAGATGGTGGCCAATTCGTTTCTACTATTCAAGGTGGACATATCAGGTCTGCAAATAATAAAATACTTTTCTGCCAAGCACAGGTCACATCTTTTACCTCTAATTGAATATGCATTGCTCTTTGCAAGGATTTTCCATGAAACAGAATAACTGATATTCTTGTCTACCAATGACCAAATGTGTCAGCTCAAGGCCGTTGCATTTCCTGCATGCTTATTTCTGAAGCTACTCATATGGGCGTTAAACCTCATTTTAAAAGGGCCCTCTGTTAATCCCACATAAGTGTCCACATTGCAGTTGTCTTCTCTTGTCACCGATGCCTGGTAGATGACTCCCTCTGTCTGGCATTTTCCTTCAAGAGGACATGATGCCTTAGCATGGCAGTTGCATTTGGTGGTGTTTGGTTGTGGTGAAGGGGTCTGTGCCTTGTTCATGATGCTTGTGTTGTGGGATGAAATAACCTGCTGAACATTTGGCATGCAGCTGTAGCTCATTTTGACTGTGTTTCCATTGAATATTTTTACTCAAGTGATGATCTGGGGTAAAGCACTCGTCCAAAAGCTTGAAAAATTGTTTTCCAATATTAGAGGCCACGGTGTCGCTGTAGAGAGGATTATACCAGGTGATGTTCTGACTTCTGCTGCGTTTTTTGTTTGTTTGTTTGTTTGTTTTTTTGTTGCTGGCTGACGCTAATTAATGGTGGACTGTACTTAAGCCTGAAATTATATCCAAATTTTTGTAAGGCTTCTTGGTATGGGGGGGCTGCTTCATTAAAGATGGCTTCGCTGGATGATAAACATGAGAGTCTCATATTTAGGCTGGCAGTCTGCAACAAACCGGCAAGAGAAGTTGACAGAATAAAAAGGAAAATGTGTAGTATATTCGCAAGCAACAGACAAAAAATTTCAATTGAGGCTAACAAAAAACCAAATTGACTTCCTCGACATCTCATTAGACCTTAAAAATGGTACATACAGGCCATACACGAAACCCAACAATATACTGCAATACATCCACAGAGAAAGCAATCATCTGCTCTCCTCTTGAAAAATATCCCAGTGAGCATAAATAAGAGACTCTCATGGTCTCTAATATCGGAAAACAATTTTTCAAGCTTTTGAACGAGTGCGTTACCCCAGACCATCAATTGAGTGAAATATTTAACAGAAACACAGTCAAAATGAGCTACAGCTGCATGCCAAATGTTCAGCAGGTTATTTCATCCCACAACACAAGCATCATGGCCAAGGCACAGACCCCCTCACCGCAACCAAGCACCTCCAACTGCAACTGCCGTGCTAAGGCATCATGTCCCCTTGAAGGAAAATGCCAGACAGAGGGAGTCATCTACCAGGCATCGGTGACAAGAGAAGACAACTGCAATGTGGACACTTACGTGGGATTAACAGAGGGCCCTTTTAAAATTAGGTTTAACACCCATATGAGTAGCTTCAGAGATGAGCATGCAAAAAAATGCAACAGCCTTGAGCTGACACATTTGGTCATTGGTAGACAAGAATATCGGTTACTCTATTTCACGGAAAATCCTTGCAAAGAGCAATGCATATTCAATTAAAGGTAAAAGATGTAACCTGTGCTTGGCAGAAAAGTATTTTATTATTTGCAGACCTGATATGTCCACCTTGAATAGTAGAAACGAATTGGCCACCAGCTGTAGACACCGAAAAAAAAGGTTCTTTATAATTACAAGTAAATGTCTTTATTATTCCCCCCCCCATTAGATGATACACGTGACATTTATTAGATGTTGTATTTTTTTTTTAGATTTTATATTTTAACTGCCTGCCCTTCCGACTGTGCCGCAACACCACCCCACTATATGATATACATAAATTACCTCATTTGACGTTACCTTGTTATATTCTAAATGTAGGCTATTTCAACAGTGCCCTCGTCATTTAAATGCTTTGTCAAAACAAGCTCCAGCCCCTTACCCCATTGGTTGTAATGTTCTCTACCCCACCATTGGTTTCTGTGCATCGTAACTACCTACCCCCATAGGTTGTAATGGTTCAGATGTTTTCTCATCTGATTGGTTGCTGTCCACCGAAATTAGGAGCGTGACGCGGGAAAACGTATACTGTGTGTTTTCTTTGTTGACTCACATTAGCAGCTGATGAGTGCGCAACGCACGAAACAAGCTTGTACTGCTATGTAGTAAAAAAAAATTCCCTACATCTATATTGATATTCCGCTCCTCATTTGTTGAGCACTTCTATCAACACCATTGACGATTTCCAGGGGAAAAAAACGATATATATATACGGTGCATCCGGAAAGTATTCACACCCCTTCACTTTCCCCACATTTTGTTATGTTACAGCCTTATTCCAAAATGGATTAAATTCCTTTTTTTTTTCTCATCAATCTACACACAATACCTCATAATGACAAAGTGAAAAAGGTTTTGTAGAAATTTTTGGCAAATTTATTAAAGATAAAAAACTGAAATATTGCATGTACATAAGTATTCACACCCTTTGCTATGACACTCAAAATTAAGCTCAGGTTCATCCTGTTTCCACTGATCATCCTTGAGATGTTTCTACATCTTGATTGGAGTCCACCTGTAGTAAATTCAATTTATTGGACATGATTTGGAAAGGCACACACCTGTCTATATAAGGTCCCACTGTTGACAGTGCATGTCAGAGCAGAAACCAAGCCATGAAGTCAAAGGAATTGTCTGTGGACCTCCGAGACAGGATTGTATCGAGGCACAGATCTGGGGAAGGGTAGAAAAAAATTTCTACAGCTTTGAAGGTCCCGAAAAGCACAGTAGTCTCCATCATTCGTAAATGGAAGAAGTTTGGATCCACCAGGACTCTTCCTAGAGCTGGCCGCCCAGCCAAACTGAACAATCGGGGGAGAAGGGCCTTGGTCAGGGAGGTGACCAAGAACCCGATGGTCACTCTGACAGAGCTCCAGCGTTCCTCTGTGGAGATGGGAGAACCTTCCAGAAGGACAACCATCTCTGCAGCACTCCACCAATCAGGCCTTTATGGTAGAGTGGCCAGACAGAAGCCTCTGCTCAGTAAAAGGCACATGACAGCCCGCTTGGAGTTTGCCAGAAAGCACCTAAAGGACTCTCAGACCATGAGAAACAAGATTCTCTGGTCTGATGGAACCAAGATTGAACTTTTTGGCCTGAATGCCAAATGTCACATCTGGAGGAAACCAGGCACCTCTCATCACCTTGCTAATACCATCCCTACAGTGAAGCATGGTGGTGGCAGCATCATGCTGTGGGGATGTTTTTCAGCGGTAGGAACTGGGCGACTAGTCAGGATCGAGGGAAAGATGAATGGAGCGAAGTAAAGAGAGATCCTTGATGAAAACCTGCTCCACAGCGCTCAGGACCTCAGACTGGGGCGAAGGTTTACCTTTCAACATGACAACGACCCTAAGCACACAGCCAAGACAACGAAGGAGTGGCTTTGGGACAAGTCTGTGAATGTCCTTGAGTGGCCCAGCCAGAGCCCAGACTTGAACCCCATTGAACATCTCTGGAAAGACCTGAAAATAGCTGTGCAGCGACACTCCCCATCTAACCTTACAGAGCTCGAGAGGATCTGAAGAGAAGAATGGGAGAAATACCCCAAATACAGGTGTGCCAAGCTTGTAGCTTCGTACCCAAGAAGACTTGAGGCTGTAATCGCTGCCAAGGGTGCCTCAACCAAGTACTGAGTAAAGGGTGTGAATACTTATGTACATGCAATATTTCAGTTTTTTATTTTTAATAAATTTGTACAAATTTCTACAAAACCTTTTTCACTTTGTCATTATGGGGTATTGTGTGTAGATTGATGAGAACAAAAAGGAATTTAATCCATTTTGGAATAAGGCTGTAACATAACAAAATGTGGGGAAAGTGAAGGGGTGTGAATACTTTCCGGATGCACTGTGTGTATATATATGTATTATGCTTTTCTGTTGCACTTTTTAACCATGTGTTAGAAAATGTTGTAAAAATAAAAGTTTTTCTTACTTTCATTACAATATAAACAGTTTAACTAATACTGTTACTATAGTCTAGTGCAGAAAGTGTTCCTATAGTATTACTATGGAAGTGCTGTAGCATGCTGTTGACTCATGTATGTATATATGTATTATTATTATTAGTGTGCACTGTTTGTAAAATGTTTTCAGTAATGTGACAAAAAAAAAAACCCCACAGGGAATAACATCATAATTTTCCATTTTCTATGACTTTACAGCAGTCCCTAAACTTGAACCCTAAACTTGAACTTGTGCTGAACCTCCTCCATCTTGTGGATCTGTTCTTGTTGGTGCAACAGGAACTTTCCAGGAGCCATCTCATAAATGCAGCATCCGGTTTTTTTCAGGCCTTGGTGTCAGTCATCACTCATCACTACTGTTGAAGTATCCTGGTGGAGTACACTAAATCCTTACGTCTTTATGTTCAATAATCCAAAATCTAAATCCTTGCTAACTATACTTCTTAGTATCTCGCACAGGGATAAGCAAAAAGAGAGCAAAGTGTTGGTTCATCTCATCATTACCTTTTTCTATCATGTCTCCGATGCTGTCTTCATCGGTTAGAGTTGTGGATGCAGTGGGTTTTTCTGGTTTCGTCGCAGTCGTCTTCAGGGTGCTGGACTCTGCCGTCAATGTGAAGGAGCTCTTTTCTGTGCCCTTGGACTCTGTCTCATCACCGGTCCTCTCCACAGGTCCACCATATCCTACAGTAGTCGGCATGCTCATGTCACTTGAAGAGGACTGTAATTGGACTGTGGATGGATCGTAGGACACTGATGGAGAAGGGATGGAGGTCGTGGTGACCGCCACATCAGTGGAGTTATGCAAGTGGTCCGGGTTTAAGGGCATGGTGGAGGGGTCAGTGACGGCCATATTCACTCGGTCAGATAAGAAAGAGGATGATACATTCAGAGAGGTGTTGTGATTTCCATCTGAGGTCGTGGCCGTAAGTTCGTCAGCTGTCACGTTAGGGTCCATCTTCGTGGTCCACGCTCCACTGATAGCAGGATGAGGGCTCTTGGTGCTGGGTGATATGGTATGGCTATCGGTCACACGAGGTGGACCCGATGATGTGTTAAGATCTGAAAGGAACACAACAGACAAGCTATCAGCACACCGGTCAGTCACAAATAATACTGCAGTAACGGTTATTGATCCTGTTTCGCTCCTATAAGCTAACTGCTGCTTCGTTTCATTGAATAACTTCAGACTTTGTGCACCTTTTGTTTTTGGGGGTAGTACCTTCAGCGACCCGCCTGATCCCACACCCATCTTTTTGGTGACATCCACGATACTTTGAAAGGAAATAAGTCCGGTAGCCAATCTCCAGTTTTTTTTTCCTAATCATCATTGCACATCAGTGGCGGCTGCTGACCAAATTTTTTGGTGAAGCAACCTCCCAACCAACCCCCCTGTTCTATTTTTAAAACATCCCTCACTGATTTCAAATGAGCAGCCAGAACACCATCATAGCGGGAAAACACTTCTACCATCTCTCTGTAGTTTCCTTTATTATCGGACTTTTCACTCTCATCATGCCCCCTACATGCCTGCTCCTGATGACCCAATAATGACACCGAATCAATCAACCTTTTCAGAATGTCATGGTTTCTCCGGCCCGTGTTGCTATGCTTTGCCAACTGGAGATGCTTAGTTTCATCAATCAGTGTATCAATCCTCACATTTCCCAACAGACTTGATTGCACGGCTGCACTGACATGCTCCTTTGATTTTTCATGAAGCTTAACAGATCTGTCAAAATTTCGTAGATCCTCAAATCCATCTCTTGCAAACTTTGAGGAACACCCATCTCCTGCAGCCGCACACTTACACATCTTGCAAGGCCAGCAATACAAGTGGTTTGTTAGCACACTCCCCGTTAGCCACTCCACCTTGTCATACCTAGAACACTTAAAACTCCAATCTCTGCACCAGCTTGATGGGGGGGGGGGGGGCCTTTGGTCTCCCATGTGCCTTCACTCCTAGTTTTTCCTCATTGGAAAGTGTGAAAAGATTCCCGTAGGATCTGGTCCACGATGTTTGCATCCATTGTAATTGTGAAAGACAGGACAGGAGCTAGCAGCTAGCAGCTAGCTAGCTAGAACAACTAACGTTAGCCTAAACTACTATAGTAATCACTAATTCATCTTAGGCTAATCTATTTTTCTTATCTTTCTTATCCTACCTTTCACCGTGCTTCGAATACCAAAAGGTATTGTCATTACCCGATGCCCATTTCAATTTCACTCGGTCTGTGCGATCAACGTTGGAGGCAATTTCACCTTTTAAGAGGTATTCCTGCAAATGATGGTAGAAGGCAAAAGAATCCATATCAGGCGATGGGATCACCTTTTTCGACAATGCCGTAAAACGACAGCGGTGACAGGAAGTAGACGCATTTTCACACATGCGTAAAACAAATCGGGTTTCTGTAACGAATCGGGTGACGACAAGTATGGTGAAGATTGAAGAAAAGTCAACAGGATCGGAAAGGCTGAACTGGTGTTCTCTGATTGGTTAGATGGGTGTCAATCATTTTCAGGTCGAGGAAAGACTCACTTGGTGGGCATTAAAACGCGCCATAAACCATAACTGTCCAATCAACGTGTAAGGTACCACGCCAACTTAAATTCACTTACATTGGGTTAATGAAGCAGAACACTCCCCTGTGTCACCTGAAGAGGGTCGCTGGGTCGCACAATACTGACGACATTTTTTTGACAGTGACACTTTTTTTTTGTTTGATTCACAGAGGAAATGGTCATTCTAATGCAATTTTGGCATCTAGAAACGGTATTTTATGTGATGTATGTGTTATGTTGTTATAGAAACCTCCTCTGTTACTCACTCTCTCTTTGTCGATGGATGTCTCTGTGGACCAAACACTGTGCATGTTTGACTGGTTGTTGGTGATGTGTTTGCATGAGGTTGTGGTGAGAAAGAGCAGACACAAAAACACAGGATGTGACTGCTGACGTCTGTCTGGGTTGTGTTTGTTCTCAGGAACATCATCTATACGGGGGGGGGGGTGTAAGACCATCGAGTAACAGAGGCCTGCAGCTCTTGGATTGTTTGTCTATTTGATTTTGGACTATTTACTTCTATAGCCTGTAACCAGTATGTGATGATTCAGTGACTCAAGTGGTTTACTGCAGCTTTTGCCACTTCCGTGAAGACTAGAACGCCTTCTTAATACATCCATCCATCCATCCATTATCCAAACCGCTTATCCTAACTCAGGGTCGTGGGGATGCTAGAGCCTATCCCAGCAGTCATTGGGTGGCAGGCGGGGAGACACTCTGGACAGGCTGCCAGTCCATGACAGGACCCACCCACACACACACACACACACACACACACACACACACACACACACACACACACACACACACACACACACACACACACACACACACACACACACACACACACACACACACACACACATTCACACCTAGGGACAATTTAGTATGGCCGATTCACCTGACCTACATGTCTTTGGAACGTGGGAGGAAGCTGGAGCACTCGGAGGAAACCCACGCAGACACGGGGAGAACATGCAAACTCCACACAGAGAACGACCCGGGACGACCCCCAAGGTTGGACAACCCCGAGGCTCGAGCCCAGGACCTTCTTGCTGTGAGGTGATCGCGCTACCCACTGCGCCACCATGCTGCCCCCCTTCTAAATTCATTCACATTTAAATGAATAAATTAGTTCAGGTTTGAGAAATAACACTCATTAACCAGAAATAAAATCTTGGGCTCTGCCCTATCCCGTGTGTTCAGCCAGCAAAACTAATTTTTGAAGTTGTATGAATCGATTTAAAAAGTTGTTCCTCTCAGCAAGAGGAAGTGTTTGAGAGCCAAATATGATGTTATAATAAAATATTATAATATTGTGTTGCTCCTTATCAATAGTCCCTGATCTCATGGCATGGTAAGCAGCTTCAGAATGCCTTAAGTCTATATCCGTCGTTTAAGCTGTTGTGAAAATTGGAGGGAAAAACAAAATTAATAAGCACCGAGTTTTAGTTCGGCAGCATTTGTCCACACATTAAATTCAATTGTTTCTTGGACTCTATAGATTTTATTAAGAAAGCCCTGAAGAGATGGAAAGATAGAGATACACAAAGGTATAGTCTCACTTAGTGTTGGGTAAAATGTAAAATATTAATATCCATCCATCCATTATCTGAACCGCTTATCCTGCTCTCAGGATCGCCTGGATGCTGGAGCCTATTCCAGCAGTCACTGGGCGGCAGGCGGGGAGACACCCTGGACACACACCCATTCACACCTAGGGACAATTTAGTATGGCCAATTCACTTGACTTACATGCCTTTGGACTGTGGGAGGAAACCGGAGCCCCTGGAGGAAACCCACCCAGACACGGGGAGAACATGCAAACTCCACACAGAGGACGACCCCGGATGACCCACCAAGGTTGGACTACCCCGGGGCTCGAACCCAGGGCCTTCTCGCTGTGAGGCGACCGCACTAACCACTGCACCACCGTGCCGCCCTAAAATATTATTATGATCACCATAATTATCTGGAATTTTATACCGACATATATCACAATATCTGCTTACATATGTGAGGTTCATCACATTGAATTGTTTGGTAATGTAAAGTATAAACTCAAACCAACACTAGTTTTCATGTAATACTCCCTCATTTTCAGAGAAACTCTGAGGAAATAGTTTCTAATTATCATCAGTTGGGGTGGAAAAACAGTGTGTCAAGATCCAGAGTTCATCAAAAGAAGATAAATTATGGTTTTGAGGTTAGTCACCTCTCTCCATGTTGGAGGTTGCCGTCAGCACAGTGATGTTGAAAGCTGCTTGCAGTTGGTTGTTTCCTGTGTCGACAGTCAGTCTGTAGACTCCTGCATGAGCGTCAGTCACCCAGCTGAGCTGCAGAAATTCGTTCACCGACAGCAACTTTTCATCCTGGGACCAATCAGATTTACTGGATTTACCACACGTGCAACTTAACGACCGGGATTTCCTACCTACAATGACCATGGGCGGTCAAAATGACCGCCGATTTTTAAACTCTATATTCTGTCAAGATAAATACCCAGTTGAGATATTAATGCATTGTATGTGTTAGTACGTTTGTTAGGAAACTAACTGACGCTAAAATTACAATTTCAACAACTGTAATACTATTTTTAAACAATTTAAACCAGAGAGACATGGTCGAACTTGAATAGTAAAATTGAAAAAGTGAAAATATTACCTGAAAAACAAAACTGAAAACACATATTGCTAACCTAACAAACGTAACAACACATATAAAACGTGAAATATATATATATATATATATATATATATATATATATATATATATATTAAAAAAAACTGAAACTAACAATTGAAACAGTCCCAAACCATGGCTGGAACTTAAAAACTACTAGAACGACCATGGGCCGTCAAAATGACCGCCCACGGTTTTTAAACTCTATAGTCTGTCAAGATACATACCCAATTGAGATATTAATGCATTAAATATGTTAGTATGTCTGTTAAGAAACTAACTGACACCAAAATTAATATTTTAAAAACTTTAATACTATTTTTCAAACCATTTAAAATGGCCGCTGTCCAATGCCTGTAAATACTGCAGCGCCTCGGTGGTAGTCATGGTGCGTCTGAAACGGCTGTAACCAGACATGTTGGAAATAATCATAAATCAAGTTTAGACCATTTCTCTGCACTGGAGGGCGCTAGTGGGTTTCTAGGACAGAGCGATGAACTTCGCGCAGTAAATGACGCGACAACACACGTCATAAACAGTGACATGAAGTGCTCAATGACGCGCAAATTACGCGCGGTCATTTTGACCACTCATGGTCATTTTAGGTAGATTTTACCATAACTTTGTGTGTGTGTGTGTGTGTGTGTGTGCAATTGATCTAAAACTCGTTTTAATACAAACGTATGCAATTTTAGGAGCATTCACGGAGCGGCAGGTCTGTATTTTTTTCCCCACAAAGTTATTAAATTTTGAAAACGGTCAAAATGACCGCCGCGTCACAAACTCATCAAATCCCATAAACCTGGAGATACATCGAAACGCCACTTAGTCTAAGCAATACACAATACTTCCATGGTAATGTGCCGTGGGGTTAATGGTTCATATTGTAACCGGTTATTTTCTTGCCAGGTGCGGGATTCGATACGAGGTGTACTGCACCACAAGGCTGCATCACTAACCGCTCGGCTAAAGGGTCAGACCCGGGTCTTATTAGTAGTTTACAATATCATAGGAATAAGATTGATTCCTATTTCAGCTTTAATAATAGCAGAGAGACGATGGCTCACCTTTGTCCAGTTGTAGTACTGTGCACCAGAGGACGTGTCCACCGTGCAGCGAATGGAGACGTTCTCCCCCCGGTGGACCTCAAAACTGCTGTTCATGTTGCATTTAATTTGACTGACATCTCCAGTTGGAATAAAACGGGGATATCAATCAGAATCAGAATACTTTATTCATCCTCGAGGGAAAATTGGGTTGTATTACAGTGAAAATATTCTATTCTATTAAAGTGAAACGCTTGTAGAGATACTGACACAAGTTAGGGGGGATTTGCAAACAGAAGAATCGGGTAAACATGCTCAGACCACAGATAGGACTGTAGCCTTTGACCGTTTGCAGACAATGCATCCATGCCATTTTGTTCTATCCTTGTGTTACACTGATAGCATGGAGACTATTTTCATTCACTTCAGGTACAGATGACTGAAAGTAAATGGTGGCGGTATAGATACAGGGTGGCTCGTGTCCGTTTTAGCTTGTCAGTTTAATGATTGACACCTGAGAGAGATTTCTTACAACAAAACCAATCAGTCATTTACATAAATGTAAATGGACGTGTATTGCAAACTGAATGACTCTTTGCTAAGACTGGTAGAGTGACATCACCCTGATGCCATGAAGGATAATGTTTTAGCGAATTCAGGGGGCAGCCAGGAACCGCCACGGCCGGGATGCGAACCCAGGTCCCCGGGACTCCGAGAAGTGCATCCCCACGCTTCAGCATACCAGCTCCCTCACACCTCTGGGCGCATGTGCTTCCGATGGCCTCACGGTCTCACAAACTCACAGCTGACACCAATGCAGCGAATTCAGGGGGGCAGCTGGGAACTGCCACCGCCGGGACGTGAACCCCGGTTGCCCGCACCACGGACAACTGAGCTAACCAGTCGACTAAAGGGTCCGACCCAGGTTCGCGTCCTGGCTGCGGTGGTTCCCTGCTGTCCCCTGAAATCGCTACATTAGTGTCAGAAGTGAGATGGTGAGACTGTGAGGCCATCAGAAGTGCAGGCGCCCAGAGGCGTGGGGGAGCTGGTATGCTGAAGCGTGGGGACGTGCTTCCCGAAGGAGGGGGGCAGAGTAATGACCACAGTTGTGTAGACTCGCTAGCCCTTGGCTAACAGGTCAGGCCCTTTAGTTGATTGGTTAGCGCAGTCGCCCGGCAGATTCCCAGCTGCCCCCTGAATTTGCTACTATATTATATGTATAAAGACCACAATAGAACAGAAAAGTTGGGTTTAACTGTGGTCTTTGACACATAGTATTGACCTGAAATGTTTGTTCCCGTGGAAATAAATATATTTCTCTGACCTTTGACCTTTAGCTGGGTGCTGGTGCTGATGGATCCCAGTGGAAAGGTTGAGATGTCACAGATATAGACCCCACTGTCCTGTTTTCCCACCACCTGCAGCCGCAGATTGGTGCCAATCAGCGTGCTCTGCTCGTCTGTCCCTGCCCTCTGTGCCCAGATAGTGACATTGGGATGGAATACATAACCTCCGTGGATTAAGTTGTACACAGCCAACTTTGTGTTGTTCATCTTACTCCATTCAACTTGGACAATATTAAGAGAGGTGTAGTTTTGTACGATACATGGCAGGTCGATGCTCTGGCCCGCCACTGCCTCCATGGTTTGATGGTGTAACACATCGATGCCAAGCAGCCCTGCCAAACATGACAGACGACAAAAGAAAAACAGTCTCATACATTGTAAAATCAAAGAAGGTTGAATCAGTTCATCTGGATACAACATTTACGTTGCAGCAAATCAAATCAAATCAAATCAAAGGTTGAACCAGTTCATCTGGATACAACATTTACGTTGTATCAAATCAAAATCAAGTCAAATCAATTCAAATCAAAGAAGGTTGAATCAGTTCATCTGGATACAACGTTGTATCCAAATGAACTGATCCAATCTTCTTTGATTTTCTTACCTGGATTATTGAGCATGCATCAAGACATTCAATACTGTGGTTATCAAGTAATTATTCATACAACCTATCAGCAACTCTCTGAGCCATATGTCACTATCATTAGTAAACGGAACAGCATTTTCCCATGGCTTCAAAATCAAAGAAGGTTGAATCAGTTCATGTGGATACAACGTTTAGAAACGTTGTATCCACATGAACTGATTCAACCATCTTTGAGTCTCACACATTACAACTCACATCTGACTGAGATCCATGGCCTTCAAAACAGCCAGTATTCACTTTTTCATCTTTACTTGTTATGAAATTAGACACAGTCAATAGGAGATGTGGTGTGAAGTTACCTTGTATGAAAGAGGTCAAAAAGAGGAGAGAGCATGCAGTTCCCAGTACGGTCCCAGTTATGTGTGACACGTCCAGTCTCATGTTTAGTTTGGATGATACAAATGAAGAGGGTAGACAAAAGGACAAAGCCTGGGTATTAAACTGAAGGTTAAGACAGGTGGAGAGAGAGAGAGAGAGAGAGAGTGTGAGAGTGGGTGAGAAGATGATGGGGTTTGTGAACAGGAAACCACAGAGAGAGAGACGAGAAGGAAGGAACTCAGCATCTGGCTAAAGTTTCACATTGAGGCAGTTTTGTGGTAACATGTTCCAACACACAGCAGACGTCTCACTGAATGGTTAATCTGTGTTTTACAGAAAGACTAAATGAGAGAGCAGTGTTTCCTGTACATAGATTTGTCTGTGGCTGCCCGCCAAGGCCGCCAGCATGCAGTTTGCATCACATTCGCTGTAACACATGAAAAGTGTTGGGCGTTAAAAAGTCTGTCAAATGTTTTGGTCGGCTGTCAGGACTGGTTGACTGTGATGGATGCGATCACTGTCACCACCAGCATGCTCTTGGTAACATGGTGTTATTATACAAGATTGTCAATAGATTGACAACAGTACTAAAATTACATTTCAATAACCTTGTATTCATAGAAATAAAATAGACACAAACACTGGAACAGGTCTCATCCTTTTTTTTTTGGTGGACCCCCCCCCCCCTTTTTCTCCCCAACCGTACTTGGCTAATTACCCCACTATTCCGAGCCATCTCGGTTGCTGCTCCAACCCCTCTGCTGATCCGGGGAGGACTGCAGACTACCCCATGCCTCCTCCGATACATGTGGAGTCACCAGCCTTTTCACCTGACAGTGAGGAATTTCGCCAGGGGGATGTAGTGAGTGGGGGGATCATGCTATCCCCCCAGTCCCTCCTCCCCCCAAACAGGCGCCCTGACGGACCAGAGGAGGCGCTAGTGCAGTGACTAGGACACATACCCATATCCGGCTTCCCACCCGCGGACCACAGATGTATTATAGTAGAACACATCCATGCCGCGGAGACGGCCAATTGTGTCTGTAGGGACGCCTGACCAAGCTGGAGGTAACACGGGGCTTTGAACCGGCGATCCCCGTATTGGGGGCAATGGAATAGACCGCTACGCTACCTGGACGCCTTGGAACAGGTCTCATTCTGTAACCTCTGCTCATCATCTGCAAAAAAAATGTCCCTCTAATCTCTAGTTTTTGTGATTGTACCCAATCAATGTGTATTGTTATCGCAATGTGAAAGTGTGAAACGCTAATTATAGTATTAGATTAATAGATTGTAATTTAAGATTATTTAGCTTTATAGTCTCAGATGATTTTAGATTATAACTCAATTTCCACTTTTACTAATTATAATCTGCTCCAGGAATCAGAAATTACTTAGAAATGTTGATGGACGTGCATATGGATCAATAGGAGTTGGCCAAAAAGTGTGTGTGTGTGTGTGTGTGTGTTTGGGGGTGTAGGGATGTCTTCCTGACCTGGGCCTTGAGAGGTGCAGCATGCTGGACAGATCACTGCCTGATCATGACCAAGCTCCACATCAAAGTGCGCCCCCCACAGCGTCTCAAGAAACCCATAAAAAAGCAACTGAACTGTGCTAAACTGAAGTCAGCCCCAGTATGAAATGAGTTCCGGCGCTCTGTAGGCATGATGGCACTAGAGTTTGAGGCCATTCTGAGTTCTGACAATTTCTTTGATAAGAAATGGACCCTAACCTCATTGCTACATCAAGCTGGAATCGACTCTATAGGCTACAGGGCCAGAAAACATCAGGACTGGTTCAACAAGAACTCTGACACCATCACATCCCTGCCGGCAACCATGCATAGGGCACACGGGGCTACTCTCAACTGCGCTGCATCCGCCATCTTTCAGCAGCAGTGGCAAACAGCGCTCCGCAAAATACATGGTGGATGAAAAAAGCTCACAAGATTCAATCATATGCTGACAGAAATGATGTGCACAACTTCTACAATTCTATAAAGACTATATGTGGCCGTAGAAACAGTTCTTTCACACCCTTAAAGTCAGCAGACCGACTGACAACCCTGAAAGACCAAAAGGGGATCCTGGCGAGGTGGGCTGAACATTTTGAAACCTCACTTAACCAGCACTCACCAATCGAGCAATCCATCCTGAAAGAGCTGCCAATTTGTCTGCCCATCTCAGACCTTGACCACTCACCAACTTTTCAAGAAGTACTTGCAGCCATCAACTCCCTTAAGAACAATAAGTCCCCTGGCAGGGTTAGTATCTCAGCAGAACTCATAAAAAGGAGGATAATTGTGCACCAGAATGATCTATCAGTACATCTTGCAGGTCTGGGACC
Source organism: Lampris incognitus (assembly GCF_029633865.1). Lineage (NCBI taxonomy): Eukaryota > Metazoa > Chordata > Actinopteri > Lampriformes > Lampridae > Lampris > Lampris incognitus. Next base: position 11,866,760 of record NC_079218.1, read on the forward strand.
AGGAGAGTGTCCCTCAACAATGGAGGGATGCTAAAATTGTCACCCTGTACAAAAACTGGGGTGACAAGTACATTTGCAGCAACAGTCATGGTGCATCCCTACTAGCTGTTGCATGCAAGGTCCTAGCAAAGGTCATGCTATGCAGGATGGTGATGCACTTGACAGAACATCTGTTGCCAAAATCACCATGCGGTTTCAGGAAGATCAGAAGTACTGTGGATAAGAGTTTCACAGTAGACAGCTACAAGAAAAGTGCCACGAACAACATCAGGACCTTTTCATGCAAACCATCCTTGCTGCAGTTGTGAAAGCCTACAGCAGGCTGGGTCTATCAGTCAACACCACGAAGACTGAGGTGTTATACCAATGTAGGTCCAGCCCCCACCCACTATGCCTGTCTTCACTATAAAACACCAACCACTCTCGGTTGCTCCATCTTTCAAATACTTGGGCAGCATCCTTTCTGAGGGCTGCAACACTGATATGAAACTCATGATAGAATCAAACAAGCCTCTGTAGCCTTCAGCAAACTCTGACGTAAGGTCTTCCACGACACACACCTCCACTTGCACACCAAAATTGCCGTTTACAAAGCTATCTGCATCACAACTCTCCTATACAGCTGTGAAGCCTGGGTCACATACAGCCGCCACCTAAGGTTGCTGGAGCGGTTCCACATAAGGTGTCTGCAGCGAATCATGGTGATCATGTGGCGTGACCGTGTTCCTCATGCTGAGATTCTTGCTAGGACAAACTGCAAGAGCATAGATGCCATGGTCACTGAACACCAACTGCGCTGGCTTGGGCATGTCATCAGGAACACCTGCCACTTCATTGCAAAATACTAAGAGGGGATGGGGGGAGGACCTGGGAGTAGAAATCACAGAAGACCAGTGGGAGGTAATAGTACGGTGGGTCCACTCCTCTTCAATTTGTGCTAGACATGGACTGACTGATTCAATGTAAAATTGTACACCATACACATGTAACTAAAGTTAGGTTAGCTAAGATTTATGATAACATTGATCCCACCTGTGACCGATGCCATCAGGCCCAGGCCACATATAGTCACATGTTTTGGTCCTGCCCTTCCCTATTCAATTTTTGGTCAGACATTTTAAAAACAATTTCAAATAGTGTTGAGATCCCAATTAGGCCGACAGCTTTAACAGCTTGCTTTGGTGTCCCTCCTGCTGACCTGCCATTACCATCATATAAAGCAGACCTGGTAGCTTTCACAACTCTTCTGGCCAGACGCCTCATTTTATTATGGGGGAAATCACTCACTCCTCCATCTCACTCTATGTGGCTCAGGGACATTTTGTATTTTATCAAGATGGAGAGAATAAGATGTGTCACAAAGGGTTCAACAACCAGACTTCATAAAACATGGGGTCCTTTCTTTAAAATTGTTAAGGAACTGCAGTCATTTGACACCCCACAAACACCCCATAAACTCGGGGTAATCTTTTTACATGTGCGGCGATATGGGTGTATCCATAGGCAGAAATCCCAGGGGGGGATGGGGGGGGCCTCATTCTGGGAAAATATGATATACCCCCCCAATATATCACTATAAACATAACTATGTAATTTAAATAAGATTAATAATACACAACGAAAGCACTTGTGCTGATTATAGACACTTAATAGCGCATATTTAAGTTTCAAAAGTTCGTGATCCCCCGCCCTTTACATCACAATGGTTTGGTCCACTGCCACTCCCCCCCTCCCCCTCCTCCTACAGTGCATGTGGGAAATCTGACAGTCTTTCTTTGGTGGCTAACATTAACCTCCAGTCCAGTAAGTAGTTCAAACAAATGATATGTTAGACATTTCTTTACTTCTACCACTCAATACAATAAAACACATTGATAATCGTGACTAGTCTTCATTTTCGCTGCATTGAATTACAGGTCACTCTTTATGTTAGCTAGTGGTTAACTGACGTTTGCTAGCCAACTTAGCTAAGTTACAGTAGCATCAACCAGTGTTTGTGGCTGTTTGAATTTGAGAGAAACTAGCAATGCAATTATGGTTCCTCAATATACATTTAACATTTTACAACACATAGGCTATGTGTTACAGCACTACTTTTGCTATCCCCCTCAAGAACTGCGCTTGAGAAAATTTCATGTAATTGTCCCCTCCAAAGTTGATATCAGATTTTTGCCCCTGGGTGTATCCCTTAACTATTTTTTACCATTATATTTTTCCTGTATAATCCATCATTTCATTTTATAATATTGTTTATTTGTCTTGAGTATACAAGCTGTGTTTTCTCTAATTAGCTAGGCGGCCAGGCTATATGTTTGTTTTGTTTTTGGTTTTGTTTTTATCTTTTTTTATATGTTGAATCTTGGTTGCTGTTTTTTTTTCTATGTAAATATAAACATTGACTTCATATATGTATGTACAATATTTTGATTGTAAAATTTCAATAAAAAAGTTGTGGAAAAAAAAGAACACCTGCCACGTCAAGTCCTGTATGGACAGCTTCATCTGGGCTGCCAGTCCGCAGGTGGTCAGAAGAAGCGATACAAAGACCAGCTAAAAACATTGCTGAAGAAGTGTTGTATCGACCCCTTGAGACTGGAGCAAGCTACCATCAACCGTTCCAACTGGCGGGAGATCTGCCACAGAGATGCAGAACAGCTGGAAATGGAGAGGAATGTGAAAAAACGACAGAAAAGACTAAGGAGACACACAAGCATGTAACTCAGACTTCATATGCCCAACGTGCAATAAAAGATTGTAGATCAAGAATTGGACTCTGCAGTCATCAAAGAACACACCATTAGGGAGGGATGTCATCACCGGACTCGATGGACTACCAGCAAGCAAGTTTGGGTGCATCATGGTGGAACCAACATGAGCGATACCAGCAAACTGAACAAGCTGGTGAAGAAGGCTAGCTCAGTAGTTGGGGTTGACCTGGATGACCTAGAGATGGTGGCAGAGGGGAGGATCAGCAATCAGGAATCAGGAACACTGTCATTTCATTGCTTTGATTCAAATAAACTAACACTAAATTTAAGCAAAACAAAATGTATAATATTTGGGAATTGATCAACAAACTCAAACAAGAAGCTCACGATAAATGATGTAGAAATCGAAAGATTGTCAGAAATCAAATTTCTTGGTGTAAAAATAGACAATAAATTATGTTGGAAGCCAAAAAATATCAAAGTCAATTGCAATATTACATAAAGTCAAAAATCTCCTACATCAACCAGCACTATACACCTTGTACTGCTCCTTCATATTTCCATGGAACACATACAAAACAAACACAGATCCAACCTTCATCCTTCAAAAAAGACCCATGAGAATTGTAAACAAAACCACTTACAGACAGCCTACAAACCCACTCTTGATCAAACGGAAAGCACTAACATTTAAGGATGTGGTTGACTTCAAAACAATTCAAATCATGTGGAGTGAAATATCAGCAGTTACCAAACAGTGTCCAAAAGTTGTTCCAAATGAGGGAAAGTAAACACCATCTCCGAGGAATATGTACGTTCAAAAAACAGTTAGTGAGGACAAATGCAAAACTTCATTGTATAACCATCAAAGGAGTCAACCTATGGAACACCTGTAGAAAAGACATGAGGACGTGTAAATCATTAAGTAAGTTTAAACAACTCTTTAAAAATAACATGTTGAACGAATATAGAATGGATGAACAACGAGATGGACTGGAATAACGACATGACACAGGATGTGTCAGGTGCCTTGATTGACTTGTGCTGTTTTGTTTATTTCTTGTTATTTTGTTGCTTATTTTTGGTTTCTATGCATTGGTCTTCCTCTTTCTTCCTCTCACTTTTGGTTTGATTGGATTGATTGGATTGATAATGTATAGAAAGGAGTAGGGCCAGAAAAGTTCTTTACTTCGTCCTATGCCCTTTTTTAACATGGTACTTGTGTTGTTACAGAGCGTTTGCAAAATATGTTCACTGTTGTTTCCATTTGTTTTGTATTCCTGCCTATATATCTTATTTTGTTATTTCATCATGGTCGAAATAAAATCAACCAATCAGTGAAATGACACGAAATATCGTTTCCCCCAGCCAACAGTAGCGCAACACAAAGACAAAGACACGTCCAAAAACTACAAGAACTTCAGGAACACACGTACTAACCAACACATATATCTAAACTGACATATATATCCAAACTAAAAAAATAAAATAAAATAAAAAACTCACTGTCCAAGGGAACGAATGCCAGCCAGGATGATTGTCGGAACCGCCGGTCTGCATGGGCTAGCAGTTAGCTTAGCCTGCCCCGCTTCCGCGTCCTGTAAGACCGCCCTCGGTGCGTCCTCCTCGGTCGCAGCTCCAGGCAGGGCCGTGGTTCAGAGGCCCACCGGACGCTGAAGACCAGTGTCCCCCAGCCGATCCCACACCAGCTCTCCCAGCCATCAAACTAAGACCAAACTTAAACGCAGATGTGGACAAAGACATTGCATGGACGGTACTGGGCGAGGCCGCCGCAAACTGGAATTCGCTGCCATCTTCCCACACCGGAAGCGGAAAAGATGAGGCTGAGGATGAGGATGAGGAGGAAGATGGACGCCATCTTGATGAATCTCTCCGAATCATTCGCGTGATTTTTTTCGTACCCATTTTCCGGGAACTCTGCCTCTGATTGGCTAGTACTCGTTGCCTCCGTTGGTTAATGTTAGGGTTAGCCAATCAGAGATAGCGTAAGGGCGGGTCTTCCCTTGCGGAAAACGGGTACGAAAAAAATCACGCCTCCCATTCCCTTCATGAGGAGCTAACGGGGAGGAGGAGCTCATACAGTCAGACTCATAGCCCCCCCCCCGGCAAACCACGAAACGTCTCGGCAAATCTTTTGTACCAACAGCCATCAGGCTCCATAACAAGCCTATCGCCCCCTTCCCTGTTTACTCCCCTCTTGATTCAGTGCCACAGTTACCACCTGCCCCCCTTCACCCACCCCTCACAGCTACCCTCCTTTCCCTGCCCCCTCCCTCTTGCCCCCCCAGCCACCTATACCTGCTGACATAGATCCATTATATCTGACAGATCCCTTATACCCGACAACCTACAGTCCACATCTCATATCTACTGATGTTATATTGTATGTATGCCCAATCTGCTGATTGTTGTTGTTTGTCCAGGCAGCCATGGTTGATGTGATGTCGATGATGATGTCCTTCCTTGCCTTGCCACTATCTATGTCTGAATTTCCCCCACGGGGGTCAATAAAGGTTATCTTATTTATTTATGTGATATTAGCCAACACTTGTTTGCCATTTGTTCAGGTTAACTGTTAGAGTAGGCAGATTGCAGGATCCAGGATTTTCAGATGAGCAGAAACCCAAAGGTGAAGCAGCTCCTAGTCTCCCATGCAGATGAACAGGAACGTGGACGAGTGTTCTGGACGTGGGGGTTATTTTGCAGAGCTGCTCGCCCGTCACGTTTCCCGTTGTAGTACTAAAGCCGGCCAGCAGGTGTCAGACTAACGCTTCTACTTCACAGTCAGTCTGATAAGAACGTCCTTAAGAGTTTAAATATAAATAAATCCTATTCGACTTTACACAACTTCTTTTTAGCATTCTTAAGCACTGAAATAGAAGCAAGACCAGCCTTTATAATCTCATGAATCCCCCCCCCAAACAAACAAAACTGTACCGTTTATCCGTTACAGACAGAATGAATGCAAGCTGGTGCTGACGTGCTCTCTCTCAGGTAGCTCAATTGGGTTTGCTGGACCGCAGGGAAAGCGGTTTTGGTTTTGGTTTTTGGTTTCTGGTTTTTTCAGACAAACACATAGTTAAGCCTTAACATTAAAAAATTAAACACCTGAAACCGATTTCTAGTCATTCAACTATAGCCTGCCCATCAACAGGTCACCTTTGAGCAGACTCCAGTGTAATACCCTGTCACTTATTTATAAATGATTATAAAGGATTAATGATCCAGTCATAATAATTATTAAATCATTTATGGTTTGGTGTGTGTCTGATAGTATGGTAGGCGGTCGCCCTCGTGGCTGACTGAATAGGGCGACTGTTTCCCTCGCCGAGTTTCGTAAGCGTTGCGCGCCGCTGTACTGTAACATTTTGCATCCCCAGCAGAATGTGTACCCCACATAAAGCGTAACGTCGCGGGAACGCGCTTGCATTAAACCAAGGCGAACCTCAAATCAGCTCATCACATTTCCATTCCATTTACTATTAGGAGGTGGAAAAAGCATTGACCCCCCCCCCCATTTTTACAGTTTATCAGCATTTACAGATCAACAACATGATTCTAAAATCAAGGCAGCATACCGAAAAAATCTCCAACATCTCACCAGTTTCAATTCACCTGCTTTCGTGGCGCGACTCTGTTTAAAACCGTGTTGATGATCAACAAAAGCGCACATGTCTCCTAAACATCTCTTATGGGGTGGTCCCCCCCCCCAAAAAAAGTGAACCTCTTCACTCAGAGTAGCCTACTTCATGCAAGCAGACCCTTAACTTACTAGGTAGTATACTAAAAGTTGTAATTTAGTGAAAGGATTGTTAAAAAAGCGCGCGATAGTTCAGGCTTAAAAACACCAGTTTATTCTGGGAGCTTACGTAAGGAAACTGCCGCTTGGTTTCGTTAAACAGCATGCTGGACTTTCTAGACCTTCAGTTTGTTGGGGGCGACTCCCCGTGCATGGAAAACGCGTGTATGCGTCCCAGATCATGTCTCGTCGCGGGAACGCGCGGGGAACAGATTCTGTTGGCGGTGCAGAATCTGACGCGTCACCGCGCCGCCTGCGGTGCACGGGGGGGAGTAGGCGGGAGGTTTTCCCTTCAGCGTCCCCTCAAATAAAACCGACGGGTCTGATGGGAATGGTCATCTGAGCATGGAACCGACATGGCGGAGGTCAGTGGCTGGTTTCCTCCTGCTTCTTCCTCTCCTGCTCGTGGCGGAGGGCGCCGGCAAAGAGCGAGTCTACTACATCGGGATCGTTGAGGATTTGTGGGACTACGCACCGAGCGGCCGAAACCTCATCACCGGGGCACAAGTGGCCAACGATGAGTGAGTTTGTCCCGTTTTCACAACTTTCATTCTTTCTTTTTTCGGTGGTGGGATTGGATGGACGGGTGGATGGACGGGTGGATGGAGATGAAGAAAAGATGATGATGATGGTGCGTGCGTGATGATTTGCATGTTTTGCGTGAAAGCCCTGCATCTTCGCCCGTGACTGACCCGCAACACGGTGATGGGGTGCGTTATGACGTCTGGAGGCTGGCAGTTACCGTGTCATGTGTCTGACCTCTACCCCCGGGATACACCCTCAGGCAGACCCGATATTCAGCCCCGACCTGACTTGACATACGGGAGCAGACTCCCCTATGAACTCCGTCCCGGGGTTGGGTGGCGCGGAGCACCTGCGCCCCGCGGGAGCGGCAGAGGCCGGCCACACCCCTGACACGTGACACCGCGCAGCCGCGTCCGCCGGTAAGGGACCGTGGTAGAACCAACAGGGGGGCTGTGGACGATAAACCTCGACAGTAAACTCTGCTCACGTCGAACCGAGAAGAGGCACCGCGCAGGGAACGGAGTGGGTATAAGTAACTGGGACGGTGTCTGCTGATGAATGTGTCATTCATCATTGCTAATGAATGAATGAATGATGACTTATTCTGAAAATGAGCGGGGTGACATACAGACAAGCCATTGCCACACATCCCACACCAAACATCAAACTCAGTGAGCAAATCTCCACAGACATCAGATTATTTGTTACATGTTGGAAAGGGAGCAGGGGGAAGTATGCACCTACCCCTTCTCAAGTTAATCCAGCGGCCATACCGTAACGTGCATGGCTGAGAAGACACGCTGGCCGCTGGTAGGCGGGTCTGACCCTTTAGTCGAGCGGTTAGCGATGCCTCCTGCGGTGCGGGCGACACGGGTTCGCTTCCCGGCCGCGGCACTTTCTGTGGTTGCGTTGTCCCCCGAATTCGCTACAACACATTGCAAACGCAATTGCCCCTGCACTGTGTAGTTCATATGCAATGCAAGTTGTGCTGCACAACACACACCCAGCTACTGTGAACAATAAGAGAGAAACACGAAAGAGAAACAAACAGGAAAACGTGATCTAATGGATGCAGGAAGTGTCTTAACCCCATACAGCTCATCGTTTTATGTTGCGCCTTCTTTCACACACTGAGTGAGTCCTGTCAAATAAAATATCAGTTTCAAATACAACTCACATGAAAAAAACAACAACACGGCAGTAAGGGGAAGTGTACTTTACAGTGATGTTATTAACTTGAACTGCGATGAAATCATGGGACACCAAAACTATGACGTTGGCTTGTCCTAATGAAACCGGTACTAACATCCCCACAGGCAAAAGCTGCCAAACCCCATTCATGCGATGCTTAAATTTCTCTTGCTCAACATCTATCTGCCAGAGGTACGAATAGAAATAGTTGATTATTTACTTTAATTACTTGTAAATGTATGCACCGCGTGTGCAGTATAACTTATCAGAAGTTTGAACAAACAAACTCGAGTTATGGCGGACCAGAGACGCGAACAGTCCCGCAGCGGTCCACAACACGAGCCGTGTCTCGTTTGTTTAGCCAAAAGACCCTTAGCGAGTTCACTGTGGTGGAGCAGTAAAGCCTGTGACCTCTTCTATTAATAGTCCCATGAGAATAAAGAAGAACACTACCGGTAATAACCAGAGGAAATATAACATTAACATTCCAGAGGACAGGAAGAAATGCAAACGGATGATCCGGTGTGGCGACCCCTAACGGGAACGGCCGGAAGTAGTAGAAGTAAGACTACTGGAATGGACATCCAGTTCATAATTATTAAGTTGCACTAATTTGAATAAAAGTCTTTTAAAGTCCATTGATCACTACTATTATTACTACTACTACTATGTCAGATATCTTGATGCATGCTCAATGATACTGGTAAGAACATCAAAGAAGGTTGCATCACTTCCTCTGGATACAATGTGTAAAGACAGAAACGTTCCACCACCCAACTGAGTGACCTCTTCAGTCTAAACTGACTGCAGCCACCCCCACCCTTATAAACAATACAGCACAATAGGTGCGTAACGACCGAAACCAACGACCCGTTTCATATGCAGATATGGGTGTGACCATTGATCACGTGGACTATACACAGAGGATCAGGGATTGTTGCAATCACAGCATTGTAAGATGGCAACAGCTTTACTCTTAGCCCCCCGTTTAGGGATGGTCATCCCCTCTTCACATAGATGGCGTCTTTGACTCCCCATTCAAAGCAGCGTTCCTCCCTATCAAGGATGTGCACATCTTCATCCTCGTAAGAGTGGCCGCCGGCCTGTAGATGGTGTAGACTGCGGAGTCCTGGCCCTGACGTGTTAGCTCTCCTGTGTTGTGTCATCCTCTTGGCCAGCATCTGTGTGGTTTCCCCGATGTACAAGTCACGGCAATACCTCCTGGCACTTAACAGCGTACACTGTATTGCTCTGTTTGTGCTGGGGGGGTGGGGGCCGATCCTTGGGGTGCACCAACATCTGGTGCAGCGTGTTTTTGGGATTTAAAAGCAACTGAGACTTGGTGTTTACGAAAATACACGTCTCAGCTATCCCGACACTCCTGCCCCATACGGAATCACCCCTGGTTTACACTTACACAGCTGTTGGCCTTCTCCCCTCTCCGATTGGCTGGTGCACTGTTTGGACGTCGTCCTGGCTTTGTGAAGAGAGTTTACTCTTTTAGACGTCCGATGGTTTATTCTGGCAACACACAGATGAGCCTTGATTCACTCCCAACACAAAATGTGCTCAAATGAAAGTATTTAGGCTTTCCCCCACATCCTTTTATATGTGAAGGACCTCGTGAACCTGGTTTCTAATTCACTCACTCACAAACTTACATCTGTGACGCGTAAACAAACTGAACGTTTGTCGAAACTCTGAATTACAGGCTGGAAACGCGGGTACCATTCCCGGAGCCCTGGTTTTTCTGACCAGGGCACCGGTGACGTCACAACAAGAAAAGTGGAATAAGGGCGTCCGGGTAGCGTTGCGGACTACTCCGTTGCCTACCAACGCGGGGACCGCGGGTTCGAATCCCCCGTGTTACCTCCGGCTTGGTCGGGCGTCCCTACAGACACAGTTGGCCGTGTCTGCGGGTGGGAAGCCGGATGAGGGTGTTTGTCCTGGTCGCTGCACTAGCGCCTCCTCTGGTCGGTCGGGGGCACCTGTTCGAGGGGGAACTGGGGGGAATAGCGTGATCCTCCCACGCGCTACGTCCCCCTGGCGAAACTCCTCACTGTCAGGTGAAAAGAAACGGCTGGCGACTCCACATGTATCGGAGGAGGCATGTGGTGGTCTGTCGCCCCGCCTGGATCGGCAGAGGGGGTGGGGAGCAGCGACCGGGACGGCTCAGAAGAGTGGGGTAATTGGAAAGGTACAATTGGGGGGAAAGCCGGAAAAAAAACAAGTGGAACAAAAAAATGCATTTACTTTTATTTATATATATATATAAACTACTAATAAGACACGTTAGTCCCCAGCTAACGGGTCTGACCCTTTAGCCGAGCGGTTAGTGAAGTCGCCTTGTGGTGCGGTACACCTCGTATCGAATCCCGCAGGGGGCAAGAAAATAACCGGTTACACTGGTGGCAGCGGTGGGATCCGGAAGTGTGCAGATCCTCAGGAGTCTATTCGGAGCGCGGGAAGAACAAAGCGCGAGGGCGCACTTCCGGGGAGGGTGACGACTGTAAACTACTAATAACGGACGTTAGCCCCTAGCTAACGGGTCTGACCCTTTAGCCGAGCGGTTAGTGACGTCGCCTTGTGGTGCAATACACCCCGTATCGAATCCCGCACCGGGCAAGAAAATAACATCTATATTAACTGTTTTTAAACATCAGCTATTTTTCTGGGTTGTCAGTTAGCTAAGAAAAACATGATTCAGGGGAGCTATCTTTAGCCCCATGACCCGCTGCAAGGGCATCTGTTTTACAACGTCAGTGTTAAGCATCTAGTCAGGATATGACGTAAATAATATTGTAACGTGCACGGATAAGAAGACACGCTGGCCGCTGGCCGCTGGGTCTGACCCTTTAGTCTAGCGGTCAGCGATGTCTCCTGCGGTGCGGGCGATACGGGTTCGCTTCCCGGCCGCGGCAGTTCCTGTGGTTGCGCTGTCCCCCGAATTCGCTACAATATGCAACGCTGGATACTAAACTGAAAATGTGCAGCCAACACTAGACCTGCCTCCAATAACAGACTTCACACAACGATCCTGTATCGTTTCGTTCGCAACAAAGTCACACAACAGCTCTCAGTCACATCTACAACACAATAGCTACGTTTCCATCCAATTTCGAACGAATGAATGTATTATAGTAAATTAAATCATGCAACTCCAGGTGTGTTTCCATCAGATCTGTTTCATTGTTCAATGATTAATAAAACCCTCAATGTTAAGCCCGCGCGTCCTCCATCATACGGCCGTACTTCCATGCCCACAAGAAAACTGAACCAGTAGATGAAGAAACGGTTGATAACGTGATTAAATTCTATTCGAACTTCATTTTCTTTAATTGGAAAATTAAAATGTCCAATTGGGAAAAACGCCTTTTCGTCGCCAATCTGAATTGGCAAAAGCCAAAAATCCTCTCAAGCAAGCGTAAACGTTTTTCTTTTTCTTTTTTTGCGATACTGAGGAAGTTTATTGAATTTTGTCATTTCCATCCAGCTTTCTAACTTCATAAAGTGTATAAAAAATATGTATTAAAACTGATGGAAACGTGGCTTTTGTGTCCTTTGTTAAAAAACGTGTTCTACGCATTATGTTCCCTAAAATGTTTCCATATGTAAACTGATGGATACTGCCTTCGGTTTATAGCTGCCAGCAACGAGAAACCACACTGCTGAATATTGAGGGGCATCTTAGGTTTGTGTCATATTATGGGAGGCAGGTATGTGATCAGTGCTTTCAGTGAATCTGTTCAATCATGGGAAATATGGCTGTTATGTTTTTAAGGAGGGTGCTGGATGCTGGTATGGTGAACACTAGCCAACTTTTACTTGAAAATTCAACTCTTAACTTGGTCTCTTAAGAGTTTAATTGTCATTGAATTGTCAAAATGCAGCTGCACTTCATTCGAACACAGCCGGACATCACAAAACTATCACAGAACAATTGACCCTGAACGGACATAACATTTTCCCCTCCCTGGGAGACTGAGATGTGAAAGGTAAACACAAAGTCCTTCAGGTGATTAGGCCGTGCCTGCGTGCACACTGATCTTGGGGAACCCAAGGCTGAGGGTAATGCTAACGGTGGTGGGGAAGCTGGAGGTAGGGTCAGTGCTACTGATGGGGACACAAAGTTGTGGTGATAAGGGAGTCTCTGAGGACTGTGGAGCTGCCTGAGGGTTGGGGTCCTCCTGCCAGACTCTGGGTGAGGTGTGGAGCATGCCCCTGCTAATATGGGTTGAAGATGCAGGTGGCACAGGCACCTTCTGGAGGCAGCTGCCATGCCAATGGGTACCATCATCAAGAAGGAATGTGGCTGAACCCAGCCGGCAGAGAATTTGCTGCAGGGATGACCAGAATGATGCCATTTTATTCTCCCTGTGAGGTCGGTGAACTCTCACCCAGCCCGTCACAGAGAGGTCTGGCGCCCCGAATTGCTTTTTCTTGTCAAACCACTGCTTCATCTGTCTCTGCCCACAGGCAACTGAGGCTTTGATTGAGAGGTGCTCTGGGCTGTGGAGGGGCAGAGCCTGTCAAGTAACAGGCTGAGCTCCCTACCCAGCATGAGTGAAGCTCTAGAGAAGTCTGTGGTTATGTGCTGGGTAGCCCAGTAGTGTAGCAGGATCAGCCGGATGGCTTGTTTAAAGGAACGCCCCTGGGCCTGGTGTGCTGTGATGCCATTTTTCAGGGACTGATGGAACCATTCCATGCCACCATTGGCCTGTGGGTAATACAGAGCAGTGCAAATGTGTCGGATGCCCTTGTTCTGCAGTTATCAGGTGAATTCTACAGAAACTAGTTGCGGACCATTGTCTGTGGTAATGGTGAGAAGAGAGACTCAAGGAAGTCCACAATGACCTGGGAGGTGAGGGAGCTGACGGTGGTCAGTTCAGGTCATTCTGAGTGCAAATCATAGGCAAAACCCAAGAAACATTGATGGTGAGGGGCCCATGGATCTCGCCACAGATGTCTAACTGCAGGTGTTCCCAGGGCTGAAAAGGCCAGAATAGAGGTTACAGGGGTGGGGGAGGTTGGCGGCCAATTTTACCAATCACAAAGCATGCAGGACATTCTCCAACTAGGACCTCAATATCTTTGTCTATGCCTGGCCACCACACAGTCGCAGCAACACTGTTTGAGCTTCACTATGCCAAGGTGGCCCTCATGTACCATAGCCAAAACACGAGCATGAAGGGCACCTGGGACCTCAGTGCAAAAATCCACATGCCACACAGGAGTCATTCCAACAGGAGAGTTCGTGCTTGACACGGGAAAATGCTAACAGTTCCTCTAGAAACTTATTTGGCCAGCCCTGTCAGATGTAGATGCGGAGCTGAGAGAGGACCGGCTCCTGTTCAGAGGCTTCCCTCAGCTCCTGTAGGGAGATAGTGGCCCGGAGTGGTGTGCGGAGCATTTGAATGATCTCACTTTCACCATAGTTAATGCTGGTGGATGGGGCTAGGGCAGAGACTGACTGTGAGAAGAGGTCAGCGACGACATTATCTCCACCTGGGGTGAACAGCGGGGTGTAATTGCACTGATGGAGGTGGTCATACCAATGATGTAGTCTCAGTGGCTTATGGCCTGTGCCCGCTGAGGATAGCAGTGCTGTCAAAGCTTGGTGGTCCATCCTCAGGGTGAAGGGGCAGCCAAAGAGGTACAGGGGCCATCCCTCACATGCCCACATGCAAGGGAGTGCTTCACGCTCCCCCACAGAATACCACTGTTCTTGGACTTAGACTGCTTTTATTGCCATTTCCCCATATGCATGCCTCATACATACAGGGAATGAGATTGCATTTCACATGGGCCACAGTGCCACATAAAAACAAATAATGTGCAATAAATATTTAAAAAGCAAAAAGTACATCAAAAACAAAAAGTACTTCACAAACCTAAACATCACAAGGACGCCTGACACAGACAGTAAGTTTCTGGCAGCAACAGTTGTGCAGGTAGGTGTGTTGTTTAGAGTGACAGTGCAGTTAATTTTACAAAAGGAAGCAGGTCAAAAAGTCATTGTGTAAAAGGTCTGAGTGTTCAGACTGTTGCGGACCCTCACAGCTTGAGGAATGAAAATGTAGTCTAGTGGAGGCCGTACGGATGCTCTGGTACCTCCTGCCAGAGGGTAGTTGGGTGAAATGGGTGTGGGAAGGGTGGTTGGGGTCCTTCATGATCCTGAGGGCCTTCTGGATGCACCGTGTGTCACAGATGGCCTGGATGGATGGGAGAGTAGTTCCTATGATCTTTCCAGCTGCCTTCACTATCCGCTGTAGGGACTTGCGGTCAGACGCCTTGCAGCTGCCATGCCAGACAGTGATACAGCTGGTCAGAATGCTCTCTGTGGTGCCTCTGTAGAATGTGGTGAGGATGGATGGGGAGAGACTCGCCTTCTTCAAACATCGCAGGAAGTGGAGATGCTGCTGGGCCTTCTTGGAGCGCACAGTGGCATGTGAGGACCAGGAGAGGTCCTCTGTGGTGTGCCCTCCCAGGAACTTAGCGCTGCTGACTCTCTCCACATCCATACCATCAATGGCCGCGGGGGGGGGGGTATGGTGGATGTTGCTCTTTCTAAAGTCGATAATTACCTCCTTAGTTTTCCCTATGTTTAGAGAGAGGTTTTTGATTTACTACCATGCTGCCAGTTGGTCCACATACGCTCTGTATGATGATTCATCACTTTTGCTGACGAGGCCTACCACTGTGGTGTCATCAGCAAACTTTATGATTAGGTTGGAGGTGAATGACACTGTGCAGTCATGAGTCAGCAGGGTGAACAGCAGCGGACTGAACACACAGCTCTTTGGAGTGCCGGTGCTCAGTGTGATGGTCCTGGAGGTGATCCTGCCCATTCGGACTGACTGTGACCTCCCCATGAGGAAGTCCAGCACCCACTTACAGAGAGAGGTGTTAAGGCCCAGCTGGCTCAGGTTTCCGATTAGGTGTTGAGCTATAATTGTGTTAAAAGCTGAGCTGAAGTTAATGAACAAAAGCATCACATAGATTTTCTTTCTCTCCAGGTGGGACAGGGCAGAGGTTGTGGTATCTTCTGTGGAGCCGTTAGCACAGTCTGCAAACTGGAGAGGGTCCAGAGTGGAGGGGAGGCTGGACTGAATGTGCTTTATTACCAGCCTCTCGAAGCACTTCGTGATGTTGGTAGTCAGTGCAACGGGGTGGTAGTTATTGTGGCAGGACACAGGGGACTTCTTGGCACTGGTATGACAGTAGTAGATTTGAAACACTGCCTGGAACAGCAAGATGTCGGAAGATGTCAGTGAGGACATCTGCCAGCTGCTCAGCACAGTCCCCGATGGCTCAGTCTGGGATTCTGTCTGGACCCACAGCTTTGCGTGGGGTTGACTCTGGAGAGTGTCTTTTTCTGCAGTCACCTGCAGAACCTGGTCATCCATCAAGGAGGTAGTCTTCACCACTGGCACATTGTTCATTCAGTCAGTGTAGAGGTCATTCAGTGCATCTGGGAGGGTGGGGCCACCGCCACAGGTCTGAGGAGGAGGCTTGTAGCCAGTGAGGGCCTGGATACCCTTTCACAAGCAGCATGCATCTCTGCTGTTGGTGAGGTTGCTGTTGATTCTCTGAGCATATTGTCTTTTGGCCTCCCTGAAGCCATGCGACAGGTTTTCCTGCACTGTCTTGAGGGCTGCCTTATCTGGATCTGAATACAGAATTCCAGGTCCTCAGCAGTGCCTGAAATTCTGCTTTCAACCCTGGCTTCTGGTTGGCCCACGAAGAGATTGTTTTGGTGACTGTGATTGATCTATACACTTATTGACGTAGGCTGTCACTGTCACTGTGTATTCCTCCAGACCTATGAGCTCAACAGAGGAGGCTGCTGCTTTTAACATGCCTCAGTCAGTACTCTCAAAGCAGTCCCGAACAGCTGAGACAAACACCTCTGGCCAGGCCTTGAGCTGTCACTGAAGCGGTTTGGCGCCTTTCAGAAGTGCCCTGTATGCTGAAATTAGCATAACAGAGCATAGTCTGAATTTCCTAGGTGGGGGCAAGGGAAAGCTCTGTATGCACGCTTCTCATTAGTGTAAATGAGGTCGTATGTTGTTTTCCCTAGTGGCAAAGTTTACATGTTGATGGAATTTAGGTAATAGTCTTTAGGTCTGCATGATTGAAATCCACAGCAATAATTAAAAATCTGTCGGGGCGCATCCGGGTAGCATGGCGGGTCTGTTCAGTTGCCTACCAACATGGGGATCACCGTTCGAATCCCCGTGTTACCTCCGGCTTGGTCGGGTGTCCCAACAGATACAATTGGCCGTGTCTGCGGGTGGGAAGCTGGATGTGGGTATGTGTCCTGGTCGCTGCACTAGCACCTCCTCCGGTTGGTTGGGGTGCCTGTTTGGGGGGGAGGAGGCTTTTTTGCCTCCCCCCACACTGAGGGGGGACTTGTCCCCTCCGCCCCCACCCCAGTTTCGATGCCCTTGCTTGGCATGCTTGAAATAATATGGCCCTTGGAGAAAACTGATTGGGGAACCCTGTCCTACTACTTTTACCTTTACAAATCTCTTTTACCATCATTACTCTTCTCTCTCTCTGTCTGTCTGTCTGTCTGTCTGTCTGTCTGTCTGTCTGTCTGTCTCTCTCTGTCTCTCTCTCTGTCTCTCTCTCTCTCGCACACACACACACACACACACCCCCACACACACACCTCTGTGCGTCTCACTCACTTTTTTTTATTTTCTTTCCCCACTTCTGTCCCAGATATGCATCTGTATTCTTGGAGCAAGGGCCCCATCGTATCGGAAAGGTTTATAAGAAGGCCATGTTCCGACAGTACACAGATGCCACATTTAGCCGCCAGGCTCCCCGACCCGACTGGCTGGGCTTCCTGGGGCCACTGCTCCGGGCCGAGGTCGAGGATGTCATAATAGTCCACATGAAGAACTTTGCCTCCAGGAGCTACTCGGTGCATCCTCACGGAGTCTTCTATGAAAAGGATGCTGAGGGTAACGTGTTCACACACACACACACACACACACACATTTGAACAAAAAAGAAAATGAATGAGTTTGTCCCCAAATGAAATATCCATCAACAAAAAAAGGTGGCACCTGCTTATTATTCAAGCTAAAATCATGATGGACAGTAAAAGCATTTTGTTCACAAAATGTGTAACAAACAAACTAGATCCTTGTCACGGTTGTAGTAGAGAGGAGGACCCAAGTGCAGCTGGTGGAGGCAAACCGGTTCCGACAACTCCTTTATTAAGTGGAACAAAGACAGCAGGTACAGACAGCGGGGAGGGCTAACAAATTGGATGAGGCACAACTTACAAAACGGCAGGAAACAACGGCAGGAATGGACACGGGGAAAGTTCACAAAAGCCAAGGCACTCTGGCGACAAAAGGTCTCCGAGTCTCAGTGGGTGGCCCAACCAAGGGGCATATACTATACCCAGGGGAGGCCAATCAGGGAGACGGGGCGCAGGCGAGCAGGAACCGGCCAGCCAATCGGAGACAGGGGAGGTTGAGCGAAGCCGAGCAATCCGGGTCATTCAGGGCCCCGGGCGCAGGTAGAGCCATGATCCCAGACCATGACGATCCTCTGCGTTGTAAGAGGCACACTAATGCCGGGATCAGACTACACGATATTTTTGTCTTTCACAATGGTCACCATGTCAGATCGGGCAATCATAGTGCCGTGAATTCTTATCGTGTCTTAGCCGGGAGACTGGCAATGCCACAAGCATGACTCCGATCAATGATCGCTCATAGGTCGTCGGGGAGGAGGTCGAGAAGTCGTCAGTTACTGCTACAGAAGCACTATGTGTGATGCTGGCGGTCTGGTGTTGTGAAAAGACAAAGAAAATTAAGAAAAGGGGGGAAAAACGATTGTGGGCGCTGTTGCGGCTAGTGCTACCGGGGAATGATAACCTAGCATAGCTGGTTAAGCTATGCTAGGTTAAGCTATGAAGTGCCTCCACTATTTCTTGCTAAAATGTATCTTTTTGGATTATGTCTTGGGGGGGGGGCAGCAGCACGGTGGCGCAGTGGTTAGCGCGGTCGCCTCACAGCAAGAAGGTCCTGGGTTCGAGCCCCGGGGTACTCCACCCTTGGGGGTCGTCCCAGCTCGTCCTCTGTGTGGAGTTTGCATGTTCTCCCCGTGTCTGCGTGGGTTTCCTCCGGGTGCTCCGGTTTCTTCCCACAGTCCAGAGACGTGTAGGTCAGGTGAATCAGCTGTACTAAATTGTCCCTAGGTGTGAGTGTGTGTGTGGGTGTGTATGTCGGCCCTGTGTGATGGCCTGGCGGCCTGTCCAGGGTGTCTCCCCACCTGCTGCCAAATGACTGCTGGGATAGTCTCCAGCATCCCCGCGACCCTGAGAGCAGGATAAGTGGTTCGGATTATGGATGGATGGATGGATTCTGACATGGTACTCCATCGAGGAAACGTCAAAATAGCCTTCGTTTCATCATTCAACCTGACAGCAGCAACAGCAGCAACGCTCTTCTGCCATGTTTACATATGTGCACCACAGCATTCTGTCATCCTATTGGTCAACATCAAGGAACATGTCATAGGAGATTTCAGGCTAGGCGGCAAAATACAAAAAAATCTGACATGCTAGACTTTTTTCGCCGGAGTGCTGTGGGGCGTCCCAGACACCACATCGCTGTTCTTTGATTATATCACACTACACGGGGTAAAGACGTCCGTTCTTCATTCCCGGTGTTCATAATCGGGCCTGATGGTGCACATTTGCCATCGATGATGTGTCAAAATCGGGCCGAATTCGTGCAATCTGGTCCCGGCTTAAATTGATATCGAGAGTCTTGTAAATTGTGCTGCAAAATAGACCGTCAAAAGTGTGACGTAAACTGTAGAAAAATAAATTAGTAAATATATGTGAATACATCAATAAATAAAGTATAGCAATCAGAAAGAATTACCACTGTTAATATGAGTTTGAAACATCCCGTGACAGGCATGGGCGCAAGTCCATGAACACTGGGATGGCATCCAGCGCTTTAGCTGTCCCCCCATCCATAGGGTTAGTGGTGGTGTCAGGAAGGGCATCCAACGTAAAACTTTGCCAAATCAGTATTTGGATTGACAAGACCATACCGGATCGTTCGAGGCTCCGTATGGGATCGGTCGAGGCCAGGGTTAACAACGACTGCTATTGGTGCTGTGCCCTCACAGGGTACCAATGGAAACTATAAAATGCGCTGTGGCGACCCCTGAGAAACAGGGAACAAGCCGAAAGAATAACAATATGAGTTTGAAACATCACATCCTGGCCTATGTTTCCAAAATGGAGGTAATGACATCACCATCACCACTGATAAGGTCAGTAAGGTCGGTGTTGATGGGTGACCAGTCACTGTTGTATGCATTTATCCACTTTTGTTCAGTTGTTTTTTGTTGTGGTATCAAACAGTTGCCTGTGCAAGTCCATTTGAGGAAATGTATTGTACCCTAACCAGGCCTTTTTTTTTTTTTACCATTTAAAAAAAATATATATTTCTAGTTTTTCCCCTTATCCCACCCGATTAACCCAATGGCATATGGCTGGAACTCTTGTCGAATAGCTCCCCTGGCTCACGTTTCCAAAGGAAGGAGATAGTCGTAACACCAGCTTCCTTCAAACTCGTGTCGGCTGCTCTCGCTGTTTTACACGCTGAAGCCTCGCATGGGTTGCATCACCTTCAGGCCGCGAAGGAGGCGTAGGGAGAACGCTTTCAGTTGGTTGGCTGCAGGCGCCCGGGTGGGCCAGAGGGGTCGCCGGAGAACGACGAGTCCCCGAACACTACACCGATCTACACCCACTATCCCTCGGGTAAGGGGGGCCTAATGAATGCCTTACCCCGTGGACGCTCTGGCCGTGACCGCTTACGGCGAGTCTGGGATACGAACCTCCCAGCCACATGACGAGCGGGTTGCAAGAACGGCGGTTTAGTCCGCTCGGCCATCAGAGCGGCAACCAGGCCTTTTAAGGAGAAACATGCAATAACAAACAGTATGGGGGTCTTGGCTTGTATCTGAAAGGGAAGGCGTTTTTTTAAATGAACGTAGCATCTGCCCATTCTTTATACAACAGACCACAAGTGGGAATAAGATATACATTGAATGATTCAAAGATACATCCAAGGATGCATGGGGACACATCATCGGTGATGTTTCCTGAGGTCCTCGGTGTTTTGGGTCGTTCAACATCATACACCCTCGCTCAAGTGACCCAGCCACGGTTGATCAGACCCTAGCTTGTTGTCCCAGCAGCACTGACCCACAGATCACTCCTTCTGATCCAAAGCCATCTGGAGGCCCTTTCTGTAGCCTCCATGGTAGACTTGATGGCTTTCCTTTTTTGCAGCCCCAGTGATGCCAAGTAGAGTATAGACCTTGCACAGTAAGTGGCCAGCAAAACCTCTACACCCTATTTCA
This sequence comes from Lampris incognitus, assembly GCF_029633865.1. NCBI lineage: Eukaryota > Metazoa > Chordata > Actinopteri > Lampriformes > Lampridae > Lampris > Lampris incognitus. The sequence continues at coordinate 11,887,412 of NC_079218.1, forward strand.
ATGGGCTCACAACGCACCTTCCAGCCTCTCCTCTGGCACTGATCCACCAGCTCCTGGTACTTGGACCGCTGCCGCTCATTTGCCTCTTCCATCGGGTCCTCCCAGGGAACCGTCAGCTCTATAAGGAGCACCTGCTTTGAAGAGGATGATGATAGCACTATGTCTGGCCTCAACGAAGTTGTCATAACATGGTTTGGGAACCTGAGCTGCCCCCCCCCCCAAGTCGACTTGCAGCTCCCAGTCTGACACAGAGGTGAGGAGACCGGCTGCTAATCTGTTCCCAGAAGTAACTCTGAACCTGAAGTTCCCATAGTAGTTGAGGGATGAGGTCCTTGATCTTACTGGGTACATGGTGTTGGTCCAGAGTAGTCTCCATCAGCTTGTGGGGTATTGAGCCGTATGCATTGTCAAGGTCAAGCCAAAGCACAACTAGGTCACCCTTTCCTTCATGCGCCTGCCTGATCAGCTGGGTGACAACTCCGGTGTGTTCTAGGCACCCTGGAACTCCAGGAATGCCACCTTTCTGCACCGAAGTATCAATGTAGGCATTCTTATGGAGAAGGTCTGTCATCCTTCTGGATAGGACACTGAAGAAGATCTCCCCCTCCACACCGAGGAACGAGATTGATCTGAACTGCTCCAGTTCGTTTAAGTTCTCTTCCTTTGGTATCCAGACTCCCTCTGCCTGCCTCCATTGGTCCGCTACAGTTGTCCTGCACCAAATCACTCGCAGAATCGTCCAGACAATACCGAGACGCTCTGGGCAGCACGTGTACACCTTATAGGGTACTCCACTGGGTTCTGGAGTGGAGCTGGCTCTGGCTGCAGCAACCACTTCCTGGACTTCCTTCCAGGTAGGCTCTCTGGTATTGAACTCCACTGTGGGCGATTGTATGTCCAAAAGAGCTCTGAGGGGCCCTAGCTCTTCTTCTCCATCAGGCTCACTCAGAGCGTTGTTTAGGAAGTGGTGCAGGAAGTACTTGAAAAGCCTATTTACAGGATTTGTTTGTTGGATAGTTATTGTAGTTTAGATTTCTTTGAAGAAAACTTTGACATGCTTTGACTTCACAGGTGCAGACTTGTTAACAAGATCCGCCGACACTACTCAGCGTATTCTAACAGATGTCTTCACTTTCTGTCCTTTGTGTCTAGTTTTGCTTTCACACACTGATAGTCATTATGTGACGCATCTGCTTCCCCCCGCTTGCATCAGCGTAAAGTGACCCAGATAACAGGAAGTTGAAACTTTTGATGAAAAAAAAAAAAGCGGACCTGCAGATGCAAACTGGACGGAGAATAAAAGTCCTTTTAGATGAGAATGAATGAAGTCTGTACACTTTATCCTGAGAGGCTGCGTAAGTGCTGTGAACTCTCTAACTCTGTGTTATGCAACATCACATCACCCCCAACACACACACACACACACCTCGCCCCACCTCATCAGGGAGATCCCGACTGGTTTGGGAATTTTCCAGGCTTGCGCAGGAATTTCTGAAGTTTTGTTTTTCTCCTTGAAAGAGAGGACGGTTGCACCCCCGCTGTCGCAACCGGTTAAGTCAAGTCGGCCAGTCAGAAACAGGGCACCCTCTATCTGCTCATGTTTCCTTTACATTGTGACGAGGCATTGTTTGAGCAGACACAGGGGATCAACACAACAACTGATAAAACAAAACAATCTGGGAGGTTTGTGCTGAGCCACGTTAGCTGACGAGCGAAGAACTCAAAGTTTGCCAGCGTGGCCGGAAACGTCTGTCCAATCCGCCAGATCTTTTGTGTGTTTACAGTGCAGACACACGCGCGCACACACACACACACACACACACCACAGATAAGAGCCTAAAGCCTTGAAATAGTGTCCTGATTTTGAAACACGTCTGACAGAGAACATGCTTATTTATGCCATTTTAAGTTCAAACAACAACATACAACTAAGGCTGGACGATACGGACCAAATCAAACACCACAGCATTCATGGCGGACCATCTCGATATGGACAATGCGAGGATATTTAGGGGCTCACTAGTGGTGCTTTCATAAGATAGTTACTTACACAGCAGAAAATGTTGGTGATGTGGATATGATGACCAAGCGGGTAGCGACGTTCCTCGTTCATGTCACTAAAGCAGTGGAATAAGTTCAGAAGACGGCCTCACTTTACTGTAAGGCAGCGTTTAGGACCAGGGAACGACAACATTTAAGTTACGTATATCACCAGATTACCACAACCACAGTCCCACAGCACATCTCGGCTCACGTCACCACGTATCCACATTATATCCAGGTGTTGCCCAGCTTCGGTCGTGTACGATCCCTTCTGCGTGTTCTCCTGCAGGTTTGTCATGTAGGAAATGAAGCGCTTTCGAAAAACCCGTTTTGGGCTCCTGTTCTGATTTATAGAACCAGAAAAATCCTGTTGGTTTTAGGGGGGGGGGGAAGTGGAGGGTTTTCTCTGAGGGGACGGCTCAGGAGGGTCGTCTGGTAATTGGAAGGTTGCTGGTTCGATCCCTGGCTCCTCCACGGAGCGTGTGGCAGTGCCCTTGAGCAAGACACTGAACCCCCTAACTGCTCCTGGTGAGCAGGTTGGTGTGTTGCATGGCAGCCTCCACCATCAGTGTGTGATGGGTGAATGTGAGTCATACACCGTAAAGCGCTTGGAGTGGTTGGTAGACTATAAAAGCAGTCCCCGTACCACGAAGCACCATACCACGTACCATAAAGGCCAGTTTATAGTTTATGATCCTCATCACCGGCAGTTATCACAACTGATGGTTGATCACAACGACTTGTGGTTTAACCTTTGAGCCGCCCGCCACTATTTTGATGATCAGTCCATCGCTGGGGCATACATTTTGTTGAACTTTGACCCCATCGCTGGCTTAGTTCTCATGACAACATTACAGGATGTTCCCATCATCGCCTCAGTTTATCACGGAGGATCGTTGTCCTGCTGAAACTTTGATAAACATCATTACAGTGTCCCCCCCCCCCCCCGTGTGTGTATGTCCTGTGACTTTCTACAGCGTGCGTGGAAGTCATCTTTATCACCCAGTCACATTCCTTGAATAAGGACATGATACTGACCCAGTGTTTGCCTTCTTGTGTCCACACCCCTCATATCCTCACATAAGACTTTTTTTGTTGTCTGCCCCTCTTTCATCATAGCAAAACGACGGCTGTTAAGGCTATCCATCCATCCATCCATCCATCTATCCATCCAGCCATCCATCCATTATCCATCCATCCATTATCCGAACCACTTATCCTGCTCTCAGGGTCGCAGGGTACTGGAGCCTATCCCAGCAGGCATTGGGCGGCAGGCGGGGAGACACCCTGGACAGGCTGCCAGGCCATCACACGGGGCCCACACATACACACACACACACACACACACACACACACACACACACATTAATACCTAGGGAAAACTTAGTACGGCCGATTCATACATGTCTTTGGACTGTGGGAGGAAACCGGAGCCCCCGGAGGAAACACACGCAGACACGGGGAGAACATGCAGACTCCACACAGAGGATGACCCGGGACGACCCCCAAGGTCGGACTACCCCAGGGCTCGAACCCAGGACCTTCTTGCTGTGAGGCGACCACGCTAACCACTGCGCCACCGTCCTGCCTGTTAAGACTTCAAATGCACAAAAATCTACATTTACATTTGTCGACATGTTCTATTGTCACTCGTGTGTTTCTAATTTTTAACAGCGTGCAAAATCAAAGTGGTGCAGTTTTGGTGACGTGGCGACGTCGGTCAGGTGATCATGGATCACCAAACTATGAAGGGACCTTGATAAGCCACAAAAAAAAAAGAACACTGTTTTGTTTTTGTCTGCTATAGGTGCGCTTTATCCAGATGGGACGTCCCCCAAGCTGAAGCAGGATGACGCCGTCCCACCAGGGGGAACGTACACTTACCGCTGGGAGGTCAAGCCAGAGTTCACCCCCACAGAGGGAGACGCCGACTGTCTGACCTGGATCTACCACTCCCACGTGGAAGCCCCTCGGGACATCTCTTCTGGGCTCATAGGGCCCCTGCTCACCTGCAAAAAAGGTTTGAGGAAAATGTGACCAAACGCCTGTCAAGAAACCAACATTCATTTGACTTTGCAGAAAACCAAATTTGCATAAGAAAAAAAAAATTCAAAGTGTGATCAGGATGCACATTTTAATCCAGTAGTTAATGAAACAAATCAATTGATCAACCCTCATTATATGTGATTTTAAAGCTACGCCGGGCAAGTTTGTTCGAGTAGCGCCGCTTGTTGACTTCCTCGGTGCTTTCAGTGTATTGTGAAGCAACGGTGGCATACAGTGACAAAAGCATGGTGCTAAAATGTCTACTTTTTGTCTACTGCCATGTATTAACTTATTGAAAATACTGAAAACGCTCAGTTAGAGCTTTTCTTAGTATATGTGACATGCGAGATATTCCAGAAGATTACGAAAGGTTCGGTTGCACCGGACCACTTCCAGCTCTGGCAGCCAAAACACTTGTTGTATTAAATTCTTAGTTGTTGCAATTTTTTCCCCTGTATAAACTAAGTTATTAACTTAGGATGTGGCATTTAAAAAAAACAGACTTAAGGCTGCAAGCCTTCATTACTCTATGCCACTGCAAAAGTACTGCTTGCAGCCAGCAAGCGTTGTTCATGTCAAACTCACACATAGTTTAGCTTCCACGGTCTGAACGCCAAGATCAACAAGCTATGAAAAACAAATACGGATTTTCCACGCCAGGCCTCATATCTTTGTCTGCCTATGGGTGTGTTGTCTGCCAACTTGCATTAGCTCATGTTTCCCCGGGAACACAGGTACGCTGAATGACACAGTCCGGCACGAGAACAAGCGAGACCCTCTGCTACAGCTGGAGCGTCTAGATGTGGACCAGGATATCGCTCTGCTGTTCAGTGTGGTGAATGAAGCTATGAGCTGGTACATGGAGGACAACATCAACACCTTCTGCTCAGATCCAGCCGGAGTCAACCGAGAGGACCCTGATTTTGTGGAGTCAAACCTGATGCATGGTTGGTGATGAAGTCCTTCCAAAATCTCCCTCATGTTGCGTTAGAGCCTTAAAGCAGTACGAACTGAGCTGGTTTATCACGAGGAGTTTCTTTTTTGAGTAATGGCAGGGTGTGTTTCTGACCTTGGCTAAATTGTGCTGTCTGAACTAGAATGCAAATGTTCTACATGTCTCACCTTCTTTCCCACAACCCAGTGCCATAAGTTACAAAGAACGCCGTCACATACGTCCAAACATCACATCACTTTTCCATCCAGGTGTCGTTATACAGACTGTGGTGTTTTGAATTTAAAAAAAAAAGAGGCTTGACTGAAAGAGCAAGTAGCAAAAACCCAAACCCAGAGTTCATGTAGAAGTGTAGATGCTCGCTTGAGGTGGATAAACTTTTTGTTCCATGGAAAGACATGTGATAAGTTACAATTGAAATGCATTTGACGAATAAAAAAAAAATTAAATGCCAACAGAATTTAATCACATAATCACGTTAAGAGCTCACTGTGTGTTGTTGTATGTGTTTCCATCTCTATCATCCGCCATCTGGCCTTCGTCTTCAGGCAGCATTAAATGGCCGTCGGGTGAACCATAACAGAAACACACAACAACCTGTCCTATATGAATCAGTGACCCCGTTTACACTTGGTTTTAAAATGCGTTTTTTTGTTTTGTTTTTTTGCGATCAGCTCACAAGTTGACGGCGCTAAATACAAGTGTGAGCGACCACCAAAACGTTTTGTGAACCGGTTACTCAAACCACATGCCGAGGTGATCTGGGACGCATTTGACCACATATCTTTTGTGGTGTAAACGCTAATGCGTCCTGATGCGTCCCCGACAGGGGCGTAACAGGAAATCACCTTCGGAGGAGGAGCAGGAGGAACGAAATCTGATCACAAGTGGTTAGCAGAACGCATTTGGAGACGCATAATAGACACAGGTGTAAACGGCGGTGTGTCTTGCTGTCCCCTTGTGATCCGATCGCCCAAGACGCATTTTAAAACCAAGTGTAAACAGGGTCAGTGTTTGATAGACTGCCAATCTTCCTCGCGGGTGTGGACGTGTGGCCATAAGGCGTAGGACATGTTTCCAACATCTATTTATGCGCTTGGTTATGATTCAAAAGTTAATGGGTTATTTACAAGAAGGTTCAATATTAAATCATTTTTGTTAGTCCTTAGTCTTTTTTGTAGTAACAAATAATCCTGATGCATACTGAGGTTAGTTCGCGGAGTTTGACATGTGGATTTGTTGATCACCTCAGATTATCGGCTAAGGCTTATCTATATTGTAGCGAATTCGGGGGACAACGCAACCGCAGGAACTGCCGCGGCCGGGAAGCGAACCCGTATCGCCCGCACCGCAGGAGACATCGCTAACCGCTCGACTAAAGGGTCAGACTCGCCAGCCAGCGGCCAGCGTGTCTACTCATCCATGCACGTTACAATATGTCATATCCTGCTTATTTACATGTTCGAAATAAATCCTCACTCATTCGTTTATCTATGTGTTTGCTCCGCGATACAGCCATTAATGGATACGTGTTTGGCAACCTGCCTGGAATCGAGCTATGTCAGCACCGCCCGGTGGCCTGGCATTTGTTCGGCATGGGCAGCGAGGTGGACGTCCACTCGGCCTACTTCCATGGGAACACACTGTTAGACCGCGGCCACCGCACCGACGTCCTCAGCCTCTTCCCAGCAACGTTCGCCACAGCCGAGATGATTCCCGCAGCGGCTGGAAAGTGGCTGCTGTCCTGCCAGGTTAACGACCACCTACACGGTAGGACGTTATCTTCCGGGTCACCTTTAACCCATTTGCTCTGACCGCTGACTGTTTAAAGTTGTATGTATGTTTGGGGAGGAGGGGCAAGGTTATTCTAATCTTGGGGTGGATTTTGCTGTCAGCGAGGAGCACCATTTTCTCCTGCTTTCACAGCACATAAAATCTCCTTTCACCAGATTTTTATGGGACCAAAGAGTAAGATTTGAGAAGGCCATTCAGAATTGCCCCTCAGAGCGACGTCACACTGCAAACTGTTGTAACCGGTTATGTTCTTGCCCGGTGCGGGATTCGATACGGGGTGTACTGCACCACAAGCCAACGTCGCTAACCACTCGGCTAAAGGGTCAGACCCCGTTAGCTAGGGGCTAACGTGTCTTAGTAGTAGTTTACACTATCAACTCAGCTTGTGCGTAAGGTCGCCCACGTCGACAGCCAAGTAGCCTGCGAGTCCGCTCGGACTACTCCAGAGAAATGTGGAGAAAATGCTGTTTTCGTTGCCAAAACGGGTCAAAGGTTTTCTGTCCACACGCGTGTTTTATGTGTGTGTGTGTGGGGGGGGGGGGTTGCATGTGCGTGCAACTTGATTCAGCAGATTTACGCTTCTCACGTGACAGTCACGTGTCAGCGATACCGGAAAGCTCCATTTCCACCATTTCCGCTACGACGCCAGGACGCGGATTTCACTGGCGTCCGCTTTGGGCAGCGTTTTTGGAAAAGTTCCGTTTTTGTGGTGGAAAACACCAGCTAAGTGTGAACGGAAGGCCAAAACGAAGAGAAAAAGACGTGTGTTAAACTTTAAACATGTTAGCCATAGATGTACTTTCTAGCGGAGCGGCCGTTGTTTCTGAGGGGGCGGGGCCAGCGGTGCTGCCAACCAATCAGAGTAATGACTCATGAATAATGTTAACGACCCGCCAAACAGCCTTTTTCGTTAGAGGTGCATGAAAATAAACAACCTTGAGTTGAAAGAAGTATGATGCGGGGCGTCCGGGTGGCGTGGCGGTCTATTCCGTTGCCTACCAACACGGGGATCGCTGGTTCGAATCCCCGTGTTACCTCCGGCTTGGTCGGGCGTCGCTACAGACACAATTGGCCGCGTCTATGTGGGTGTGTCCAGCACTAGCGCCTCCTCTGATCGGTTGGGGGGGATAGTGTGATCCTCCCACGTGCTATCCTCCCACGTGCTATGTCCCCCTGGCAAAACTCCTCACTATCAGGGACATTTATTTGTCATTTCATTCCAATACACCTGCGCACATGGAATGAAACAAAATATCGTTCCCACGGCAGTGCAACACAAAGACAAACACACATCTAAACTACAAAAACACATATATCCAAAAATACACAAAAACTACAATACACATATATACAACATATTAAAAAAAAATTCACTGTCCAAGAGGGCGAAAGCTAGGATGACTGCCGGACTGCCGGTCTAAATGGGCTAGCCGTTAGCTTAGCCTGCCCTGCTTCTGCGTCCTGTCAGACCACCCTTGGTGTTTCCTCCTCGGGCGCAGCTCCAAGCAGGGCCGTGGTCCCTGGGCCCACCGGACGCAGCAGACCAGGCTCCCCCAGCCGATCCAACACCAGCTCTCTCAGCCAGATACCTTTGACACACCTCCCCACACTCCACACAATGACACTAAAACACAGTCAATGCAAGGCGAGGCCGCCGCCTGCCCCGCTTCCGCGTCCTGTCACACCACCCTCGGTGTTTCCTACTCGGACGCAGCTCCAGGCAGGGCAGTGGTCCCTGGGCTCACAGGATGCAGCAGACCAAGCTCTCCCAGCCGATCCAGTGCCAGCTCTCCCAGCCATCAAACGACAACACAAACCTAGACGGAGACGTGGTAAAAGACACGGCATGGACGGTACTGGGTGAGGCCGCCGCAAACGTGAATTCGCGCAGCCATCTTCCCACACCGGAAGTGGAAGGTGATAAGAAGCGGCTGGCGACTCCACATGTATCGGAGGAGGGCATGTGGTAGTCTGCGGCGCGCCCCGGATCGGCAGAGGGGATGGAGCAGCGACCGGGACAGCTCGGAGGAGTTGGGTAATTGGCCGGATACAATTGGGGAGAAAAAAGGGGGGGAAATCCAGAAAAAAAGGAAATATGATGAAACATAGATGTTTCATTGACATTGCAGTACCAATTTGTCAAAAAGTAGGAAAATGGCCCCTTTTAAGGAGAGCTTACAGTGACCGTTGTCAGTCTTCTTAATGTCAGTACTTGAATTTGCTGAGTTCAGCTGTCTTGTTTGAGGAACGTCAACCCATATTCAGTTTCCGGTTGTACATGTTGAAACATGCAAGGTCTGAGAGGCTTTACAATGTTTTCAAGAACGCCAGAGGAGCAGGCGATGTCCAAAGTCTGCCGAGAGTAAGGACCTCAATGAGCTCAGCATGAGTCAAGCTGACACCAGGAAACTGTGCCTCTGTGCATCACGTTGGACTTTCTGTACTTTATCAATCTTATTATCTTGCTATCTCCGTCAGTTTGCGGAGGAAATGACTTTATGGCCCATATATTATGAAAATCCATTGCAGTTTATTAGCACAATGTGTTCCTGTAAAGTGTTGCGTCATTTATATAGTGTGCAATTATCAGTTTTACTTTGTTTATTAGCACAATGTGTTCCTGTAAAGTGTTGCATCATTTATATAGTCTGCAATTATCAGTTTTACTTTGTTTATTAACACAATGTGTTCCTGTAAAGTGTTGCATCATTTATATAGTCTGCAATTATCAGTATTACTTTGTTTATTAACACAATGTGTTTCTGTAAAGTGTTGCATCATTTATAGTCTGCAATTATCGGTTTTACTTTGTTTATTAACACAATGTGTTTCTGTAAAGTGTTGCGTCATTTATATAGTCTGCAATTGTCAGTTTTACTTTGTTTATTAGCGCAATGTGTTCCTGTAAAGTGTTGCGTCATTTATATAGTCTGCAATTATCAGTTTTACTTTCAGTGACCAGTGATTGGTTGTACTCGTTTGCAATCCCAGTCGAAGTCCTTTTCCATTAACATCACTGACGTATGGTTAAAACACGGGAGAACAATGAGAAAGTTGGAAGTGCAAGAACATAATATTTTATAAACAGCCATTAAATTTTAGAGGAGTTCCAGATGTTTTCAACTCGCAGGCATTACCAATGTTTTATTCACTTCACAAATGCTGGCTCAGCACAGCTCATTTACAGCTTGTGCAATGTCCCTCTCAAGTATTTGCATGTGTGTGTGTTTTTTTTTTTTGTCGGTCCATCTTTACCAGCTGGGATGCAGGCCCTGTATGAAGTGAAGAGCTGTGGCGGTGAGGCCAGCCCCCCCTCAGTAAAAGGGGGAGTAGTCAGGCATTTCTACCTGGCAGCTGAGGAGGTCCAGTGGGACTACGCTCCATCAGGGAAGGATCTAATCAACGACCGATATCTTAATGAGAGCCACAGGTAAGCATGAAACATGCTGGCATGAAATGCCTAAACACATAAACAGCAAGCCACTTCAATACATTTTGAGGTTTGGTGGCGTCTGCTGGCTGAGCTGCTTGTCTGCGTGTAAGAGAGCTTAGTAAGAGAGCCGATTGTTGAGGTTGGGGTTATTCAGAATCAGAAACACTTGATTTGTCATTTCATTTCATACACTTGCGCACATGAAATGAAATGAAACGTTGTTTCCCCCAGCTCAAGGCAGTGCAACACAAAAACACAAAACACATATCCAAAAACTACTAGAACTATACGAACACATATATCCAAATTAACACATATACCTAAACTGAACAACAAAAAAGAAAATCACTGTCCAGGAGAACAAACGCCAGCCAGGATGACTGTCGGGACTGCCGGTCTGCATGGGATAGCGGTTAGCTTAGCCTGCCCCGCTTCTGCATCCTGTCAGTCTGCCCTCGGAGTTTCCTCTTCAGGCGCAGCTCCGGTCAGAGCCTTGCGCCCACAGGGAGCGGCAGACCAGGCTCCCTCAGCTGAGCCAAAGCTAGCTCCCCCAGCCAGACACCTTCGACACACCTCCCCGCACTCCACATGGCGACACTGAAAACAGTCAAAGCTAGGCGAGGCCACTGCCAGACTGCCCTCGGTGTTATCGGAACTGCCGGTCTGCATGGGCTAGCAGTTAGCTTAGCCTGCCCCGCTTCCGCGTCCTGTCAGACCGCCCCTCGGTGTTACCTCTTCAGGCACAGCTCCAGGCAGGGCCGTGGTCCCTGGGCCCACAGGGTGCAGCAGACCGAGCTCTCCCAGCCAATCCAGCGCCAGCTCTCCCAGCCATCAAACGAAGTCAAACTTAGATGCAGACGTGGACAAAGACACTGCACGGACGGTACTGGGTGAGGCCACCCCAAACTGCCAGGTTAACATACTACATACTAATAGTATGACAATTTTAGTATGTGCAATGTTAGTCATTTAGGATGTGAAAGGTATGTGTATACATACTACATAGACTAAAATATTAAGTATGGAGCTTATGGCCAAATGATCACAACGGTCTGGCAATTCTTTGCTCCTTTGTCGTTTCCATGGAAATGATCTACCAGGCCAACATTTTTCCAAAGCAATATGGCGGACAAAGAGGGTCGAATCAGTTCATCTGGATACAACATTTATTGACAGATATGTTTCGTCACTCATCTAAGTGACCTCTTCAATCTGAAGATGACAGTCTGAAGATGACTGAAGAGGTCACTTAGTTGAGTGATGAAACGTATCTGTCAATAAACATTGTGTCCAGATGAACTAGTTCAACCTTCTTTGACTTTCTTACCTGGATTATTGAGCATGCATCAAGACAATATGGCGGACAACGTAGCAGCAGTCAGTGGCTGAAAAATGTAAACGTATTCTTTTCAACAATTTGAGCATTAAAATATGTTTTTCACATAAATAAAGAGCTAAGGCTAAACTTGAAGCTCTTCTTCTGTTGTTATGAAGGGTCACTTCCACTTGGATGTGAGTCCAACAAGTCCTATATAACCCGGTGCATACAGCCCTCGAGGTGCTGAATCGTATGTCCCAATGGTACATACAGCACTCAAGTCAAGTTTATTTGTATAGCCCAAAACCACAAGGCAGTCCCGAAGGGCTTTACATCCATCCATTATCCAAGCCTCTTATCCCAATTGGGGTGGGGGGGGGATGCTGGAGCCTATCCCAGCAGTCATTGGGTGGCAGGTGGGGAGACACCCTGGACAAGCCACCAGGCCATCACAGGGCCGAAACACACACACACGTAGGGACAATTTATTTAGTAAGGCCGATTGACCTGACCTACATGTCTTTGGACTGTGGAGGAAACTGGAGCACCCGGAGGAAACCCACACAGATACGGGGAGAACATGCAAACTCCACACAGAGGAAGATCCCGGAAAGCCCCCCCCAAGGTTGGACTACCCCGGGACTTGAACCCAGGACCTTCTTGCTGTGAGGCGACTGCGCTAACCACTGCACCACCATGGCTTTACAATCAGTATAATATACAACAATATATGACATACAACATCCTCTATCCTTGAACCCTAGACCCGAATGAGGAAAACTCCATAAGGAAATACTTATAAATACTCATAGGGAAGAAAGATATGGGAGCGACCTCAGGAAGACGAAAAAAAGATATGGGAGCAACCTCAGGGAGAGGAACGGGAGGGGTCCTTCTTCCAGGACGGACAGACGCCAAATGCACAAAATACACAAAAGTAACGGAATCATAATCTAACATCATAGAGCGAGGTAATGTAGAATACATACAGTTAATGCATAACATTTAGCACATTTAAACGTGCTGGGTAATAAAGTCGTAGAGAGAGCAAGGCAGATTTAGTGAGTCTGTGACCATCCAAGACAACGTCAGCAAGCCCAAAGATGCAGTGAAGAGCCGGTGGGACCCCGCACCACAAACCCAGCTCTGCTCAATGGAGCGCTGCAGAGAGAACAGACTTCACATGCACGCAAGAGGCGAGGCAGACGTCCACACGGCATCCACACAGAGACAGGAAGAAGACGAGAGAAGTGACGGGAGTGATGCTGAAGTTGTCATAGCTAAACAAATAGTATGAAAGCAATTTTAAATGAGAACAGCGCAAACAATAGCATACATCATCCAGGAGGGTGGGACTGTGGCCAAGGGAAAACAGGACGCATCATAAACAGATTCCGAAGTCGTCAGGCAGTCGAAAGAGAGAGAGAGGGGGGATGATCCCTGTTCATCAGACAGTCCATAAAGGAGGAAACTGTGTCATGTAAAGCAATACAAGCGAGAGACAGAGAGCGAGAAAGAATTTTATAGGTTAAAAGCAGCACTTTAAAGTCTGATCTAGCATGAACGGAGAGACGGAGAAGGGAGACTAGAACTGGCGTGATATGGTCAAACCTTTATGTTTTAGGCCATAAATTGATAGAATATCAATATTGTGATCTGAGATCCGATGTTGTCTGAGATTTTGGTTATCGTATCTTGATTTAAGGTTGAGTTGTTGTAGGTAATTTTCTATTGGCCAAAATGTCACGGCGCTTAATCTGAACAACCAATCAGGATAGCTCTGTGCAAGAGAGGCAGCGGAGAGGGAGGCTTGGATGGTTTTAATTGTTTACTTTTCAATTATTGCTCGTTTCAGGAATCGGGAACATTTATTTATCATTTCATTCCATGCACCTGCGCATATGAAATTAAATGAAATATAATTTCCCCCAGCCCACAGCAGTGCAACACAAAGACAAAAACACATATCCAAACTACAAGAACACATATATCCACCATCTCCAAAAAAAAAAAATCATGTCCAAGAGGGCGAACACCAGGATGGCTGTCGAAACTGCCGGTCTGCATGGGCTAGCAGTTAGCTTAGCCTGCCCCGCTTCCGCGTCCCGTCAGACCGCCCTCTGTGTTTCCTACTCGGGCACAGCTCTGGGCAGGTCCGTGGTCCCTGGGCCCACCGGACGCAGCAGACCAAGCTCTCCCAGCCGATCCAACACCAGCTCTCCCAGCCATCAAACGAAGACACAAACTTAGACGTGGGCAAAGACACTGCATGGACGGTACTGGGTGAGGCCGCCGCAAACGTAAGTTCGCGCCGCCATCTTCCCACACCGGCACACCGGTACTGGGTGAGGCCGCCATAAACGTGAGTTTGTGCCGCCATCTCCGTTTCCCCAAAGTGTCCAGCAGCTTTAAATGTTGTCATTCCCTGGACTTAAAAGCTGCTTTTCAGTCAAGTGAGACCATTTTCTGAAGTTATTCAACTGTTTTAGTGAAATGAACTATGAATGTCTCTCCCTGCTTGGTCATCACATCCACATTACTAATGATCATTTATCTACATTTACTGTAGTGTAAATATCTTATGGAAGCACCAGTAAGCATCCCCAAAATATCCTCACACATTTGTGGTATGGTATTTGGTCACATTTAGTCAATATTTTGATATTGACTAAATATGGTGATATTTAGTCAATATCACTTAACTCTACCCAACAGTATGTAGTATACAGTCTGTACTTTAAGTATGCAGACTGTACTAAGTATTGGGACAGTGCTGGTGTACACAGTGAACCAGCTGTTGGTAAGCTGTCTGAGTCTGGCTCTTTTATCTGGCATGTATTACCGCCATGTGAGATTCCACAATCCTGACTCATGGAGGCAACAGGAATCTCCTTCCTAACTGCATCATTTCTCTTCCTTTTCTCTCCCACACACTCATCGTGTGCTCCTCACATCACTCCTCCTCCTCCTCCTCCTCTTCCTCTGTCTCTCACAGTGCTTCACAGGTGTTTTTCGGCAGAAGTGGGGGGAGGCTCGGGGGGAGGTACAAGAAAGTGGTATTTCGGGCCTACACAGACAACACCTTCAAAACCAGAGAACCACAAACACCCAAATCACAACACCTAGGACTCCTGGGTGAGCATTTCTCTCTCTCTCTGTCTCTCTCTCTCTCTCTGTGTCTCTCTCACTCTCTCCATCTGTCCCTGTCTGTCTCACTCTCTCTGTCTTTGTCTGTCTGTCTGTCTGTCTCTCACTCACTCACTACATCGTCAGCTTTCTCCTGAAAACGACATCTATTTTCACTCCACCTCAGCTTTTTAATTTAGATTCCCTCCCTGTTCTGTTTTGTTGTTGTTGTTGTTTTTTTTTTGTGCAAACGTCCAGGACCTGTTCTGAGGGGAGAGGAAGGAGACACTCTCCTGGTAACCTTCATGAACAAGGCCGGGAGGAACTACAGTATCCAGCCTCATGGACTGCACTACGACAAACACTTCCAGGGAACCAGCTACGAGGACGGTAAGACACACTGAATTCATCCCAAAAGTTGAATTTTGATTTAGATTTAAAGCTGAAATCTGTGATTTCTCTCCCTTAATAAACAGTTACTTTCTCCAAATATGTGATGGAGTCAGTTTACATAATAGACACTACAAGTCATCTTCACCATGGAGACACTCTCCAGTCTCCATATACCGCTGGCGCAGCGGCGTGTTGGAAACAACTCGAGTAGGAAAGAAGACTGAAACGTGACGCTGACGTGTCCATGACAACCCATATGACTGTACGACAGTGTTCCCATATAGTGTGATATAGTTTGTAATACATTAGAGTGTTTGTGTCAGCTTTGGTCCCAGGATCCATTTTTACAAGGGTGGGAACTGTTTACTGCTGAGCTGGCGGCACACCAGCCACAATGGCTGCCACAGCTGGTTTGTAGTCCTGCTACACCTGGTTTGTAGTCCCAGAAAATCAGAGTCAACAGGTCTGTTTCTCTCCGCCCCCCACATCCAACTATATCACAACACTGCTCTACTGGAATACTGACTTCCTGTCCAACACAACCACCACATCTTCATCACGTTTTAAATGAATAAAATAGCCACTTACGAATGGAGAAAAATCATGGATTTCAGCTTTAATTTTAAAGACTTAAATTAAAATGATTGGGGATAAAGGCTTTCTTTCATTGCTGAAAAGTCTCCGTTTTCACAGTTTCAGTGTGAGGAAGTCACTCTGGCGTGCAGAGCTGTTCCAGCTAATCTGCAAAGTCGATGCAATGAGGGCAGTGAGGCAAGGCCATTTCCTGCAAAAGCTGAGATCTCGACGGCAGCTTGGCAGACTGATTTATCCGAAGTCAAATAAGAAACTATTTAAACAGAGAAGCACTATTATTAGTCTGAAACGGACATCGTTTGATGTATAAATCAAATCCACAAATCAATGGCACGCTGGTGACATCATAAGAGGTGGGGTAATGTGACTGAATTGAGTCCCAGCAAACAAAGCTTCCCAAGGTCAAATGATTCTGAAGGCGTCGACTGCCTTTATGGACGCCAGTGACAGCAAACAAACGTCAACAGCTGTCCACAGCCTGAGCAAACAGGGTTTAGTTGTGGACGCTGAGAGTACTTCTGTCTCGCAGCAGGATGGCGTTGCAGAACGTGCAGCTCTTGAACGTGTCCTCAAATAAAGAAGAACCTTTAGACCGGAGTTTACAGCTCGCACTCCCAACACCCTGCACTTAACATTCCCAAATCCTCTAAACTGATGACCACAGCAAAGACTCAAAATATCTCATCAATGTTGTTTTTTTTTAAAAAGTTAAAATGCTGAAGATCTGCATGCAAAAATATCCATTTTGACACTTTTTATGAACACTTTGGGAATTGTTCATTTTAATGCTTACTGTCCGGAAAGTTGATTTTAGCACATTAGCATGTACTTGTAGAGGATGTTAGCAAGTAGCGACAAGTTTGAAGAGGAAGCTAATCGCTATAGCTAGCGAGCAGCTATGATGCAACAAGCTTTCATTTTTTTCAACTTCTCAAACTTTACCCGCTGCTCTTGATGCATGCAGAGACTTGTACCCTTAAAAAATATCCCCACCAAATCCACAACAACTTAGTCTCTTCAACAGCACACCAAAATACATACAAAAGAGAAAACCTATAGAATGAAACAGAACCACCAAGTGAATGAAATGCACAGATTTGTGGTGTGTTCAGTGGTCAAACCAAAGCCTGTTCCAAAAAAAGACGAAGCTAGTTTCTGGGCATGCTCACCTCTCATAAGCAACAAAGATTCGCTCAATGAAGGGCGTCCGGGTGGCGCAGCGGTCTGTTCCGTTGCCTACCAACACGGGGATCGCCGGTTTGAATCCCCGTGTTACCTCCGGCTTGGTCGGGCGTCCCTACAGACTCAGCTGGCCGAGTCTGTGGTCGGGAAGCCGGATGTGGGTTTGTGTCCTGGTCGCTGTACTAGCGCCTCCTCTGGTCGGTCGGGGCGACTGTTCAGGGGGAGAGGGGGAATAGCGTGATCCTCCCACGTGCCACGTCCCCCTGGCAAAACTCCTCACTGTCAGGTGAAAAGAAGCGGCTGGCGACTCCACATGTACCGGAGGAGGCATGTGGGAGTCTGCAGCCCTCCCCGGATCGGCAGAGGGGGTGGAGCAGTGGAAGAGTGGAGTAATTGGCCAGATTCAGTTGGGGAGGAAAAAGGGGGAAATTTTAAAAAAAAAAGATTCATTCAATAATTATTATTCTTTCAAAAAGTTGTCTTTTTTTTTACTTTTCCCCCTTTTTCCCCCCAATTGTGTCCAGCCAGTTACCCCACTCTTCTGAGCCGTCCCGGTCGCTGCTCCACCCCCTCCGCCGACCCGGGGAGGGCTGCAGACTCCCACATGCCTCCTCCGATACACCTGGAGTCACCAGCCGCGTCTTTTCACCTGACATTGAGGCGTTTCGCGAGGGGGACGTAGCGCGTGGGATGATCACGCTATCCCCCCCCCCCCCAGTACAGGCGCCCTGGCCAACCAGAGGAGGCGCTAGTGCAGCGACCAGGACACACACCCACATCCGGCTTCCCACCCGCAGACACGGCCAATTGTGTCTGTAGGGACGCCCGACCAAGCCGGAGGCAACGTGGGGATTCGAACCGGCGATCCCCGTGTTGGTAGGCAACGGAATAGACCGCCACGCCACCCGGACGCCCCAAAGATGTAAAAGTTTGCTGTGTTTTTTGATAATACAGTGTGAACATACAACCTGCACCATACCAGGTTAGAGGAAGTTCAACAGAAACGACGACCTTCCGGATTAGACGTCATGATAGGAACCATCGAGATGCACCGTCATGTCTGTTCGCTCGAGTGGACGGAGGCAGCGGCTCCGTTACTGGGTCTATTCTGTGTTTCCGTAGGCGTTCGCAATCCTGGTGCCCACGTGGCTCCCGGGGAGACCTTCATCTACAACTGGACGGTGCAGGAGGGACCTTCTCCGTCCGACTCAGCTTGCATCCCTTATCTGTATTACTCCGCCAGCGAACCGGCCGGGGACACCAACTCAGGACTAGTAGGACCTCTGCTGGTCTGCAAAAGAGGAGCACTGGGGGAGGAAGGCGCAAAGGTGTTGTACCGAGGTTCAAGGTCTTTCTGCTCTCTGTGGTGGCGTGCTCGTACAGGGGACAGGGGGGTTTTGTGGTGAAAGAGGAGCCTCACTGGTTTCAGTCTCCTCAGCATGCACGGGTTTCTTCTGACCGCTGCAGTCAGTCCACCATGTCACATGACTGGCTGTGTTTATGGTAAAGCCCCTCGTTTCATTCTAGAGCAGTGGTTCTCAACCTTTTTGGGGTCCTGGACCCCCTGCGTATTTTTGATCTACCCTGAGGACCCCTCCACCTGATCTTGGGGGAGGGGGGGTTGCAATTTGATAGAAACAGTAGAAACTGCATTTTAAATTGCATTATAGCATTTATTCACTCTTTGGGGCAAAAATAAGAGCTTTCAGTTGTAACTTAGATATAGTTAACAAAACACAATTCTTATGCAGTAACTTTCAGATATATGTAACAAAACAGAATATGTAGTCAGTAACTTTCAGATATATGTAACAAAACAGAATATGTATTCAGTAACTTTCAGATATATGTAACAACAGAATGTTTATGCAGTAACTTTTAACAATGCAAACGGGAGCGAGATCTCTGATTAAAATACAATAAATTACGCTTGTGAAACAGATGTAATTAGAGAAAAAAGTCCCGTTACCCTTTATAGTTTAGGTAGATAAAGGTCTCAGTCACATTTGAGTAAAATAATCCTATTTCTATAAATGTCATAGGATCTTTTTTTTAAAGATATTTTATTTTCACGGACCCCTTGCAATTACACCACGGACCACTAGGGGTCCGCGGACCCCCGGTTGAGAAACACTGTTCTAGAGTAAACTGCATTTGTCTCCATCTCATGGTGAACAAACAATATTCAGCAAGTTACACAACCCGGAAAACTGACCGACAAAGTGATTGTAACCTCTTTACCCTTTACATATTCCCTCTCTTCTGTCGTTCTTTGCCCACACCGTCTGCGTGGTTTACTAAAAAGACAGAATACACGTTAAGTGAATGGCTTTTCAGAGGCCACAGAGCAACAAATGGCCGCAAGTTATTGTATGCCATCATTAATGTGTTAAAAGATGCAGATTGGCTGCTGTTACCTGAAAGAACAATAGATGGGCAGTTAGTCTCTGTTCACCCAATGCATCTGTGAAATAGAAGTATAAGCAAACACAGTCAGTTTATTCCAAAATTATTTATATATAGAAATATATATTTCTATATATAAATAACTTTGTTAAAAGAAACAATGGTAAAGTGCCCAACAAATAAGGAGAAAACTTATATACATATATTATATATAACAGATGTAAGAAATTACATATATAAAATTTTCATTTATGATTATATTTGATTTTTATATACAATTTTTATTTATATGATATTTATATATTTGATTTATATATATAAATTATATATATAACATATGTAAGAAATTACATATATAAAATTTTCATTTATGATTATATTTAATTTTATATAATTTTTTTATTTATATATTTATATATTTGATTTATATATATAAATTATATATATATAGTATATAACATATGTAAGAAATTACATATATAAAATTTTCATTTATGATTATATTTGATTTTTATATAACATTTTTATTTATATGATATTTATATATTTGATTTATATATATAAATTATATATATGTATATATAATTCAGAATCTACTGATTTCAAACCCCTAATGAAGTTTCAGAATAACTTGTAATTATAATTATAATGGGTTTTTTTGGGTTTTTTTTTTAAAGAGCATTTCTCTTATAAAAACACACCAGGCATCTTATCGTCACCCGAGAACCACACCGCAGAGTCTCGTTTTATCTGCTTTTCTTAAAGTTATAAATTTATAAATTCTCTTAAAAATTTTGTGTTTCTGTGACTGTTGCTGTTTCTATACATATACACACACACGCGCGCACACACACACGCACGCGCGCGCACACACACACACACACACACACACACACACACACACACACACACACACATAAAGTAAGACCATTGACCACTATGTAAAAGCCTGTTAGGCATGAATTTGACAGCTTGTGTGTTTGTTCAGTTTGGGAAAACCTTTTGTTGGCCCTTATTATAGACAACAACAAAATGTTGTGCTACTTTCAACAGCAATTTGAACGTAAATCCATTTGGACATTGTCTGGACAGCCTCCTTTAGTTCTGTCTCTTCTCCTAACAGGACTACAGACAGTCTGTGGTCAGAAACTTTCGTCTTCCCTCCATCACGCTTTTAAAACCTCCTGTAGATCCAACAGTTGCGGAGGACAGACAAACAGTATTGTAGATTTTCACATTTATGTGTTGATTTTGAGTAGTTGTGTGTGTGTGTGTGTGTGTGTGTGTGTGTGTGTGTGTGCTGTTTAACAGGATGGCGCGAACAAAGAGATGTTCCTCCTCTTCTCTGTCATGGATGAGAATGAAAGCTGGTATCTGGAGGACAACATCAGGATGTACGGCAGCAACGACACAAAGCCAGAGGATGAACACTTTGTGGAGAGCAACAAGATGCATGGTAATCACTGTGTGTGTGTGTGTGTGTGTGTGTGTGTGTGTGTGTGTGTGTGTGTGTGTGTGTGTGGTCCTTTATTGGCATTTACATTTACTCATTTTGGCAGATGGATTTATCCAAAGTCACTTACAAGAGAGTCAACAGAGGAGCTCATACATCACCACATACATCACTAGACCACATATATCACTAGACCACATACATCGCCACATACATCACCACGTACTACACCACATACTACACCACATACTTCACCACATACATCACTACATACATCACTAGACCACATACATCACCACGTACTACACCACATACTACACCACATACATCACTAGACCACATACATCACCACGTACTACACCACATACATCACTAGACCACATACATCACTAGACCACATACATCACCACATACATCACTAGACCACATACATCACCACATACATCACCACGTACTACACCACATACTACACCACATACATCACCACATACTACACCACATACTACACCACATACATCACTAGACCACATACTTCACCACATACATCACTAGACCACATACATCGCCACATACATCACCACGTACTACATCACATACATCACCACATACTACACCACATACATCACCACATACTACACCACATACATCACCACATACTTCACCACATATATCACTAGACCACATACTACACCACATACATCACTACACCACATACATAACCACATAGCATTCTATCATAAAAGTATCCCTATATGATGCAGTAATACTAATGCATTTACTACATGGTAATTGTATCATAGTAGTACTATATGATGTAGTGATAGTAGCATATTTGCTACATAGTAATAGTTGTACTATATGACGTAGTGGTAGTAGTATATTTGCTACATAGTAATAGTAGTACTATATGATGTAGTGATAGTAGTGTATTTGCTACATAGTAATAGTTGTGCTATATGACGTAGTGGTAGTAGTATATTTGCTACATAGTAATAGTAGTACTATGTGATGTAGTGATAGTAGTATATTTGCTACATAGTAATAGTAATACTATGTGATGTAGTGGTAGTAGTATATTTGCTACATAATTGTGTCATAGCTATGAGCGTGTCGTGTCCAGTACATTTAGTGTAAATGTGCCGCATGACGTCATTAAGAGGGACTAATTGGAAAGTCACATGACAAAGTAGATTTACGTTGCCATATGTCACTATAACAGGTTGCCCACTGGGACAAGAAATTAAAAATCCATTTAATTTATTCTCACTGATTAAAGATTAGCCCTGTGATGGTCTGGCGGCCTGTCCAGGGTGTCTCTCCGCCTGCCACCCAGTGACTGCTGGGATGGGCTCCAGCATCCCCGTGACCCTGAGAGCAGGATAAATAGTTTGGATATAATGGATGGATGGGTGATTAAAGAGTCTGAAAACTATGTGAACGTCTTTTGAAGCAGGAAGTACATTCTGGTCTGAACATGTGTAAACTAATTAACATTAAAATCTTACAGAGTCACTGCGGCTGAGCAATAGCTTTATATATGTATATATATATGTATGTATGTATGTATATATATATATGTGTGTGTGTGTATGTATGTATATGTGTGTGTGTGTGTGTATATATATATATATATATATATATGCTGCTAAAATGACAAACTTACACTTCCTGTTCATCTGACCAGTGAGTGAAGAGCAAACTTGTGAGAAGTGGCCAGTAATGATGTAATGGTGGACATGTGTTTTGGAGCGTTTGCTGGTTGTGTTTGGGGAAATGTCACAAACAGTTTGCTCCCAAACATCTGGTCACCTTAGCTGAGGTCAGAGGAAAGATCCTGGGCCTTTCTTGAAGGAAAAGAGTCAGTAGCTCTGATGGAAGGAAGATGGGCGTTTGTAATGTAATGTAATGTTCCACCATTTTGGAGCCAAGTGAGAGAAAAGTCAGGATGTAGACCGACAACAGCTTGTGTAACTCCCAACACATCACAATGAATTTATGCACATTTATTTTGTCTTTAATTTGTTTTTTGGGGGGTTTTTTTTGTATCTTCTCATTTCAGCGGTGAATGGGTTCATGTATGGGAACCTCCCTGGGTTGGATTTGTGTGCCGGGGACAACGTTTCATGGTACACCTTTGGCCTGGGTACGGAGGTGGACGTCCACGGTGTTTACGTCGAGGGCAACACCTTTCAGAGGCAGAACACAACCCGCGACACTGTCAGCCTGTTTCCTCACACGACAGCTGCCTTCACCATGCAGCCCACCTCCACCGGTCAGTCACACTCACACACACACACACACACACACACACACAATATCAGTGCTGGTCTCCCACCACCACAGTTTGATTTAATTTAAATTTTTTCTAATTTATTTTATGTTTGGGGGGATTTCCCCCCCCCCCCGTTTTTCCCCCCAGTTGTACCCGTCCAATTACCCCACTCCTCTGAGCCGTCCCGGTTGCTGCCCCACCACCTCTTCCGATCCGGGGAGGGCTGCAGACTACCACATGCCTCCTCCAATACATGTGGAGTCGCCAGCCGCTTCTTTTCACCGGACAGTGAGGGGTTTCACCAGCGGGATGTAGCACATGGGAGGATCCCCCAGTTACCCCTCCCCCACCCCCTGAACAGGCGCCCCAACTGACCAGAGGAGGCACTAGTGCAGCGACCAGGACACATACCCACATCCAGCTTCCCACCCGCGGACATGGCCAATTGTGTCTGTAGGGACGCCCGACCAAGCCGGAGGTAACACAGGGATTCGAACTGGCGATCCCTGTGTTGGTAGGCAACACAGGGATCCAGGGTCCCAGGTTTGGGTTAGACCCGTGAAGACCTCTACTCGGGCAGCTCAGGTTCTGGACGGTCCCCGCCAACCATATCCTCTAGCTCGGCTAATGCAGAAGCAGCCTCAGACTCACCCGAGTCAGAGCCAAATCAGCTTTGTAGTTTTGTTGCATCTAGCATAAAGGTAACTTCGACTGTTTGCGCTTAGGAACTCTAATAACGACTACTCGTCCGTCGCCATGGCTGCCAACGTTAGCATTGCTAATTTGCTATCATCTGTGCTCTCCGAGACGAGTCTGACCTCTGCTCTCTCAGCGCTGTTTGATCACGGCCGGGTCTTTTCGGGTTCACTCGGGTATTACACATAATGTTAAACAGACCCGGGGCCTGCAGTAATAGAACGGGACCTGACCCGAACCTGACTGACCATATAAAACATGGATCTGAACCGTACGGCTCCCAGGTCCTAGGGTTTAGGTGGACCCATGAAGACCTCTACTCGGCAGCTCTGGATGGTCCCCGCCGGCCATACCCTGTTGCTCGGCTAATGCAGCAGCAGCCTCGGCCTCTCTCTGCTGCATTTCTTCGGTCGTATACTCTGGCTTGAAAAAATACAGTTGAATATCCAAGTCAGCCAAAACGCTGTAAAAAAATATCCTTTTTGCTGTTAGAAACTTAGCTAGTTTGCAAAAGAAATTGAAGAGAAAAGGGAAGTTTTGTTTTTGGGTGGCATCCAGAGCACGCTCCCTTGCTGAGGCGCAAGAAGAGACTAGAAATCCAAGCTGAACTTGCCCGTAGTTCTTCCTTGTCACCAACTACATCACTGACACGTCAAATGACGGCGCTGGTGCCAGAAGAAGAACAGATTTTCCAACTACGGCCCAGATACAGAGAACATTGGCAACAACTGCAGGCATTTTTCACACTAGATCCCCAATTCCTATGGTCGAAAATCGGCAAGGTGGTCCTTCAACACGAAACCAATCAGTTGCCACAACAAAGGAACTGACAATATACACACATTAAGACCACAGAACAAAACAGAAAGTAGATTATATGGAGGATCTAAGGCTCTTTTTAATTCTTTTTGTTTGTTCATCTTATTTCCGTTTCCAGTTTTCTTCAGTTTTTACCTTGCAATTTGTTTTTGTAAACTTGACACTGCCCTCCAGGACACATGCAAATGCTATGTTCCAAGTATACAGGCCGACATCCCTGCACACATCTGTGTCAATGCATCACACACGCACACACACACACACACACACACACTGGAGCTTTACTCACTTCCTTATATAAAGCAATCCTGTTTGAGACTCCAGTCGTGGAATCACATGTTTTTATGACCATGTGTTCACAACCTTGTGTTCCTCCCGTACTATATGAGCACAACCAACACTTTAAACAGGAAGCACACCCAATCACAAATTCATATTTACTGTGAGAATGTAAGCCACGCAACTTTAGATTTGTAGTCTCTCCCGTGATATGTGTAAGCGCTACATCAGCCTGGGGGAATTGGACCATAATTGCTTTTAGGTTTTTCACTCTGCAAATGTAAACCATGAGTTCCTGAGTTCATTCCTATGAGACCGACATCGTCCTGTATTCATGTTAAGCAGTTTGTATTTATGGTAAAAAAACAAACAAACGTTGCAACTGGTAAATGTAAATATATGGAAGTCATGGTACATAGAATTCACCTCCAATCATGTTATGCTGTAAATTGTAATTCAGAGACATCATAGTTTGCTCTCTCTGATGGTGAGAGCACAAAACAACCCCAAACAGCCGGAAACACTGTTTAAAATAAGGAGGAAAAATGTCTTTATTTTGCTGTATAGCAGCCCAAGTTCTAATTTTAGTAGAATTCCCCCCATTAACATCTGAACAACCTCTGACCTCATGTAGGGTTTACTGTGAAGATATTTCCCATCATGGCCATCTCCTTGATTTACCCTCACAGGTGTGTTTGAAGTAAGCTGCGGGACGACAGACCACTTCTCAGCTGGAATGAGAGCGCAGTACACGGTGAAGGACTGCTCGGGACATAATGTCCCAAAAACGCACAAAGAACCAACAAAGGTTGTTCGGTATTTTATCAGCGCTGAAGAGGTAGAATGGGACTACTCCCCTGACAGAGCCTGGGAACTGGAGAATTACAATACCACAGCAGACAACAGGTGTGTGTGTGTGTGTGTGTGTGTGTGTGTCGTGGGATCACAATAGACTTTGGGCTAGATGGAAACCTCTTAAACATCTGAAGGTTCCAGACCAAGTTGTCTGCAGTGCAGGGGCTTCATGTATCAATCGTTACTATGGGCAAATTTGTGCGTACACACCCATGGGATTTTTTTTAGCCCTGAAGTTTGTCTCAGAGACCAGTGTAGAACTTGGGTAACCCCTGAATTTAGACACCAATTGGCTAGCACTGATGTCTTTGCAGGCCTGGGTGATTGCTCGTTGCAAGAGGTAGACAATAGATGTTAGGAGGAAGGAATTACAAATAACCATCATGCTTTGCTGCTGCTGACTGTCAGGCAAACTTGAGGGCTAAAAAATTCCATGGGTGTGTACGCACAGATTTGCTCATAGTAACGACTGATACATGAGGCCCCAGGTCCTTGAGTGGCAGTACGCTGATGACTGCACTCTTGTAGCTCACACACCAGAAGACCTGCAAACCATCCTTGCCGTAGTTGTGAATGCCTACAGCAGGCTGGGTCTATCAGTCAACACCACCAAGACTGAAGTGTTACGCCAATGGAGGTCAAGCCCCCACCCACTATGCCTGTCTTCACTACAGAACACTAATCCCCTCAGTTGCTCCATCTTTCAAATACCTGTGCAGCATCCTTTCTGAGGGCTGCAACACTGATCACAAAACTCATAATAGAATCAAACAAGCCTCTGTAGCCTTTGGCAAACTCCAACGTAAGGTCTTTAAACAAACACCTCCACCTGCACACCAAAATTGCCATTTACAAAGCCGGCTGCGTCACAACTCTCCTATACCGCTGTGAAGCCTGGGTCACATACAGCCGCCACCTAAGGTTGCTGGAACGGTTCCACATAAGGTGTCTGCAGCGAATCATGGGGATCACGTGGCGTGACCGTGTCCCTCATGCTGAGATTCTTGCTAGGACAAACTGCAAGAGCATAGAAGCCACGGTCACTGAACACCAACTGCGCTGGCTTGGGCATGTCATCAGGATGCCTCAAGAACGCCTGCCATGTCAAGTCCTGTATGGACAGCGTCATCTGGGCCTCCGGTCTGCAGATGGTCAGAAGAAACAATACAAAGACCAGCTAAAAACATCGCTGAGGAAGTGTTGTATCGACCCCTTGAGACTGGAGCAAGCTGCCATCAACCGTTCCAACTGGTGGGAGATCTGTCACAGAGGTAACGAACAGCTGGAAATGGAGAGGAATGTGAAAAAATAACGGTAAAGTCGAAGGAGACACATAACCATGTCTGCCCCCACTAACTGAGACTTCATATGCCCAACGTGCAATAAAATTTGTGGATCAAGAGTTGGACTCTACAGTCATCAAAGAACACACACCGTTGATGACGAGGGATGTCATCATCGGACGACCAGCAAGTGTGTGTGTGTGTGTGTGTGTGTGTGTAACATAATTACAAATCACTCATCTTACACAGGCTTAATCAATGATGGCATGTTTACTCATTTCGGGTTTTGGAGGTGGAACCTGTAATTAAAGGCACAAGTCATTACTGTTTGTTAATGCTCGCAAACTGGCGCTTGCTTCCCAGCCCAGGTAGTATATTTGTGGAGGGAGGGGAGAACAGAATTGGCTCCCGATATAAGAAGGCAGTATACAGAGAATACACCGACGACACCTTCAAAACACGCAAGGAACGCCAGCCTGCCGAACAGCACCTGGAAATTCTGGGTAGGCTTTCATGGCTGCTCTCATCTCAGTCAGTGATATCTGTTGAAATGAGTGCTTAGTTGATCATTTGCATGTTAACGGATCAATTTGTATCCCTAATGCAAATTTTAATTTTATTTCCCCTGACAGGTCCGATCATAAAAGCAGAAGTCGGGGAGCGAATACTAATTACCTTCAAAAACAAAGCCAGCCGGCCGTACTCGATCCACGCGCATGGTGTGAAGGCCAGTGTTATGCACGCCCCTGTGCAACCAGGTGAGGATTTGGAGTTGGAAATAGATTTACCTGACCCTTCACGTTATACCACACAGCATTTTTTTGGGGGGGGGGATTTTCCTCCCTTTCCCCCCCCAATTGTATTTTGGCCAGTCACCCCACTCTTCCAAGCTGTCCCGGTCGCTGCTCCACCCCCTCTGCCGATCCGGGGAGGGCTGCAGACTACCACATGTCTCCTCCGATACATGTGGAGTCGCCAGCCGCTTCTTTTCACCTGACAGTGAGGAGTTTCACCAGGAGGACGTAACGTGTGGGAGGATCACGCTGTTCCCCCCAGTTCTCCCTTCCCCCCAAACAGGTGCCCTGGCTGACCAGAGCAGGTGCTAGTGCATTGACCAGGACACATACCCCCAGATCCAGCTTCCCACCCCCAGACACGGCCAGTTGTGTCTGTAGGGACACCCGACCAAGCCGGAGGTAACACGGGAAGCCCCGTGTTGGTAGGCAACGCAACAGACCACTACGCCATGTGGACACCCCAGGAATTTATTTTCTAATCTGTTATTGAAGCATATTATATACATTGTTTTGCGTCAACTAGTGGACAAGAGTGTAACTGCAGGCGGGATTTAAACATGTCACATTACACGTTAGTCTTGGTCTCCTATGAAGAATGGACATTATACTAAACATCTGTCCTGAGTTGTCCTGCAAAATCCTACTGTTTGCCCTGCATTTAGATGTTTTGCAAGAATTGTGTGCTTCTTCGCATGTGAGCCGTCCCCATCCAGTCTGTTGTTATGGATGATGAACGAGTGTGTTACATGGGTTTTTATGTGTCTTTTTCCCTTCAGGCAACATGACCGAGGTGATATGGGATGTTGCTGAGAGCTCGGGTCCCGGCGTCTCAGATCCTAACTGCATTTCCTTCGTCTACTACTCCGCAGTGCACGTCATCAGGGTATGTATTAGTAAGAACACATGAAATGGTGTTGCAGGAAGTAAAAAAAAAAGGGATCGCAGAGGGGAAAATATGTAGAAAGCCTTTATTGTAAATGGCTGCATCATTAAATTGGCAAAATGTTTGGACCACACGGCTGGTCTTCATCAGGACATAATGAACAAGGTTTAGATAAACTAACACCAAGAGACCAAACGGTCACATGACACCCAGTAGGAAAAATAATGAAATATACAACTGAAAAAACAATGGAATATATATATATATATATATAAAATTGGTAATTGTTATATCTATTATTAATTATATTATTGTTAATTATAGCAACTGTTATCTGTTATTATATTATTAATTTTATATGAAATATCTAATCATGAAAAATAAATGGGCACCCCATTGTCATATTGATTTCACTTGTTTTACATGATTTTGTCATTTGACTCAAATGTTTCTTTATTTCTTTTTTGTTTTTGTTTTCATTTGCCTGTTGATATATATATATATATATATATATATATATATATATATATATATATATATATATAACTTTGTTAAAAGAAACACTCAATGGTAGGGAAAGTGCTCAACAAATAAGGAGCAAAATAATCCAGTGAGTCAAGTACAAAATTTACTTGACTCACTGGATTATTTTGTAATATATATATTTGTTGAGCACTTTCCCGACCGTTGAGTATAATAATATAAATATATAATACATATATATATGTTTTAAACTATCCTTTTATTTTCTAAAACCACCTTTTTAGACTTGCTTATCATAATTAATCTATTCTACCTTCCTCCCTGTTTTTATTTGTGTTTTTAACTTTTCTTTCTTTTTTACTTTTATGTTTATTAAACTATGGTTTTGTTTTGTTTGCTTTGTAAAGTGGTTTGAATACCTAGAAAGCCACTATAGTATAAATTTGATGAATTATTTAAAACATTTTTAATTAACGATTATTCACCTAACTCATTTCTGCTTCTCTTCATGAAGGTTGTAAGAGAAAACAATCTGGTAATAATTAATAACAATATAAAATAATAGATGGGACCAAGTCATTGATACCCAAGTCCCGAACTGAGTTTCGAGTCCCAAACAAGTCATTATCTGCTCTTTAACACCTCAGCAGATTTAATGCCATTTCAAAATTTCAACAAGTTAATGTGCCAAAATATGCAAATCATCAATGCTTTTAAAATCTGCATTTTTTACAGTGATCCAAAGTGGATCTGTAATTGTGGAAATGAAGAGTTGACTGGCTGCACACTTTTTAAAGTATTTTATCTTTGGGCTTGGAGAAGGTATCAAGTCTTTCAAGTCAAAAGGCTCAAGTCCAAGTCAAGTCACGAGTCACTGGTGTTAAAGTCGAAGTCGAGGTGCAAGTCTTTTCCAGTTTTATCAAGTCAAGTCTAGGTCATGTGACTCGAGTCCACACCTCTGTGAACCTTCCTCTTGGAGTAAATCGGGTTCAGCTGAGGCCAATGCGTGAAGATTTCCAACTTGTTACGAGCAAGCAAGTCATTTTAACTCCCATATGATGTGAATGAGGCATCAGGGAACCTTTTGTATGTCGGATGCAGCATTTCAAACAGTTTAAAGTGTTACGCTATTTAAAACAAAGTCATGTGTCCTCTGAAAGGGGGTCTTTTTTAAATAGGGTGTTTCTGAGAAAGGATGTGCTGTGTTTATTTTCAGGACCTGTTTAGTGGTCTTCTGGGACCGCTGGTGGTCTGCCGGCCCGGGACCCTGCATGGCGATCAGGGTTCTGAGAGAACCAGGAGCGACGTGGATAAGGAGTTTGCTCTGCTGTTCCTGGTGTTTGATGAGAATTGGTCCTGGTATTTAGAGGACAACATCCAGACGTACATAAAGGTGGATCCCGAGAGTTTCACGCCAGACGAAGACTTTAAGGAGAGCAACCTGATGCATGGTGAGAGACAGAGACAGAGAGAGAGAGGGGCAGAGCAGGGGTGTCAGTAATCATTACGATAATGTCCTGTAATTAAAGCTGCAAGTGGAGTTTTGGGTTTTGTTGTTTTTGTTTTGTTGACCTGCCGCCCCCTTGTGGATAAAATGGATAGTGTTCAACAGAGGACCACTCTCCATTCACCCTCTGGTAGCCTTTGTACTTGTTCTGAAGAGAAGAACGAGAGACGTGACGTCTTAGAAAGAGGGGTTTGTGAGATATACAGGCACGGGGTAATGTAACTTTAATTGTGGTTATGCGTCTTGTCTGCGTGCCCCGAATCACTTTGGCAGACTTCGCAGGGAATCCGACCCGGAGACAAGTGTTAGAAATCATTACACAGAAATACGTAATCTTCTCACTGGGGGTGTCTGTTGATCATGTCAGTCATTTAGAGGCATCAAAACTAAATTGTGACTCATAAATATCTGGTGAAAAAAAATCCTCGTAGCAGCTTTAAAATGCCACGATAAGCTGTTTTTTTTCTAAACATGCAGCGGTTGAAAGATGGAGGTTCACGTAGACTCGGATCAACACAGACTCAAAGCTTCAAAAACCAGACAAACACCTCCTGTGTCCCAAACCACCCCATCCAGTCCATCCAGACCTGACCTCCTTTAAAGCCAGCTCACCATCTGCCACGCAGAGACATATGGTATAACCTATGAACCACAGGCTTCCATCGAAAGTCATAGAGATGTGTTGTCTTCTCATTTAGCGCCCCCCCCCCCTGGTTTTGCAGGTAGAACAGGACACGCTGTTGTGTTGGTTAGATATGCTGATGACAGCTGACGTGAAATCAGTGTCTATATCAGAGGTCAAAGTCTAAATTTTCTCGTTTGGTTGTCATGAACTCACAAATGAAGTTATCACAGAGAAAAGTATCATTTCCACAAAAAAAAAACTTCAGGAATGTGATGAACGCAGAATCCAAGATGAGAATCAAAACGTGCCTTGCTCAAAGTGTGACTTTTAAAAACACTTTGGATCATAAATTTCCTGACCTAATGCAAACTGTCTATTCTGACGTGTGTGTGTGTGTGTGTGTGTGTGTGTGTGTGTGTGTGTGTGTGTGTGTGTGTGTGTGTGTGTGTGTGTTGAAGCAATAAATGGTAAACTGTATGGTAACCTCCGTGGTCTGGAGATGACACAGGGCCAGAAGGTAGACTGGTATCTACTGGGAATGGGCAATGAAGTGGACATCCACACAGTTCACTTCCACGCCGAAAGCTTCATCTACAAGGTATCATCATCATCATCACCTTCATCATCTTAATCTCTCCTATGGCTGTTATTGTCATAATCCACTAGCCTCGTCCCCAAACATCAGTCATCATATCATCATCAGTAGGAACACACAATACTACCTTAAAGTTTGAAAATGTCATTATCAACCTGACATACAGAGTTGTTATCCATTTCTACTCTCATCCGTTTTTCCTTTGTATTTTTGAAATTTTCGAGTAGTCCCTCCCCGCCCCCTTCTCCCCAATTGTATCCAGCCAATTATACCACTCTTCCGAGCCATCCCGGTCACTGCTCCACCCCCCCCCCCCCCCCGCCGATCCGGGGAGGGCTGCAGACTACCACGTCTCCTCCGATACATGTGGAGTCACCAGCCGCTTCTTTTCACCTGACAGTGAGGAGTTTCGCCAGGGGGACGTAGTGCGTGGGAGGATCACGCTATTCCCCCCAGTTCCCCCTCCCCTCCAAACAGGTGGCCCGACCGACCAGAGGAGGCGCTAGCGCGGCGACAAGGACACATACCTACATCTGGCTGCCCCACAGACACGGCCAATTGTTTCTGTAGGGACACCCGACCAAGCCGGAGGTAACACAGGGATTCGAACCGGCGATCCCTGTGTTGGTAGGCAACAGAATAGACCGCTACGCTACCCTGACGCCCTTAGTAGTTTTTTTTAAAGGTTTCACTAAACAACATTTAGAGCAACGCAGATGATTTGACTTGTATTTGAGTGTAACTGAGTGGTGGGATTTAGTGAGGGGGGGGGGACATGTATTTGACAGACAGCCAATAGTGACCAGGCATTTTTGTGGACGTCGGTGTGTTATTGGCTAGTTTCAGTTTGGCGCTGGAAGATCACTCGTCTTCTCTCCATGTCACTCCCAACCAGTCATTCATTCATCTGCGAGTGCAGGATGACGTAACTAGATTATTACTAACGACATGACATTCTGTTAAATAGATACATTTAAACAAATACACTTTACAATTCATGGGACCTTTACTGTGTTTTTCATTGTCTCTCGGTCCCTAAGGAGATTTGCTATAATTCACCAAAATCGATAAAGTACTGGTTTCTGTCTAATAACATGCAATTCATTCTTATGGACTTCCAAGGCAAAGCAGACCCATACAGGGCCGAGGACAGGAAGTCACTGTTTGTCTCCAACGAGCTCACTTCCCCCTTTCTGTTCCCCATTCTTCTGTCTGTCGCCAAACCACTCTGGTTTGTGTGCGTGCGTGTGTGTTTCAGACGGACCGGGTGCATCGAGCCGATGTGTTTGACCTCTTCCCCGGAACGTTCCAGACAGTAGAAATGGTGGTAGGGAATCCTGGGACTTGGCTGCTCCACTGTCATGTCGCAGACCACATCCACGGTGGCATGGAGACTACTTTCACCATCAGAGGTGTGTGTGCATGTGTCTGTGTGTGTTCTTATTCAGCTGCATTTGTTTGGACCAATTTGTGTTTTTAGCCATAAGACAGGATATTTTTGCAAAGTGAGAGCATTGTGTGTGTGTGCGCGCGCGTGCGTGCGTGCGTGCGTTTGTACTTGCATGTGTGTGTGTGTGTGTGCGCGTATGTCTGTGTGTGTGCGTGTATGTCTATGTGTGTGCGTGTGTTCTTATTCAACTGCATTTGTATGGACCCAATTGTGTTTTTAGCCATAAGACTGAGGATATTTTTGCAAAGCGAGAGCATTTTGGGTTTGTGTGTGTGTGTGTCTGCCCTTGTCTCTGTCTGTCCTTCTGTCTTCATGTCTGTGTATTTATGTGAAAATGCATAGTTGGGGAACATTTTCTGACAGTTTATTAATCCAATGTTGTACTTTTAATTACAGAGCCGGCATCACATGGTGAGCTCATTTCTTTTCCTCTAAACAACTTCTAAATGAAAAAAAAAAGAGATATTGTCACTTCTATTGTTGTTGTTGCTGCTGTTTCTTATCGGGGTTTTTTTCTTGCATTTTCCAGTCTCTCCGTCATTAGCACCAGGGTTGGAAGGCTGCACGGCCAAACTGCTGCTCTCCGTGACACTCGGACTTCTTGTGTCGGGAGTTTTGCACTAGCGGAGTGACCGGCAGTGGACAGACCGACTGCACTAGTTAGACATCCAGGGACTGTATCACTGTTCTGTATATGTGCAAACCCAGATAGCATCCGCACATGGGCCACTTCAGGCAATGATGCAGCACTGACGGCCTTCTTCTGGCCCTGACAAAATGGACGTGAACCTGAAGTGGCCCACGTGTATAATAGCAAATATGGCCCAAATATACCAAATCAAATGTGGAACTTTTTTGGTAAAGGTGTAATCTGGATGTGGCCTGTGTGGTAAATGGTGAATACGGCCCAAATATCACAAAACAAATATGGGCCACCTTTGGCAAATATGTGGCACATGCAGTCTTGCTATGGCTTGGTTCTGGCCCAGATCTGGCAAACAGGAGCGGACCGCCCAAGTGCCATCATTCCACACGGTATGTGGGCCGGATGAAAAGTGTGGGTGTGGGACGGGTCCGGGCCACAGTAATTTTGCTATCTGGGTATGTGTGTCAATGTTATGCAATGTAATCCATCAGATATGTGGGCACAATCATGTATACAATCAAAAGCTGTTTTCTTTCTCTTTCTTTTCTTTTTTTTTTTAAACTAATTTGAAACTTTTCTATGGCGTTGGATTGTTTATATGGTGTTTCAGTTTTCGGGGTATATTGCACTGTATTTTGACTGAAATATGCAAAGTTGAACTGTACCAAATATGAATGATTTTTGAATTGTGAATAAAAACTATCAAGTTTCCGTGTGTGTTTGTGTCTCTCACACGCCTCGTGTTTTTACCTCTTATTACCACCTGGTGGCGCACTTTGGCAATGAAGCAGCCAGAAATCCAGTGGCTCTATTTTTTTTTCCATTGTAAAATTTTCTCAGTGCAGCAGCTTGTTTTTTGTCTTTCAATTCCAACCTTATACAAACACACAGTTATTCAGTGAAAACAGGATTGCAGCTTCTGAAAATCAGTGAGCCCCATTCATGATACGTTATGCTTTATGTTGTCCTCACCAAGCGTATCGGTCTCTAGCAGGTGGACTGTGTGTTTTAAGTGTTGTACTGATATCCATGTGGTCCACGACTGCTCACTTAAAGTGTCTGTAAAGTCGAGCACCTCTATCTCGGCTTTGTCCAGTGGAGACTTATTGTTCAACTACGACTAATAATACACCACGGCATTAGTCGTAGTTGCTGTGTTGTAAAGCACTGCATCTTGGCTAATGAAGTTGAATGGGACGGTGCAGCGCAGGAATCACGAGCGCTTGTCGTTTCATTCCATGCGCATGCGCACATGAAGAAATATCGCCCCCCCCCTCGCCCACTGCAGTGCAACACAAAGACAAAAACATATACCCAAACTACAAAAACACACATATATTATCACACATACACATATTAAATCTGCCCTCCGAGCTCTTTGTTGAGCCCTGCTTTAAATTGATTCACTCGGTGTTGCATTAAAACAGGTGGAAAGCGTACCTCGTCCCTCTTCGTTAACCGCGTGCTCGCTTCTGTGACTTCCCTTGACCGCAGGAGATGTCCTACATCCTCCTCCATAACTCCACATTGTCTTGATTAGAAAGAAAGAACATAACCTTCACTTGAATCATGGCTAACGGAATAGTGAGCCAGCTATCGAAAGCAATGTTACGAAACGTACAGTACAGTTACATTAATGTAACTGGATATTTTCTTGCCCGGTGCGGGATTCGATACGAGATGTACTGCACCACAAGGCGACATCACTAACCGCTCGGCTAAAGCAGTGGTTCTCAACCTTTTTGGGGTCCTGGACCCCCTGCGTATTTTTGATCTACCCTGAGGACCCCTCCACCTGATCTTGGGGGAGGGGGGTTGCAATTTGATAGAAACAGTAGAAACTGCATTTTAAATTGCATTATAGCATTTATTCACTCTTTGGGGCAAAAATAAGAGCTTTCAGTTGTAACTTAGATATAGTTAACAAAACAGAATTCTTATGCAGTAACTTTCAGATATATGTAACAAAACAGAATATGTATTCAGTAACTTTCAGATATATGTAACAAAACAGAATATGTATTCAGTAACTTTCAGATATATGTAACAAAACAGAATATGTATTCAGTAACTTTCAGATATATGTAACAACAGAATTTTTATGCAGTAACTTTTAACAATGCAAACGGGAGCGAGATCTCTTATTAAAATACAATAAATTACACTTGTGAAACAGATGTAATTAGAGAAAAAAGTCCTGTTACCCTTTATAGTTTAAGTAGATAAAGGTCTCAGTCACATTTGAGTAAAATAATCCTATTTCTATAAATGTCATAGGATCTTTTTTTTTAAAGATATTTTATTTTCACGGACCCCTTGCAATTACACCACGGACCACTAGGGGTCCGCGGACCCCCGGTTGAGAAACATTGGGCTAAAGGGTCAGACTCGTTAGCTAGGGGGCTAACGTGTCTTACTAGTAGTTTACATTAACATTTAACAGACACTTTCATCCGAAGCGACTTCGCACAAATGGTTAGATAAATAAATAAACAGTTAACGCTAGTGGAGCGGGCCACCGAGCAGACCCGCGGGCGCTTGGATAACTTGGCGCGACAAAAGACGGAGCCCGTCAGAGATGGAAGTTTTCCCGCCCAACCTGAATGGTGAGCCGGCTATCGAGAGCAGGGGTGCAAAACTTACTGTACAGCTACATTAACATTTAGCAGACACGTTTATCCAAAGCGAATTCACACAAATAGTTAAATAATTACATAAATCGTTAAAATGAACACCGCCTACCTGACGATGAACGATATAAACAGACTGAACCAACCGGAAGTTAGCTTCTTCTTCCTCTTCCTCTTCTTCTTCTTCTTCACTGGTGAAGAAGGTATTGCGAGGGAACGCAAAGCGGCACCCTAATTTTTTTTCTCACCATCTCCCGAATACGGCTCCGTATTTATCCAACATATCTGCACAAAAATAAAAACAAAAAACAAACAAAACAAAAACAAACGCCAGGATGACTGTCGGAACTGCCGGTCTGCATTGTTACGAGAGTTGGCCTGTAGGTGGCAACACTGTGTTAATCTTACGCATCTGTGATCCACTAGGCAAGAGAAGTAGAATGATAGCGCCAACGTACAAGGCATGTTCTGCACTATGTCCCAGAGTTATAAGTAAAGCTTCATAGACCCACGTATCTGCATGATCATTTCAACGTGGTGTCAGAACTGGACTCAGCGGCAACCAAGAGAAGAAGAAAATAATAAATTTGAGGGCGGGAAACTTCCACATTGAGACAGCTAGCTGGCTAACGTTGCTGCTGAGAAGGACCGCGCTAGCTACAATGGCAGAAGCAAAAGCTAATTTCCCGGCGATTCCAGTGCCGGAACGGATGGACATGAAAGGAGACTTATTCAACTACTGGACATTCTTTAGAGCACAATGGGAAAACTACGCGACTGCAACTGGACTGAATGAAAAGGATGACGAAATCCGCGTGGCTACTCTGCTAACCGTGATGGGTAAGGAATGCCATATGCTGCAAAGGCACCTTCACATGACAGATGTAGACAGGATAAATTCTGAGTCTCATCCCTGGCCAGTCAGACCAGCTTGGTCTAGTCAGAAAGGCACGAACTGAGGAAGCCTCTTGGATGAGAGGCGAAACGTCTTCACGGATATATACCAAGTCCAGTTGCACTTGATTCGACTCCTTTGGATAACCATGACCTGGATGAATGAGAACATTCACAGACATGTAGACAGACGCAAACCTGATAAGATTCTAGATGCACTTCGAACCATCCAGGAATTTGATTTATGAGCGCCATATATTCCATACCACTCAACAGAGCCAGTGTGAGTCAGTAGACCAATATGTTGCAAACTTGAGGAAGTTGGTGCACACCTATGATTTTGGCGCTTTGAATGAGGAAATGATACGTGACAGGCTTGTCATCGGGACAAAAGATGTTGGCGTTCGCACGCGCATGCTGAGGGAATCCAATCTCACGCTAGCGAAAGCCATAGACATTTGCAGGGCAAGCGAGCAAGCACAGATCCAAAACAAGCGAATGAGTGGAGGGGAGCAGGAGGCCGTGAACTATGCATCACGCGAAAGACGTTCAGAGGGGCAAAGCTCTGCTCGCCGTCACAAACTTACAGAATCCAGGGGCGCTGCAAACAGAGAAAGGAAGCCAGAAGGCACGTGCCACTACTGTGGGTCCACACATGAGAGACTGAAATGCCCGGCATATGGAGCCATCTGCAAAGCCTGTGGTAAGAAGAACCATTTTGCCAAAGTATGCAAACAAGCACAACACAAACCTCATGTTAATCTAATGCAGGAAGACAGTGAGCCAGACGATGAATCAACAGATGAAATGTGGTACATCTCACATGTAAACTCTATACAAGACAAGGGTCATAAGCTGTTTGTCAATCTGAAGCTGACCCTGCCAATTCATGGAAAAGTGACATATGACCCCAGCCACACAGTGAAATGTCAATTGGACACAGACTCAACTGTCAATGTACTGAGCTACCGAGATGTACAACGCATAACACAGGACGGCAACCCAGCTCTCATTCCCAGCAAAGCCACTCTCAATCTGTATGATGGATCACTGATAAAACCAAAAGGAGAAATCAAACTCAAAGTGGAACATGATGGACAGACAGACACACAAGCTCAAGTTCCAGGTCATAGAATCATCTCAGATCCCTCTGCTATCAGCCAACACGTGCCAGAAGCTGAACTTGCTCAAGGTAAATCAGAGACACGTCGTTCATCATGTGGACACTTCACAAACGCCTACTGAAGCGCACACAGCACTCACAACAGAGGAGATACTGTCCAAATATGAAGACGTGTTTGCAGGGCTTAGCTTTCTACCTGGTGAGCTACACCTGAATGTCGACACTGACATATGGCCAGTACAACAACTACTGCGGTAGGTTCCTATCCCGCTAAAGAAAAACATCACAGAAGCAATACTGTCGATGGAGAAGCAAGGAATCATTGCTAAAGTCACTGAGCCCACACAATGGGTCAGCAACATACTCGTTATCGAGAAGCCAGGGAAACTGCACACCTGCATCGACCCGAACGCGCTCAACAAGGCTCTGCCGAGGTCTCACTATCAGATGCGCACCATAGAGGAGATACTGCCAGACATAGCGAATGCCAAGGTATTCTCAGTGCTAGATGCGAAGGGCGGATACTGGAAGGTGAAAGGAGATGAAGAAAGCAGCCATCTCACCACATTTTGGACACCTCTGGGAAAATACAGGTAGTTAAGAATGCCATTTGGGATCAAGCCAGCAGCTGAAGAATACCAACGCAGACAGCATGAAGCACTACAGGGACTGACTGGTGTTAGTTTCATAGCAGATGACATTCTTCTCAATGGCTGTGGAGACAAACAGGGGATGGCATTGGCAGACCATGACAAAAACCTTGCAGCCCTATTGCAAAGGGCGAGAGAGGTCAACCTGAAGTTAAACAAGAAGAAACTCAAGCTGAAGCAATCCAGCATGCCATACATGGGTCATCTTCTCACCACAGAGGGCCTGCTCCCGGACCCAGAGAAAATAACGGCGGTGCAAAACATGCAGACGCCTACTGATGTCAAAGCGCTACAGAGGCTTCTGGGGTTCGTGAATTACTTAGCAAAATTCCTTCCCCACCTATCTGATGTGTGCGAACCACTCAGGCGGCTGGCGGACAAGGACATCCAACGGGCATGGCTACCGCAACATGAAACAGCCCTCAACACTGTGAAGGATCTGGTCACGCATCACCCAGTGCTCAAGTACTACAACATGAAGGAGGAGGTGACACTTGAATGTGATGCCAGTGAAACAGGCCTCGGTGCAGCTCTCAGAATAGACAACCTGTTGCATTTGCCTCCAGAACTCTAACTCCCACTGAACAGAGGTATGCTCAAATCGAGAAGGTATGCCTCGCCATTGTCTTTGCATGTGACAAGTTTGATCAATACATCCATGGCAGGGAGAGTATTACAGTGCACAGCGACCACAAGACATTGGAGGTGATCTTCAAAAAGTCCCTCCTCACAGCCCCCAAGAGGCTACAGAGAATGCTACTATTGCTCCACCGCTATCAGCTCCAGGTCCAATACAAACCGGGCAAACTGCTGCATGTAGCGGATTTTCTCTCCAGAACGGCTCAACCAAATACGACACACACGCAAATGCAAGCACCAGCCACAGTCTACACCATGGGCTTGACCACAGAGGCCCTTGAAGGTGTGGATCACAGCAGCTGTACCAACATCTCCACAAAAACACTGGAGTCCATCAGAGCCGCCATGCTCAAAGATCCCTTATGTCAGGCTCTGAAGGCTGGCCCATCTCTAAACGAGGAGTAGATCAACACTGAGACCGTTTAGGACATTCAATGAGGAGCTAGCCACTGACAATGGACTGATATTCAAAGGTGACAGAGTGTTCATCCAAGGGTGCAACACCCTTCAGGGGTGACAGCAGAAGGAATCACTCAATCCCCATCATCTCCCCAAACTCCCATGGTCTAAGGTAGGCATAGACCTTTTCACTGTGAACCAATCACACTACCTCATAATGGTTGACTACTACTCGGACTACTGGGAGCTGGATGAATTGGAGGACACCACAGCATCTACCGTCATCGATCGCTGCAAACAGCACTTCAGCCAACATGGCATCCCTCACACTGTCATCTCAGACAATGGCCCTCCCTTCTCTGGCCTTGACTTTCAGACCTTCCCAAATGACTGGGACTTCCAACACGTAACATCATCACCATACCACAGCCAAAGCAATGGCAAGGCGGAGTCAGCTGTCAAAATAGCCAAAACAATACTGAAAAAGGCGGCGCTGGCAGGAGAGGACCCATGGAAGGCAGTGTTAGCATGGAGAAACTCTCCAACGGAGGGAATTGACAGCTCCCCGGCTCAGCGGCTCATGTCCAGACGCACGCGCACACACCTGCCCTCCAAAGATCTTCTGCTTCAACCTCGGGTAGTGCAAAATGTGGTCACAAAGAAGCACAGAAAGGGGCTTATTTCCAAGCACCACTATGATGCACATGCCCATGACATCAATCAATCACGCCAGTGATCATTCAAGAGGAGACAGTCCGAGTCTTGCTACGAGCCAACGTGCCCAACAGTGCATGGTCCCTTGGAATCTGCACGACCAGAAGAGTGACAGATCATATGAGGTGCTGGTACATGGTAAAACATACCAAAGAAACAGGAAACACATCCGCCCGGTGGACAAAACACTCAGACCTTCACCGCCTGAAAACCCTGAAGAGGATGATGACTGGGGGAGTTGGGGTGGAGCTATAGTGGCTGATGATCCAGAGGGTCATGCTCCAGCACTGGCGGAAAACACAGTCCAGGCTGCAGACTCTGAGCCTCAAGGTCTCCGCCAAACCAGGACCAAGAAAAACATCAGGCCTCCAGAGAGGTACAACAAAGACTATGTGACTTGAGCATGGACTTATTTTAAAAAAAAAAAGGAGAGAGAGGCATGAGAATGTAATGTTTATCATCTGATTTACTGTTCATTGTTTATTGAGTAGCCACTGCAAGAACTCACTGTTTTAAGTTTTATATCTCTGAGAGAATCACTTTCATTTATGTGAAGGGAGATGTTACGAGAGTTGGCCTGTAGGTGGCAACACTGTGTTAATCTTATGCATCTGTGATCTACTAGGCAAGAGAAGTAGAATGATTGCACCAACGTACAAGGCATGTTCTGTACTATGTCCCAGAGTTACAAGTAAAGCTTCATAAACCCACGTATCTGCATGATCATTTCAACATGCATGGGCTAGCAGTTAGCTTAGCCTGCCCCACTTCTGCGTCCTGTCAGACCGCCGTCGGTGTTTCCTCCTTGGGTGCAGCACCAGGCAGGGCCGTGGTCCCTGGGCCCACCATATGCAACAGCCCAGGCGCCCGGCCAGACACCGACACCTCCCCACACTCTACATGATGACACCAAAAACATAGTCGATGCTAGGCGAGGCCGCTGCCAGACCGCCCTCGGTGTTATCGGAACTGCCGGTCTGGATGGTCAGCTTTATGGTTATGTTTGGAGGATGCATACATACAGAGCTGACCCAGCAGCAATTTTTCTTTTTTGCAGTTTCAATTTCATTAAGTCATTGAATCTTTTATCTTTCTAAACCTGTCGCCGGATTCTCTACCTAGCCCAGACGGTGTCTACTGCGTGCCTATCCATCCTGGGAGAGCGCCCGCCTGGAGCATAAGCAACCTAAGTGGTCGCCAAAGGAATCATGAAAAGAAAAGAAGGTTGAATTTTAGTTCACATCTTCTAGCATGGTTTATGAGACATCCATCCAGCCATTCATTATCCAGACCGCTTATCCCAGCAGTCATTAGGCGGCAGGCGGGGAAACACCCTGGACAGGCCGCCAGTCCATCACAGGGTGAAAAGAAAATAAAGAGTAACCCGCAGACACGGCCAATTGTGTCTGTAGGGACGCCCGACCAAGCTGGACATACATTCAAGCCTATTTCAGGTGCAGTCACATAGAAGCAAAGTGGTGCTGGGACTGGTTGATAGGGTGCGTGGGTGTGGGTGTGGGTGGGTGTGGGGGGGGGTGAAAGTCTTCTTAAGGGCCCCAAAAAAGTTTAGGCTGGCCATGGCTCATCACAGGTCTAGTGCTGTTTCTGAGGGCCCCCCCCCCCGAAAAGTTGTAACTTTTGGTAACCTTTTAACCGACAGGCAATTCGTTTTGTTGAACTTATCAAGTTGCACTACAGACGTAACAGTTTTATGGGGCCTGTTAAGTGCTGGATGACGTTACATAACCTGCACCAAGATAACGTGACACTGGATTTTCACCTGAAATTTGCGTTGAACAGCCGAGTGCGTCATACCCCTGCAGCACCGAGGATTTGCAATACTGTTTGCAATACTTTTTGCAATCCTGTTTGCAACTGCAATATTTGCAGCACTGTTTGGCGCGAGGCGATTCGAGAAGTGAGCTCCGATTCTGATGTTTGATGCTGATTTGCTTTTAACACCAGGACACAAGGGGCCAAACTAGACTGAAAGCCTCTGTGCTACTCACTTGCTGCTCGGCTATTACTTTGATACGAAAGAAGGCCTGTAGTTTTACAGGTTAGTTTAAACCTGGTGTACCCCTGTGTGCATGTAAGGCAGCCCTGTCAGACTGCACGCGGACCTCAGGACTTCCCAAATGAACTAGATGTGACCCCCCCATAACTTGTGCAGTGGAGTAAACACCTTTACGTTACCAACCAGTTCGATGGGACGAAGCCCAGCTGGATCTCTAAACCTGCTGCTGCGCGGACGGAGCGTCCCACCGTGCAGACTGTCTGCGTCCTGGTCTGTTGGCACGGCTGCGCGTCCTCGGCTCTGCACAGCCGGTGCCGTTGTACCCAAACCACACGGCGTCGTGCCAGCCCTGTCGACTTCACCCACCTTCACAGGTAAACACACGCGCGCGCGCGCGCACACACACACACGCACAGCTTTACTTTCCAGCTCCGCTCTGCATATTCTAGATACCGTGGGAAGCAACGGTGCCGCGGGGCATCTACTTTTCTTTTTTTTTACTGTTTAGCGCGAGCGGCAGCTCGTCTATAGACCGGTATCTGCAACCGAGCCGCGAGGTAGGACTCTCTGAAGCGGTCTGATGGTCTTGTTTTTGTCTCAGTGGGCTGGGAAAGCTTTTTAAATAGCCAGCCTCGGTTATCTCGCTGCGTAGTTTTGGGGTTTTTTTGTGCACATATTGGAAACCAAACGATCCATCAGAATAAGAGACAAAGCGTCAAGTCAGTTGTCACTTTTTTTCATCACGTGTCTTTATAGAGGGGATGTCTACTTTTTTTTTACTCTTTGTAAATGCTCTGACGACACTATTGTCGTTTGTTTTGTGCAAAACCTGATAATAAAAATACACGCACGCACACGTGCACAGACGCGCGCGCGCACACGCACACACACACACACACACACACACACACACACACACACACACCGCACACGCACAACCGACAAGTCGTTACAAAGTGTCATCCGTCCTGCTGTTGTTTTTCCCAGGCTTGCTGTGTGTCCCGTGTTCTATATGTCGTGCGTTAGATGGTGCTTCGGTTATCTGCTGTCTGTTATCCGAGTTGCGCAACCCGCGTCATGTGAGCCCGAACCGGGCGCGTCTTTGTGTGAATGGGCGCTCCTCTTATCAATGGCTCTCATTGACTGACAGCTTGTTTGTGTGTTTTTTCTCCTTTTAGTCTAATCACCACCACCGCCACCACCACCCACCCCCCCCCCGACCCGACCCGACTCCCCCCTTCCAAGGAGGTCCCTTTTGTTTTGCCCATTGAAAGCTGTTTGCCATCATTCATCATTTAGATTAGCCCTGCCGAGGAATTAATTAGCATCACACTACAGAGGTCGCCCCCCGCTTAGCGGAGCGGTGATAGAATTAACTTGCAATCTTAAAAGTCTTCACGTGCACGGATGTGGACCGTTGTCAGATGTCTGGCTGCTCCTGGCTGACGCAGCATCCGGGGACCTCCTCGCAGCCAATGGGACGGCAGGTCGGCGCCGTGGTGCGGGACTATATAAAGTGGGGTTTCTGGGGTAATGGGTGTTTCGCTGTCACCGGCCGCCCTCTGGAGAGCTGTGTGTGGGCTGAGGACAGCCTCGGGTGTGTGAAGCTGAACAGCACTAAGGTAGATGCCGTTTGATGCCGAGTCTCCCACAGATTCATGTTCATGGTGATACTTTGTGCATGCGCGCGCGCGCGCGTGCTTACTTCTATATTTGTGAGGCCAACAGAAGTTGTTAACCGTCAGGGTGAGGACATGTTGGCCGGTCCTCACTTCTTCAGTGGTCGATTTTTGGGGTTAGCATTTGGGGTTTAGGGGTTAAGGTCAGAATCAGCATTAGGCTAAGGTGAGGGTGTGGGG
The DNA here is from genome assembly GCF_029633865.1 of Lampris incognitus. NCBI lineage: Eukaryota > Metazoa > Chordata > Actinopteri > Lampriformes > Lampridae > Lampris > Lampris incognitus. The sequence goes on from NC_079218.1 coordinate 11,932,267, forward strand.
ATGATATGGAGTCATTGGGGGTTACTCACTTAGCAGACCGGGTTCATCCAAAGAGACCTGCAAGAGGATCGTGTCCCAGCTGACACATTGTAAACTAGTTGGATGCTCACAAGTACAGAACAGCAAACGTGTGTGTGCGCGCGCGCGCACGTGTGTGAGAGTGAGTGAGAGAGAGAGAGAGAGAGAGAGAGAGAGAGAGAGAGAGAGAGAGAGAGAGAGAGAGAGAGAGAGAGAGAGATGTCTGCTTATTTGTTTATTGTGTGCCTCTTTTTTGTTGTGTTGGATGCGCTACAGTAATCAGAGAGAATAGCTGTGGGTGGAAGGGTCTGTGGGGACGTTTCATGTTTGTCTAATGGGGGTTTCGGGGGGTGGGGGTTCAGTACCAGTAGATGTGGGACCATTGAGGGAGTCCCACTTTTCTGGGTCCAGTTTGGACCAGTTTGCCTTTACCAGGAAACGGTGTGACGACTCTGGGCTGACAGCTCGTGAAAATGTCGACTCAGCTTCTGCATCGTTTGCAGCTTTAGTAATTTGGTGTAATGATCTTTGTCCTGGCATGAGCAAGACATGTCCCCCGGCATGTTAATATTTCACTAGCCGCTTCCACATGAAGGAGTTAGTTGTGTAATTAAGAGTGTCTTACCTTCGTTATCTCAGCCTGGTGTCCATCTACTGTGAGACACCACATCAAAGAACCCAGTCAAATCTCTGCTGAACATACCGATATAATATGGATATAATGTGGATATAATGTGGATATAATGAAAATGTAATATGGATATAATGTGGATATAATGAAAATGTAATATGGATATAATATGGACTGGATATAATATGGATATAATGAAAATATAATGGGGATATAATATGGACTGGATATAATGAAAATATAATATGGATATAATGTGGTTATAATGTGGATATAATATGGATATAATGTGGATATAATGTGGTTATGATATGGATATAATATGGACTGGATATAATATGGATATAATGAAAATATAATATGGGTATAATATGGATATAATGTGGATATAATATGGATATAATATGGATATAATATGGGTATAATGTGGATATAATATGGATATAATATGGGTATAATATGGATATAATATGGGTATAATGTGGATATAATGTGGATATAATATGGGTATAATATGGATATAATGAAAATATAATATGAATATAATGTGGATATAATGTGGATATAATATGGATATGTGGATATAATATGGATATAATGTGGATATAATATGGGTATAATATGGATGTAACGTGGATATAATATGGGTATAATATGGATATAATATGGATATGTGGATATAATATGGATATAATGTGGATATAATATGGATATAATATGGGTATAATATAGATATAATATGGATATATGGATATGTGGATATAATGTGGATATAATATGGATATAACATGGATATAATATGGGTATAAAATGGATATAATACGGATATGTGGATATAATATGGATATAATGTGGATATAATATGGGTATAATATGGATATAATATGGATATAACGTGGATATAATGTGGATATAATATGGATATAATATGGGTATAATATGGATATAATATGGATATATGGATATGTGGATATAATGTGGATATAATGTGGATATAATGTGGATATAATATGGGTATAATATGGATATAATATGGATATGTGGATATAATATGGATATAATGTGGATATAATATGGATATAACGTGGCTATAATATGGATATAATGTGGATATAATATGGGTATAATATGGATATAATATGGATATATGGTAATGTCAGACTAGATGTGTTGTGGGATTGTGGTTGTGGTAATCTGGTGATATAACCTAAATGTCGTCATTAACTGGTCTTAAAGGCTACATTACAGCAAAGTGAAACAAGTTTCTGAACGTATTCCACTGTTTTAGGGAAACGAACACTGCACGTCTCATGATATCTGCATCAACTTTTTCTGCTGTGTCAATATCTTATGAAAGCACCAACAACTTTTTTTCCTGATGAAAATGTGGCCATTTACTGTCTCCTACCAGATGATGACTCTCTTTTATACAGGTTTTATTGGAACAGTTTCAATGTACCGTATTGTTGCTTGGTTTGGTGACTTGACTCTGGCCAATAAAAAACGGCTTCATCAAATGGGCTAGCAAGATGTCAGGGAGAAGCCAAGCCCAGCTTACTGACCTTTTTAAAGGGAAGGTGTTCAGAAAGGCTACTTCCCTTCTGGAGTGCCAAGGTCACCCCCTTCCGCCAGAGTTTGAGCCGTTACCCTCGGGTCGTCGGTTGAGGATGTCCTGTATTAGGACTAAGAGATACAAGGCTTCCTTTGTCCCCACTGCCATTCAGTTGTTAAATGGCAGATAGTATTCATCTGTTGTCTGCAGATCGCTTGATTCCGTGGTCTCTATATTTGAACTCCTTTGGTCCTCCTTGCCCACTTTGTCCTGTTGTCAGTTCTGCCTCGGTCTTTGTATGTTTTGTTTTTGTGTGAGAGTTTTATTATACTGGCTGCAAACTAATTTCGCTGTAAGGGACAGTAGATGCTTTGACTGTGACAGTCATGCCCAAAATAAGTTTTTGAGTCAAGTTTATTTGAAAAGCCAACAATCACAAATGTGTCCCAAACGGCTTAACAACCACAGCTACGATTAGCAGAATGAACAGCTGCCCCCTGTCCTTAGACCCCTGACTCAGATGATGACAAACTCGGGGAAAAAGCAAATCAGAGAAAAATACCATCACGTGATGCATGTCAAGGAATTCAGTCAGGAAACATCAGCACATCTGATCTTGTCAGTTATCATCGGCCCTCTTACACAGCATTTTGCACAGACCACCGTATCAGCTCGTTGATACGGTTGGTACAGATCATGAGTCAGGGATCAAAGTTTCTCGTCTTTATCTTGAAATCTCAATGTCAGAAGGTGTCCCCATCCCGCCCTGCATGCTTGACTGCAACAAAAAGGCTAACTATAGAAACTCCTGTTCTCTCTGCAGACTAGCACCTGCTGAGCGGTCATCCAGACGTCCAACCTTTTCTCTTCTCTCACCTGTACACCGCCTTCCATCTCTCTCTCTCTCTCTCTCTCTGAATCCTCTATCTTCATCATCCCTTGCTATCCTCTCGTAATCTTTCCACCTCTCTCCCGGGACCATGGCTCCGACCCTGGCCACGGCCTTCGCCCGCCGCTGGTGGATGGCGGTCACCGCCGTCATCGAGAATCTGCTGTTCTCCGCCGTGCTGCTGGGATGGGGATCGCTGCTCATCATGCTGAAGTCGGAGGGTTTCTACTCGTACCTGTGCAACGAGGAAGAAGGTGAGTCACACTCCATAAACAGGACCAATAAATTCAGGTTTTAGTGGATTTGAGAGGCCTGGTACAGGACAGTGTAGGTCATATCATTTAGGAATGACAGAAGTCGACGTTGCACACAAACATCTCACATGTTGATATTCTGGGGGGGGGGGGTGAAACCTGGACTGACTTTATCATACAGGGCGTCTTTTGAGGAAAGGGGGTAGTGGAGAAAAGGAGATAGAAACAAATATGCACGTGAAATGCATAAGAAGACAGATAAAAACGTGCAAACAAGCAGTCATGATTGGGAAATCATAACCTGTGGCAGATTGAACAACAGAAAATAATAACTTAAATGGGTGATAACAGATGTTAGTGGTGAGAAAAGGGTGTGGTCTGCGAGAATGTGTGAGGTTGAGGTCTTAAAGCTGACGTGGCAATGAAATTGCTCAACTTTGCCGTCTCTTGCAGTCTCTTACAGTCTCAGCTGACAGAAGTGATGATAAGCCAAGTGAGTGTTTTCAACAGAATACGGTCGACAGAACGGGATGCTGAAGCAGCAGATTTTGTTTGCAGAAAGTTACAGAGAGTTTTTGTAGACAAGCTTTAATCAGAGGATATTTTGATGTGCGTGTGTAAAGATAGCCAGTTGACTTTAGGTTTATATACAAACATGTGGTTTTTCCTGAGAATCTCACTACTGGGAAAACCTCCAGAGCAAGCCATGTGGTTAAGAGAGGGTTGGTAGTAGGAATGAACGATAATGTCCTTTCAAAATCAACGTTGCGTTGTACACATGTGCAATAGTCACAATGCAAAAGATGCAGTTGATAAGGCATGTCAGTCATTATGCCAAAACTCTCATTGCTTGCTGAGAAATGAAATCCAGCAAGGTCAACTTTTTTTGTTTGTTAAAACTCTTGAGGAAAAATATTTTAAAGCATTTGACGAACAATCTATAATTTAGTCTGATTCAATGATTTCTGGGACACCTGTCCCCCCCCCCCCAAAAATCACCCTATTCATTACTAGAATGATCAATTCTTTGCAAATGGGCCTCTGAAAGTGGTGATTTTTATTGGACTGAAATGTTGTTCAGCCCTGGTTGGGGTGGAGGTTTTACTGCACATGCTAATGCTGCTATCAGTGTTGTCATCCAGTCGGTCTGTGTCTCAGCTGAACGAAACCCCTTTTCACTCAGTGTAATCCAACACTGCTGCTTTTTTAGTTCCCTTCTGCAGGAAGAATAGGTGTCCTCCTCTACAGGGGCCCTGGGACTTGAGGAGGTTAAATTTGATCACTTAAATTGGAGGAGGGAACAGGGAGAGGTGGCGGCGGAGGTAGAGGTGGGGTCCAAATTAGGAAAGAGGCCACTTTCTCATAAAACTAGGCTATAGGCCTTCTCTCTCACACGCACACATAAACACACAAAATGACACAGCTTGGCTAAATCAAACAACATGGCAGCTGACTTGTTGAGAAGAAACTGGTAGACGAGTTGGTTTGCTGATTGAAAGGATTTTTTTTTCTTAGTCACTGAAGGAAAGGAGTTCCCTGAGTTTCTGTCCATCTAAAAGTCACTTGTCTCAGTCAGGATGTGGCCTGACAGAGACGGACAGAGATGCTAATGAAGGAGAAGGAAAACAAGAGAGAGAGAGAGAGAATGGTGACGTCGCGAAGCTGCGCCCTGTCCTGGGAAAATCAGTTGATTGGGGTTTTTCTTCCTCAGTTTTAATAATTTCTCAAAATTATTTTTGGCATCCTGACTTTTTTTAAGCGTACACAATCAGCTGGTGATTTGCAGGATTTGTTTTGGTGCTTATCTGGAAGGTTCACTCTGTTCATTTCCATAGACCTCTTATCATGTGACGTAAAAGCTGCAGATGCGCGCGCAGAACGTGGGTCAAAACATGGCCGAGACTGCTTTCACCATCGAAGAGAAACAAGTTTTGCTTAATAAAATCAGTGGTAAGCCCTCGTAGTTTAATTGTTTGTACGATTGAAGTGTTCGTATTCAACAAAAGTTGAATTGTTTGTACGGTTATGAGATCGAGGCTGGAGTCAAATGATGACGTCAAACATCATGACGCAAAGCTGACGGAATCGTTGTCAAACTTGAGGAAGGCCAGGCATTAACGACTCAGACTTTGGTTCGTTAGTTGCTCTGCTAGGACAGTATCTCATTTGGAGCTGTTACGTACGTCACAATACTTATTTGTGTAAGAAACGGATACATACCAGGTATGAAATGTTCTCCACAGATCTTCGCGTTTGATATTTGCTCTTCTGGGCAGTTGCTTGTTTTTAACCATCTTTACGATTTGTGCGACCGACAGCGCAACAACTGTGAGGCGTTTCGTTTAAAATCGGTTTCTCCGCGGTGATCTCGTCGAAATGAACGTAGTAACGTTTCCAAACGCAAGACTCGTGGTCCCTTTTTGCCTCACAATCTGCGCGCGCACATTTGGCGCATGCAAGGGAACGCGTCGATTCCAACGATCACCACCCAGGCTAGCATGTTATGTTAGCGTCTCTCAAGCTAGCATGTTATCTTAAAGTCTCTCAGGTTAGCATGTTATAGTAGCGTCTCTCAGGTTAGCATGTTATCTTAGCGTTCCTCAGGTTAGCATGTTATCTTAACGTCTCTCGGGTTAGCATGTTATCTTAACGTCTCTCGGGTTAGCGTGTTATCTTAGCGTCTCTCGGGTTAGCATGTTATATTAGCGTCTCTCAGGTTAGCATGTTATTTTAGCGTCTCTCGAGTTAGCATGTTATCTTAACGTCTCTCGGGTTAGCATGTTATCTTAGCGTCTCTCAGGTTAGCATGTTATCTTAGCGTTCCTCAGGTTAGCATGTTATCTTAAAGCAGGGGTCGGGAACCTTTTTGACTGGGAGAGCCATAAAAGCCAAATATTTCTAAATATATTTCATTGAGAGCCATATAGTATTTTTAACGTATAATAAATTAAATATGTCTTACTTTTAATGCGACTTCTGGTGCTGCATGGTTTTGCTGATGGCCTTGTAGTCTGGTTCATACGTGGTGAGGTTGAGCTTCATGCAGGCGTTGAGGCTTCCATCAGTTAAACGTGAGCGTAGGTTGGTCTTAATGTTCCTCATATGCGAGAAAGACTGTTCACATGCATATGTAGAGCCAAACATGGTCAATACGGCAATACTCACACGCTGCATTGTGTGGTATGTCACAGGAAGCTCGTTCCAAGTTTTAAGAATCAGCTGGTCTTCAGGTTGAAGATTTTTCATTTCTGTCCACTTGTGTTCCCTCGCCAGCTCTGCTCGCTGTCGCGCAAGACTTTCCAACTCTCCATTAAGTGACTTGAACTTACTCATCCACATGTCTGATGCCTTCAGGTCAGCAACTTCCAGCTCAAAGTCTCCGATAGAGACCCCGGGGATGCATGTCAGGTCGATTTTGTCCACTGCACACTCATGTGGATGAGTGATGAACTTGAAAAGACCAGTGCGCGCACAAAATTCTCCAAAACGTGCTTTGAATGACTGCAGGAGATTGAACGTAAAGCCAGCTAGCTGCTGGAGATCCAGATGTTGAGTGGAGTCACTTGCTAAGCATGCATCTCTAAATTGTTGCAGTCTTTCAAAGTGCAGAAGACGACCTGTTTCAATGTCCCTGAGAAAGACTTCCAGCTTGCTTTCAAATGCAAACACTGCTTGTTGAAGGGATGAGATTGTATTTCCAATACCTTGCATTTTCACATTGAGCTGGTTCAGATGGCCAGTTATGTCCACGAGATAGTGAAACTGCAGGAGCCAGTCAGTGTTGTCTAGCTCAGGATGCTTGACGCCTTTCATTTCAAGAAAAGTCCGGATTTCACTCAGGCAAGCTGCAAAACGGCTGAGCACCTTCCCCCTTGACAACCAACGCACGTTGCTGTGTAAAAGCAGACCGGGATAATGATTCCCAACTTCTTCTAACAGAGCTTTAAACTGGCGATCATTTAAAGCTCGGGCAACAATAAAGTTGACCACTCGAATGACCAGAGACATCACCTCGCCAAGCTCCTGGCCACACGTCTGAGCGCAAAGCGCCTCCTGGTGCAGGATGCAATGAAAACTTAGGATGGCTCTCTTTTCATGTTCACGGAGAAGCGCTACAAATCCTTTGTTCTTCCCCAACATACAGGGTGCACCATCAGTACAGACAGAAATAAGTTTATCCATCGGTAGTTTTTTTTCTTTAGCAAACTCCATGAAAGACATGAATAAATCCTCTCCTCTTGTTGTCCCTTTCATTGGCAAAACAGCCAAGCTTTCCTCACGCAGTGTGTCACCTGCAGCATACCTGGCAATGATACTGCACTGAGATAGATGGCTAACGTCTGTTGACTCATCTAACGCGAGAGAAAAGTATGTCCCGGCGTTTATGTCCTTAATTTGTGTTTCCTCGACTTGATTTGCCATCATGATGCTACGATCGTGCACAGTTCTTGCTGACAGGGGCATGTCTTTTATTCGTTTGATTATCTTGTCTTTATTTGGGAAGTCATCAAACAGTTCATTGGCCACATCAAGCATGAATGTTTTGGCATACTCGCCATCTGTGAATGACTTTCCATTCCTTACTATTGCCAAAGCACCCGCAAAGCTAGCGGAATTCCCGTCACCTTGCTTGGTCCACACACGTAGTTGCTGCTGACTCGTCTGCACTCTCCGCTGTAGCTCCTCGCATGCCCTTTTCCTGCTGTCCCCCGCTGGATATTTCCATGCAAATGAAGCATGGTGCGTATCGAAGTGCCGCTTTATATTTGACCGTTTCATCGATGCAATTTTATCATTGCATATTAGACATACCGCAGATCCTGCTCTCTCCACAAATGCAAATTCCTCTGTCCACGCAGCCTGGAATGCACGGTAATCATCGTCTTTTTTTCTTTTCGCCATCTTTTCCGTTACAAGGGTTGAAGCGGATAAGCTAGTTGGCTATCTGATAAAATTGATTTCTTCACCTTTACAATGACCCGGACATGCTCGCGAGCCATTGGTTCCCGACCCGACCCACGGGTGACCCGTGACCCGTGAAATTTATCTTCAAAACTAATTTCTGTTTACTTTAAAATGACACAGTATTATTAAGAAATATCACAAGTATTTCAAAATCAGTTCCAAACTGATTTTTTTGAAAAAAAAATAATTTTCAACTCAAAATTGTCTGGGAGCCATATGCCATCACCGGAAGAGCCATATATGGCTCGCGAGCCATAGGTTCCCGACCGCTGTCTTAAAGTCTCTGAGGTTAGCATTTTATATTAGCGTCTCTCAGGTTACCATGTTATCTTAACGTCTCTCGGGTTAGCATGTTATCTTAGCGTTCCTCAGGTTAGCATGTTTTCTTAGCGTCTCTCGGGTTAGCATGTAATTTTAGCGTCTGTACCCGACAGTACCTGTCCCAGTGAAAAACGCATTGATAAATTCCACATGAAACGATGAATTATATATTCAGCTATGGCTACAATGTTGTAAGCAAATCGTAGCTATTTGGAGGAAGCAACAACAACAACAAAAAAACAAAAAACCAGCAGCAACCTTAGTGACACTTCGCCTCGTGTCTGAACACAACCTTAGATGTAACAGCAAGACTAGTTGTTTAACAGCAACGGGCTTAAGTTTCACTCTTTTCTTCTTAAAATGTGAATATTTCTAGATTGATGTTGTTTTGTTTTTGTTTTTTTTCCTCAGTAAAGACCCAAAGCAACCCACTACTGTTATGGGTGGCTTATGTATGACCACCAAGGCCGGCTTACCTCATTCTGATTAGGTAACACTGAGAAAAACAAAACACCCACATCAGCTTAACTCCTCTCAGGCACGTGAAACTCAGATCAAGGGACAAAAAGATCCGCGGGGGGATTTATTACCAATAATTTAGAAGTGTAAAGTCCATTTATAAAGATAAATGGGCAAGAGAGACACAGAGGAAAAGCTGCTAAAACTGATAAAGTGAATGAACAGAGAACTGCTGAGGCTGAAAGAAAACAGAGGTAAAGGAGAGGAAGGAGGATGGAGTTGGCGTGCCGTACGTTAGACGGCAGCTGGGTGTTGGATTCGGTCCGGATAATTCATGTGAGTTGGCGCAGGAGTCACAGTGGGTTTGGAGACCTTGTGGCCTCGTCTAATATCCCATGATGCTTTGCATGACGGCTTGCACAGCCTGCCTGAGACGGGCTGTTCCCACCCAGAGGACGTGAGTTACATCTGCTAGAAGTTGCTTTATTTTCTGGTTTTGTGATACTGAAATATTGGAGGGGGTGTATTACTTATGTGTATGCAAAGTGTTTGTGTTAATCCACATGTGAAAAACAGTCAATTGAGCAGTTTGACCAAAAAAAAATCTTGTATGATAGATTTGTTCAAGTAACGACAAAATGCCCTGTTTACACCTGACATTAACATGCGTCTTGGATGATCCAGTCACAAGTGGACAGCTCTTAAGTACAGGTGTGAACGCATCCAAAACGCATTTTGAGGACGCATTGAGATCGATCGCTCAGACCACATTTGGAGGTGGTCTGGGCCACATATGGCCATATTCTTTTAACAGCATGTACACGAATGTGTCCTGGGCAAAATTGATGGACCAGCTACTCAACCGACATCCTCTGCGTAAGCGGAAGTACGGACTCATTCGTGCACCAATGGCATCATATTATGGTCTTTTCAGACGGTAAGCGACACTCCGCCTGCGCACTTGCTTGGATCCGCGGGGTCTCAATGTACTCATGTGAATAGACAGGCAGACAAGCGCTCCACACGTTAATGCCAGGCGCTCTACGCATGGTTACCATGGAAGACTTCTGTGCACTACTGCATCCCTGCCGGTACAACTATAGGAATTGAGTCTATAACTAAACAACATACCTACTAAGTTTCAAATTAGTTTAGTTAAGTTTACATGGCAAGGATCAGTCTCATGTCCATTTTGTGGGGTGACACTGCGTGTCACGTAGAAAAAAGTTCAAGACAATTCAACTCTGGCAGTGGGCTTGTGCATGAGACGAGCACGACTGCGACACTTCATGGGATGGTGCCCGCTTGTCGCTCCACCTGACAGATTGCCCATGCCTCCCTACCTGCCTGCTCGCCTCTCATTCAAAATGAATTACTTAGGTGCATCAATCGCTCCCCGTCTGAAAAGACCATATTAAAGTGTGAAACAACAAGAAGTCTTTGTGCGTGCTCAGAAAGTTGAATCAGTTCATTTGGACACAATCTTTATTGGGAGAATCGTTCCATCACTCACCTGAGTTCTTCAGTCTCAACTGGCTGCAGGTATCCCCACTTATAAACAGATATACCCCATCCATATAAACAGATGTTGCAACAATGCATTTGGTCTTTGCAAGGTGAAATTATCTACGTGTTAATTTGCATATAGAGTGGGGAAGTGGTCACAAATGGTCACTTGAGACGCATGTGGGGACACATTCTAATGCCAGGTGTGAACTGAAGTACTTAGAGCTGTCCACTTGTGATGGGATCACCCTAGACGTATGTTACTACCAGGTATAAACAGGGCTCAGGACTAGCTGTGTCCACAGTCATGCTCTCACTCACTCATTCGCTATTCCCTACATATGAAACACCCAATCGTGTACTCTGTATAGTACGTGTTAGATGAAGATTTCAGACACTATTTCATGGTGAAGAGTGCACAAGCAGCGCGGAGAAGAAGCAAAGCATTGCATTGTGGTATTTTTTTGCATAAAATATTGCACATAAGTTGGACGCTACATTTTCAGTTGCATTGTGGGATATTTTAAAAAAAATACTAAATAGTGAACAAATTTTACAGTTAGAGTTCAGACACGTCAATAAAATGGAGAACGGTGACTACAGTGTACTATAGCAAATAAGGGAGCGATTTCTGACAGCAAATGTTTTCAGACTGATAGAAAGGTGGGGAAGGAACCTATGTATTGCAACAAACAATTATTTTCATCATCAAATAATATATGGATCATTTTTTGTTTAATCAAATAATCATCTAGTTAACAAAACTGAAAACGATGTATTGAAGTCATATATTTTAGTCTGACCAGCAGCTCTAAAAAAAAACTGTATAGTATTTATCTTATAATGTTATAAATCAGAGAAAGGCAAGCAAATTTTAGTATTTGAGAAGATGTAACCAGCAAACGTTTGGTAGCTTTAATTAATAGATGACCAAGATGATTAATAATCGATTAATATTCTGTCGACTGATTGACTGACTAATACATGAGATGTGACGCATGACTATCTGCTTTATATTTATACATATCTTTTTTCTGAACTGTTCTGTTAATCGCGCTCATCATCTCCACGTTTCTCCTCTCTCGTGTCCATATTGCCCCCTCACCACCTCCATGAGAGATGTTTCATCATATCTTCTCACAACCTTGTTAAGGTTTTCATTTGTACAGTTGCTCCATCAGCTGGCTGTGTGTCAGATACATTAACATGTTATTATTAGATGGTATAGAAATGTATTGGAGGGCAATATGCCCTTTCTTTCTTTTTTAGGTATGTCAGAAATTTATTTTGCTAGAAAAGAACTTAACACTACCTGGACAGGTTCAGTCCAAAATACAAACCCAGACAAGGATGCTGGCTGCCCTTATTGCACCTTTAGTGTGCCTCTTTTAAACTGAAAACGAGCAAGTGAACTTCTGTTTTACTTTTGTTGCACTCACAAAAGGTGAACTTGAGAGTAATGTACTTAAACTTCACTTCCGCTTCCAGACTTGTCGAATACTTTGCACTTTTGCAAAACATATACTGATACTTTAAATGAAACGTTGGCCTCATTTATATTTCTGTGCACTCATAAGTACAGTTTCAACAAATTTTAAAGTATACTTAAGTATACTTTGACATAATATGCCTACAGTATGCCAGTGTTTTGTAAGGGAACACACAAACGCACAAACCAGAATCAGAATCAGAATCGTGTTTATTGGCCATGTAGGTTTGCACTACATGGAATTGGACTCTGGTTTCGTGGTTCTGTCAGTGTACTTAACATAGAATAACAACACTACAACACAACAATCTGCAGATATATACACAAGGATTGACTTATACATGTGAAATAAGAGGTGAAATGCACACAGTATCCTCTGTTCTATCTGCTTATGGCTGCAGCTGCAGATAGCACTAGCTCGGCGCTAATCAGAGGTCAGGAATGAGACTGGAGATAACGTGACTTTACCATTTCCCTGAATAAGCAATTCTGCGGCTTGCCGATGAAGAAACACTTCTGTGTGCTTTGTCATGTTGTTGAACACCAACCGGAGTTTCACCCGTCTTTGCCACAGCTCACGTGCAGGTTTCCTCCATCACCTCTTCTTGTGTGTCAGCCAGCTGCTCGCTCTCACGTTGCTCCTTAGCTAGCGACGGGGTGCCAAGCCAGTTCCCTCAGGAAGGCCTTTGGCATTTTGCTATCACACGCGTCATGACGTTTCACATGGGGTCACCACACATGCTTGTCTCTGCTGAGTACCTCAACGAGGGGGTGATGATGCCACAGAAAAAGAGAGATCCACAGTGTGGAGTGCAGGTGTGAAACTGATGCATGTGAGGAGGTGAATGGATCGTTGTAGCGGCAAGACACCGTTAGCAGCCATGATACTGAGCATTCCTCTGGTGCCCTAGTTGTGTCCGCCATTGACGTCACTCCTGAATAATCTGTGAATAGCAATTCTACATTATACAGCTGTATGTAGCATTGTTATTTACACTTTCTTTAACAATGCAGCCTATCGGCAAACCAGGAAGTGAATTGTCACATTCTTAGATGGTCTGTTAGTGACCACAATGTGTCTATCTAGCCTAGCTAGCTAAGGGAAATAATGTTATAAATCATGATTATGTCTCTTTAATCAGAAATTAATTTTGAAATGTCTCATCTACTTTTATCTTAAATTAAAATGTGGGAAGTAATGAAAATAAAGGTTGCTGTAGCCCAAAAAAAAAAAAATCACAAGAATTTTCAGTCTTGTGAACATTTTTTACTTTCCACTGAAGAACATATATTCAATAGATGGAGAGCCGCAGTTAAGAGGCAGCTTAAAATATTCTTACAGTGTTTCTTCAGAAACTTCTTAGTTTTGTGTTTTTAATCAGGGCAAACTTAACACACACACACACACACATGTGGGTGGGTGGGTGGATGGGTATTAACTTTGCCCTTTGCTCGTGGTGCTGGATGTGTAATGAAATTGCCCGGGCAGCATTTTAGGTTAGATTGTCGTGGCTCCTCGCACCTTGTGCTCTGTCTATCGAGTACAAGGTCAAGGTGTGGCTCACTGGTGCTTGGTCAGCTCCGGCGGCGAAGTGTTTGCACTACACGATGACTTATGGCTCACATGGGTAGAGCTTGTGTGTGTGTGTGTGTGTGCGTGCATGTGTTTGTGTGTGCATGTGTGCGTATCCGTTCTGGCGTTCATGTGCACGTGCCATCGGCCGGGGACCTATCAGGAACTTGTGAAGAAGCAGAGTTGTCATCGTCAAACAGGACAGGAGGCCCTGCAGGGCCTCCTAACACACGATTAACAATATTCCCAAGCTGCCCTGCTTTCATGTTACAATCACGTTTTGTTCTTAGTTAGACTGTAACAGATTTATGACTGCTCAGGAATTGGGTCATACTGTAGCGATGGGACGCGTGTTACAGGGTTGCACCTTGCCAACATAATTCCCCGTCTCTCTCGACCAATAAACTTTGGAATTTCTTGACGGCTGTCGGATTGTGTCGGCTGATGTGTTGGCAGAGAGGGCAAACGGGTTGGCAGCGTCTGTTACCGCCAAAACATTTCAAGTGGAAAAATTAGATGCTGATTTTGTTTTTGGGGTCAGGTCACGTGTCTCAAACTGTCTGACAGAGTAGGTAGGTAGGTAGATAGATAGACATACAGACAGACAGACAGATAGATAGATAGATAGATAGATAGATAGATAGATAGATAGATAGATAGATAGATAGATAGATAGATATTATAATATAATATAATGATTATAATATTATAATCATTGTTGTATTGTGTTGTTGTTTTACATGCTTTGGCAATATGTACACAAATGTATGTCATGCCAATAAAGCACATATTGAATTAAATAGATAGATAGACAGACAGACAGACAGATAGATAGATAGATGTGTGGATGGATGGGTTAGATCAATAGATAGATGGATGGATGGGTGGATGGATGGATAGATACATAGATAGATTATTTTTCTCGAAGAAATTTGTTGCCACATTCTCTATATCAACATACAAGTTTATATTTCATTACTCCGCCGTCAAATTATCCACAAATACACAAACTACCATAAAAGTCTCTGCAAAACTTCTAATTTTCTGACTTCAAATGGGATTTTTATTCTATCATATCCAAATATTCATTTGCATTAATTTACCGAATCATGGCTCCTCATCCTTCTGATTCCACAACCACACGGGCTGCCGGTGTACTGTAGAGAATATACCCCACGTGTTTTAACAACCCCACCAAAATCACCGGCCCCTCTCTGGCCACCCCACTCCAAACTGTTTCCTCTGACAAACAAGTCCCAGTAGATGCAGAAATGTCATGTTTCTCCTAATAGCAGGCACATATGTATAAGGCGCATATAGGCAAAGGGCTTATGCAGGATACACCAGCATCTTCTCCTTCGTTTGATGTAATTTTGGGAGCATTTTTCCCTCATCTGTGTATTGGCGGATAGCTGATAAACACATGCCATGGGGAGGATGTGAGTGTATGAGCATAAAACGCATTCAGCACCTTAAACTTGTGTGTTTTTATGGGGTGTCTCGGTGGCGTAGCGGTCTACCCCGTTGCCTACCAACACGGGGATCTCCGGCGTCACTCCACCATCTTCTCGGGGTTTCCCGGCTAAGGCCGCCTTGTCGTATTTTTAGGTAGCTAATGTTCTGCCGGTTTAAAAAGATCGCGTCGCGGGACTTCGCGGCAACGTACAGAATTTCACGTATTGTATACCTTGCAGTAATTTAGCCAGGACATAGACTGACTAACAAACTGACTAACAAACTTGATTGCGTCAAGCTTGAATAATATTTTCATTATCTCTAAAAAAAATATATAATATTAACATTATTTTGCCACAAAGGCTGTGTTTCGCGAGCTTTTCAAACGGGCAGATTGTTAGCTACCTAAAAACGCGCTAAAAAATGCGACAAGGGTGCCTCAGCCGGGAAAATATTTACCCCGAGAAGATCATGTTGTGACACCAGTTCGAATACCCGTGTTACCTCCGGTTTGGTCGAGCGCACCTGCAGACACAATTGGCCGTACCTTTGGTGGGAAGCCGGATGTGGGTATGTGTCCTGGTCACTGTACCAGCGCCTCCTCTGTTCGGTCGGGGCACCTGTTCGGGGGGGGGGGTTGAACTGGGGGAATAGCGTGATCCTCCCACACACTACGTCCCCCTGGTGAAACTCCTCACTGTCAGGTGAAAAGAAGCGGCTGGTGACTCCACATGTATCGGAGGAGGCATGTGGGTAGTCTGTAACCCTCCCCGGATCGGCAGAGGGGGGTGGAGCAGTGACCGGGATGGCTCAGAAAGCGGGGTGATTGGCCAGGTACAATTGGGGAGAAAAAGGGGGAAAGATAAAAAAAAAAACCTTGTTTTTCTTTCTGTCACCACATCTTGCAGGTAACGGCACTTCCTACAACCTCACCCTGCCGATGGTCACGCCCGCCGCCGATGACGAGTACGCCGACTACTACGAGTCTGAGAGCGGAGTGGTGGGCCTGGGCGACGGGGTGGAGATTCGACCCCTGGTGCCCTTGGACGGCCCCTTGAGGATGAACGGCTGGCTGATCTGCAAAGAGCAGGACGAGATGCTGAACCTGGCCTTCACCGTGGGCTCCTTCCTGCTGTCGGCCATCACGCTGCCTCTGGGCATCGTCATGGACAAATACGGGCCTCGCAAGCTTCGCCTGCTGGGCAGGTAAGAGGGCGGGGGGGGGGTGGGTGGGTACGGAGGACTCGGCACGGCGCTCGTTGCACGGCTCGTCTCATTTGCATGTTTGTGTTGGCGCATGAATAATATGGTTTGATTCTGTGTCCTTTTCAGCACCTGTTTTGGATTTTCCTGCCTGCTCATC
>NC_079218.1:11948941-12121441 GCF_029633865.1 Lampris incognitus
AATTGTAGTAAAGTACCAAACATCCTGTTGAGTTCACGGTGGCCCAGTGATTAGCACTGTTGCCTCACAGCAAGAAGGTCCTGGGTTCGAACCCAGGACGTCCCAGGTCCTTTCTGTGTGGAGTTTGGATGTCTTCCCATGTCAGCATGGGTTTCCTCCGGGTGCTCCGGTTTCTTCCCGCCGTCAAAAAGACATGCATGTTAGGGTTAATACTCCTGCCTGTGCCCCTGAGCAAGATTAGTTCTTATTCTGTAGTTTACAGCAAAGCTAACTATTACTAGAAAACATTAGCTCTCTCAGCTAGCGTGTAGCTGTTGGCACTAGCAGCTCCCAGCCCGTCAAAGTGGCGAACACAACTCAGACTGCTCATCGTGTGGTGACAGCTTTAGTGTTTCTGACCCCTTTAAAAAGAGTGGCAATGACTGATTTGGCGTGTCTTTTCTGCTTTTTTCCTGCTGCAAATGTTAGGGGCGAGCCAAAGAAGAAGCGCAGAGACAAAAAGATCCAGAAAGTGACCAACGCCTTGAGAGCGTTCATCCTCACTAACCTCCTATTGGTTGGATTTGGAGTCACCTGCCTGGTGCCCAATCTCCCCCTGCAGGTGAGGGGTCCGATTCAGCCACCACCAACCACATATTCATGTCCGTCTTACTCTGATCTTCCAACCATTCATTTTCATTTTGTCCATCTTCTCTTAGATTGTGTCATTCGTCCTGCACACCGTGGTCAGAGGGTTCATCCATTCTGCTGTCGGGGGACTTTATGCTGCTGTGTAGGTCTCATTTCTCCCTCGCTGTGATAGTAAATGTGATAATAAGTGATATCAGGCCCTAAATGAGGGCGTAAAATCCAGTGTACACTTGGCTGCTTGCCTTCAACAAAGCGATACCCGTAGATCCTGAGACATGAATTCAGAGCTTCTCAAAAAACAGCATCAAATTATTTTCAAGTCATGAAGTCATAGTTGTGCTGCCCTCTAGTGGTTAAAGTGTGAACACCCTGCTGTACTTTTGGCAGTGCCCTGATCTCTTTCTCTCTCTCTCTCTCTCTCTCTCTCTCTCTCTCTCTCTCTCTCTCTCTCTCTCTCTCTCTCTCTCTCTCTCTCTCTCTCTCTCTCTCTCTCTCTCTCTCTCTCTCTCTCTCACACTCTCACTCTCACTCTCACTCTCACACACACTCACACACACAAACACAAAGACTATACATTACAAAGACAGAAGGATAATTTCATGACAAGTTTGAACCCCAGTTAGCACTAAGCTAATCTATAACCACAACATAATAACAGAGCACCCGGACAAGTCGGCCATTCTCTCTGATGCGTTTGTGGCCTCGGCCGTAAAAAAGGGAAACAGTCGTGATGTCCAGCGTTAAACTCCCTCACATCACGCTCCATTAACAGCCGTCATCCTCAGCAGTCCTCTGTGTGTCTCTGAAACACTGCCAAGCTTGTACGGAGAAGTGTCGGACAGTCTGTGAATCGCCGACTTCATGTGGCGTTCAGTAGCGTTATCAGCAAAAGCTGTATTCGCCATTGCTGTTTGCGCTTTCTTATACAATCCGGCCTATTTTGATGTAACCCACTAAAGTTAGTCGCAAACCAGGAAGTAAGGGTTGTAGTTTTCACATTCACTCTTCTTCTTTTTTCTTTTTTTTACAATTTTGGTCGAAGTTCACAGACACAGAGAAAACTGCTCAGTATCGTGGCTGCTGATTGGAGGGCCTGCCCTACAACATACATATGTGTATGTTGAAAATTGTGATGGTTTCCCTTTAAACTTTAAAGGGACAGTTACTTGCATATCGCCTGCTAATCATCTGTTACCTGGACTCAGCTACTAGTCAGGCAGCTAAACCCGAGAGTGGCAAAATCGCCACGAGACTCATTGCCAGTCGGTAAAATCAGCTAAATGAGGCTAAATGGCTGAAAACATGAAGCTGCAACCAAGATAAACCGCTTCCTTTCTTTTTCTTCCACCACAACATATACTCTGCTACATAGTACATACTAATTGTATGCACTGCATAATAACAGTACTACACACTATTATTCCATCTAAGCGTGTTTAGTGTGCAGTGTAAACCTGTCATACTATCCTCAAATCAACCAGTGGAAGTGACAGGAAGTGGATAGCTCGCACAACCCATGTCCATGCAAAATCGCCATTTTCTTCTGCAACGGTGTCCAATCCATTTATATCAGGTTTTTGGGTGAAAATATGATTCATCAAGGCATTTTTATTGGGCTGGATTTTTCCATACAAGGACATTTTAATCTAGAATACTGACAGTGGGTACTGCATGAGTATTTAGACAGTTTTCAGTGTGTTGTGGGATGTGAACACGGTGTTTGTTTGTGGACTCCTCAGGTACCCCTCCTCTCAGTTTGGCAGTCTAACAGGCATGCAGTCGCTGGTCAGCGCTCTGTTCGCCCTCCTGCAGCAACCGCTGTTCATGGCCATGATGGGACCCCTGAAGGGAGACCCTCTCTGGGTATGTACACACACACACACACACACAAATACATATTGAGTATGGAAATTCGGTATGACGGCATGGCTCAGGAGGTAAAGCAGATCGTCTAGTAATTGGAAGGTCGCTGGTTCCATCCCCGGCTCCTCCAGAGAGCGTGTCGAAGTGTTCTTGAGCAAGACACTGAACCCCTAACTGCTCCTGATGAGCAGGTTGGTGCCATGCATGGCAGCCTCCACCATCAGTGTATGAATGTGTGTGTGAATGGGTGAATGTGAAGCATACATTGTAAAGCATTTTGAGTGGTCAGTCGACTAGAAAAGAGCTATATAAATGCAGTCCATTCACCTTTTATTTACCATTCCCCTCTCTCTCTCTGCCTCTGTTTCTCTTTCTCTGTTTCTCCTGCACCTCCTCCCTCTTTCTGTCTTTCTCTGTTTCTGTCTCTCTCTTTCTCTCTCTCACACACACACACACACACACACACACACACACACACACACACAGACACACACACACACAGCTTAACATAATCCCAATTCTAACCTTAATCCTAAACCCAAGTGTTAACCCTTAAATAGACCCTTGAAGAGATGAGGACTGGCCAACATTACATTGTATTGCATTATATTGTATTATATTACATTACATTATATTATACTATATTGCATTATTATATATTATATTGTGTTATATTGTATTATATTATATTGTATTATATTACATTATATTGTATTATATAACATTATATTATACTTTATTACATTATATTGTATTATATTATATTATATTATGTTACATTATATTATATTGTATTATATTACATTATATTATACTATATTACATTATATTGTATTATATTACATTACATTACATTATATTATATTGTATAATGTTATATTGTATTATATCATATTATATTATAACAGTAAAAGATGAAATTGGTCCTCACAAATGTAACTGAACAAGAACACACACACACACACACACACACACACACACACACACACACACACACACACACACACACACACACACACACACACACACACGTGGAACTGGCTAACTCTTATGTTGTTTTGTCCCTCCAGGTCAACGTGGGTCTGCTGGGTGTCAGCATGCTGGGCTTCCTGCTGCCTCTCTACCTGGTCTGCTACAGACACTCGCTCTACAGACAGCAGCAGGAGAAGGAGAGCAACGCCAAGATCTACATCAAAATCAACGGCTCAGAGAAGCCAGAGGCCTTCGTCTAGAGAGAGCGAGAGAAAAGAAGAAGAAAAAACAGAGACAAAAGCAGAGGACTTTTTTACAGGGCATCGTCTGTACTCCAGTGATGCACGCATGCGCGCGCACACACACACACACTCATGAACAACAGAAAGCTCTATTATGTACATCACTCTCAAACAAGATATTATTGTCATGTAGGCGTCCTCCACACACACACAAGCAAGCGTCCATACTATATGTATTTTTTTAAAAGTCCATGGAGGAAATCGATGCTGTGGTTGCCATGGAGACAGGCAGTATTGATGGACAAGTCACCAAGGAGTGAAAAAAAAGAAGGAAAGAGAATTCCACGAGGAAAGACTGTGAAAGGAAAGAGGTATTCATCCTCTACATCCCCCCCTAATCCTCGGACTCTTCTTTTAGTCCTTCTTTAATGGGCAGCGTGTTGTGTTCACTGGGACCCTGATCCGTATTAAGACCGCCCGTCACTTTATTTCATCCTCACAGGAACCGAAAAGGAAATGACACGATGGAGAAAGCGACAGAGAGGAAGAGAGAGAGAGAGGATATAGCAGCCAATGTATTTCTGCCTCCACAGTCAGCGTGCTTAGCAAGTTATCTCACAAACTTCTATTTCAGTTCCACATTTTTGTTTTTCCCTCGCTTTGTTCATTATGTTGATTGCCGACCACCTTAACCCATGAAATGGTGCTATACACACGTTTACAACTCGCTGGTGTGAGCTAAATGGCATTAATGAGAGCGGGGGAGGGGGGGAAATGGGGGCATGTTGCTGAGTATGATGTGTACAGATGTCTCAAACAGTGGTTCACTATGGGAACGGTTGTCTTCCCTTTAGGAAGGGATGAAGTTCAGCGGGATAATATTTTGTCATAGAACGTAGTATTGAGTGAAACTCTTAGTTTTTTTTAAAATATCAGACTTTACTGCCCTCTGGTGGAGTAAAATGGAAACACATGGCACCTAAAGCCTTTACACTGGCTTGGAGGGGCTGCCTTTTGCAAAGCCCACTTCTATTCTTTGATATTTATTTTCATTATTTTTTTTTTACTTCCAGTTTGTTAACCGGATGTGCCTTATAACTATAACATAGAGAACATTAGACCAGCAACAGACATGTTCTATTGCACATTTTGTATTTATCACTGAAAAATTGCCTTTTTTTTTCAATTTCTGTGGTAAATTCATTTTTTTGTGCCCAGGAATGTGCATCTATTTAAAAATTGATTATTGCTCAGCAATAGTGAAACACAAGACCGATTCAAGTTCTTGTGACTGAGAATGACGTAACGGTCCTTTAGAGAAGTTCAGCACTTTACGTGTTTCAGATACTTTAAAACGTCGCCCTGACTCCCTCATGAGTTAAGCTCAGCACTTCGCTAATGGCACGTGCCCTGAAAAAACCAGCTACCTGTGTCAGACCCTGCCATCGTCCCAACGATGCCCCTTTATTTATTTTGCTTCGTTTCCACCTTTTCCATGATACCGTTTTGCGGTTGTTTTCACATCAAATCACTTTTCTGGGAAATAAACTTCATTCTGAGGCTACACGAGTGCTGTCGGATGTAAATCTCCTCCTTGTATAGTGGCGGATAGGACTGTGTAGGGTTGTGCTTTTTGTTTTCTTGTTTTTATATAGAGGCATTACTCTGTATATGTGGATGAATTCAGTTGTGGTGGAAAATAAAGATGCTGTGATTTGTTAATATGTTTGCTCGTGGTGTTTTGATTTAAGTCTTTATCTTGCGGCCTGAAATCATTTCGTGTTGACTTCTCCCCCATTTCAGTAATGATAGCTAGCATTAACACCTGTTGGAAAGGTATCCTAAGTCCGGTACCACCTTGCTGCACTGTGGCCTCACAGCAAGAAGGTCCTGGATTCGAATCCCAAGCCGTCCCGGGTCCTTAAATGTGGAGTTTGCATGTTCTCCCCGTGTACGCGTGGGTTTCCTCCGGGTGCTCCGGTTTCCTCCCACCATCAAAAAGACATGTAGGGTCAATACTCCCACCTGTGCCCCTGAGCAAGGCAATGGAAAGAAGAACTGGGGCTGGTCCCTGGGCGCTGCAGCTGCCCATAGTGGTGTTTATGGACCATAAAGTGAAAATTCCCAGTTGATACTTGGGAGTAATGAGGGAATTTCCACAGGATTATTCTTGGTGGCTTCATATCACTTGAGTCCTCCTCCTTCATCACTTCTCCAAACCTTTTCATCATCAGCTGCTCCGAGCGTTTGGAAAGACGGCGATAAAGTCAAACCCCTGTTCTGTGTGATTGGCACCTAGCAGTTAAAACAGATGATGTGTAGTCCAGGAATGACATGAATGTTGTATCATTTGCCGGCACAGACAAACATAAATGTGAACATTTACTTTGTGCTGGTCTCTGCAGATTGGACAGTTACCAGTTTAACACATGTGGCCAGGCTGTACATGACAACATCATTTGCTGGTAGCAGCAATAAAGGACTTGGTAGAAAAACCCCGTCACCTGACTATAACGCACAAATTCACTGCTCAGCCAATGAGTTTCATGACCGGGGACAAGCTGCCACTGACATGGCGGCCTGGCAGGGGTCACACACACACTTGATGGACTGATAGATGTATGGCTGACCCCCCCCCCCCCAGGCTTCATCTCATACTTGTATGTAGTCAAGATGAGGATGCTGAAGCAAGTCCCCTATAGCAGTGTTTCTCAACCGGGGGTCCGCGGACCCCTAGTGGTCCGTGGTGTAATTGCAAGGGGTCCGCGAAAATAAAATATCTTTAAAAAAAGATCCTATGACATTTATAGAAATAGGATTATTTCACTCAAATGTGACTGAGACCTTTATCTACCTAAACTATAAAGGGTAACAGGACTTTTTTCTCTAATTACATCTGTTTCACAAGTGTAATTTATTGTATTTTAATAAGAGAGCTCGCTCCCGTTTGCATTGTTAAAAGTTACTGCATAGAAATTCTGTTGTTACATATATCTGAAAGTTACTGAATACATATTCTGTTTTGTTACATATATCTGAAAGTTACTGAACACATATTCTGTTTTGTTACATATATCTGAAAGTTACTGCATAAGAATTCTGTTTTGTTACATATATCTGAAAGTTACTGAATACATATTCTGTTTTGTTACATATATCTGAAAGTTACTGAATACATATTGTTTTGTTACATATATCTGAAAGTTACTGCATAAGAATTCTGTTTTGTTAACTATATCTAAGTTACAACTGAAAGCTCTTATTTTTGCCCCAAAGAGTGAATAAATGCTATAATGCAATTTAAAATGCAGTTTCTACTGTTTCTATCAAATTGCAACCCCTCTCCCCCAAGATCAGGTGGAGGGGTCCTCAGGGTAGATCACAAATACACAGGGGGTCCAGGACCCCAAAAGGGTTGAGAACCACTGATCTATTGTACCATGTTAACGCCTGCACACTTATTATCCAGCCACTGTGCCGGAATGGGATCCTTCCAAACAGGCTCCTTTTTTTCAAGGTGAACAAGCGAATTCAAGGTCAAGACGTAATCTGTCCATTCACGTAGTGCCAGAATGAAGTTGTGTTGTTTTTCACAATCGTGAAACTGTGATGAACAAGCACATGACAGGTAAGGTCGGTGCCGGGGGGGGGGGGGCGGAAGATGAGGCAGGTTTCTCTTGGGGATGAGAAGACATCAGCGATGCTGGGCGCACACGGACACAGAGGCGCCAGAAGCACAGCAGGCGGTGTTGCTGGCCGTTACGTAACGTCGGCGATGGACGCAACGCGTCCGCTGGTTCTGGTTCTGCGGACCCGCGGCCGGGGGCCTCTCCACGCATCGTCGTCACGTCACGCGAAACGGCTTCCTCCGGGCTGCTCGCCCCCGCCCCCCCGGCGCCCCGGAGGGTCTCTAATCGGCATTTGGAACCGTTTGTGCGCGGCCCTGCTACGTCACGCCGTCGAGCGCGATGACGCAGCACGTAACGCGTCACTCACAGCAACGGCGACGCCGCTCGGCGGAGCAGATCAGGAAGTGAATTCCGAGAGAGCGGAGGACCAGGAGGTAGAATGACATAGAGGGGGGAGAGGTGGGATAGCGCGAA
Source organism: Lampris incognitus (assembly GCF_029633865.1). Taxonomy (NCBI): domain Eukaryota; kingdom Metazoa; phylum Chordata; class Actinopteri; order Lampriformes; family Lampridae; genus Lampris; species Lampris incognitus. Next base: position 11,956,752 of record NC_079218.1, read on the forward strand.
GAGGAAAAAAAAAAAACAAGAAAGAAGAGGAGACGCAACCGAGGGATATATAAACACACACGCGTATATATATTGACCTATATTCATACACACGCAGTTCTGGATCCTGATACTGGGCTTTCCTGCGCCGCCGACATGCTCATCAAGGAATTGTAAGTAGCCGCTTCGGTTGTGCGCGGTCCCCCCCCCCTCTCCCCTGGCCGCCCCCCCCCCGCCACCGCCGCCGTCAGGTTTCGCAGTACCGTGGCGCCGCCGCTGACATTGTGGCGGAATTAAAGGGAGAGGAGGTCGCAGCCAGCGTGGCCTCTGATCGAACAGCCCAGATATCCGCCGGCGTCTGTCGTTAACACACCAAATGTCTGGCTTAACGCTGCACGATCTGATGCAGAAATCCGTCGAGATGAAGCTGCGCCGCCGCCCCCCCCCCCTCAGCAGCCGGCTGGGGAGCCTATATATGGCTGTGCCCTTCACGTTCGCATCGTAAGCCTGTGCACGGCGCCGCTACACGGGCCTTCCGGTAATGCAGATGGCGCGTCAGTCTCCTCCGCTGCAAAAATGGCAGAAGCGTTTGAAGGGACCGTCGTCGGGAGGGAGGCAGGGAGGGAGGCAGGGGCGGTTTTATAAACCGCGTCCGTAACTGAGCACTCCTCCCCGAGCCGCTGCCATGTTAGTGATGCCCGGTGAAGGTGAAACTACCGGTGTGGCATCCACCTGCGGTCTGCAGGAACCAACACGATGGATGAAACGATACAGAGGTGGTGGGGGTGGTGGTGGTGGGGGGGCAGTCAGGTTAGACTAATGCATTAAATGGAGATGTGATGGCCAGGTTTCCACGCACCAATCTACAGACCTGTGGGCAATCCCGGAGAACTGTACAGTTTGGCTTGGGGTTGCAAGAAAAAGTGCTTGTGTGTGCAAAGACAGTGATCTAATTTTTTTATATTTTATTTCATTTAAACATTGCATTCATGCAGGCTTCAGTGTGTGCAGTATGCTTTGGTGCATGTTGATTTGGATCATGTGTGAGTCATTTCTTGGGGCTCTTTCGCCTATAAAGCTATTTAATCAGTGAATGGTCCAGCACTAAATGCTCCCGATCAAAATGATGGACTGCTAAATATCTGGAGTGATTAGAGGGAGAATCTGGTCCTCAGCAGGCAGTCTGGAAATTAATTAAAACAGTAAAACGATTAAATGCTGAACCAACTCACGCTGTCAGCGGGCACATGTAGAGGTGTGAACACACACACACACCTAAACCCATCACATGTAGAGGTGTGAACGCACACACACACACACACACCTAAACCCATCACATGTAGAAACGGGGGGCTTCCAGCACACGGCAGAGACCAGGATGCGCCATAAATGCTGAACATGAACCACTGACCTAGATCAATTCTGGTCCCAATTTATCTTCCAGAATAATCTTCCCACAAGCAACGACCAGTCAGTCAGTCCATTACAAAACAAGGCAGAAAAGAAAAAAAAATCCTGTCTCTCTTACAACTGGAAATTGTCAAGAGTAACGGAAAGGAAAGAGGGGGGCAAGAAGAACAAAATAGATTTGAAAAAGGGGAAGACAAGAAGAAAGAGAGCGGTGTCTGTTTTCTGAAGGAGCATTAAGACATCTGATCTCCCTGTCAAGACCTTTAGACCCAGGAGATTTGTGAGACACACACACACACGGAGATTAAGGTGACTTTGTTTTACTCGGTCGGCTCGTACAGGGTTTTTTTTATTTTACTTGCCTTCTGTGTTAAGGTTGTAATAGTAGTCTGCAGTAAAAGCCCCCCCCTCCCATGTTTTTGGGGAGACCTTAGTGATGTACCAAAATGTGGGGCTAATTATATCGTTTCCAAGTGAGTACGTTTGCTGTGCTTCAGTATCAATATCCAGGTGATCCCAGCTCAGTGCGTAACCCACGACTTGGTGTCATAATGACTTCGGCGTGCGTTCACAATATTTTCCCCTGCCCCTGCTTTCCTTGCAGCATCTGGTCTCCTATCCAAAGTCTGGCTTACTAGACCCAACCCAGATTACACGCAGAGACAAGTGGGATGTGGGATTATATGAGGGTGGGTGCACATTGTATAGTTACAAAATGAACAACGGCGCGGTGCACGTGTGCAGGACGCTGGCCAAGCGACGTCAGGAAGAAAGGAGGGCGTGCGAGGTGTTGAACTTCTACTCTAACAAGATGGCAGTAACCCAGTTAATGGCATGTGTGTGTGTGTGTGTGTGTGTGTGTGTGTGTGTGTGTGTGTGTGTGTGTGTGTGTGTGTGTGTGTGTATTATCTCCTTCGTTGGGGAAAAAAAGGAACATTCCCCCCATAAACGTGAACATCATGTACAGATGATCTCCTGTCAGGAGCTCCCGGACGATTTTCTAACATTTTAAGCAAACATCTCCTTTTTAGCCTCTTACGTTGTCGTTTCACGTTCCTGGCCTTTAGGAAACCTGGTTTGAGTTCGGAAGCAGAAACTTACCGACATCCCCGTTTCACCCCCACCAGCGTACCGACAGAAGGGTTTCTCCTAGTTACACCGTCGCCTAACCGGTTGTGATGAGAACGAATGTGTGTGTGTGTGTGAGCGAGGACCGGCCACACCAGACCTGCTATAGCGTGTGAGTGCATGTGGTAATGGCTAATTTACATTAGTAAGGATGGGCAATAATTCAATATTAACGAGTTTCTATGAAATTTGGATAGTCATATGTTGATACACATTTTTGTTGTCTACATTGATGAGATCAAGAATCATTTAGCTGGAAGTTCTCACAAAATGAGGTCTTAAATGGTTACTGGATTGTTAATTGAGATGTAGTTTTGGTTTGATATTTTAATTTAGCAGACAGTTGAACCTCAGATGGGTTCATAAGTGGTATTTTTACATATGTGAGCAGGTATCATAATATATGTGGCTTTTTGTGTCAAATCAACAACCTATGCCCATATATTATCCCATATTGCTTATATACTATATTGCCCAGCCCTGTGATGGCCTGGCGGCCTGTCCAGGGTGTCTCCCCGCCTGCCGCCCCTTGACTGCTGGGATAGGCTCCAGCATCCCCGTGACCCTGAGAGCAGGATAAGCAGATTGGATAATGGATGGATGGATGGATGCCTGTGATGATAGCGTTGATAGCATTTTCTGTCTTGCTCAGCATTATTTAGTGGTTGGTAGACGTCGGAGACGCGACATACGGGTTCATTAGTAACCAGCAGCAACACTAAAGCGGACAGAAGAAGGTCAGAAATGGCAAGGCGAATGGTGAAAAACAGCAGTACCGCAGAAACCAAAGCAGCCTGTTTGTGTTGACTGACACATTTAAATGCCCAACATTTGTTTATTCAAGGAAGCAACTCGGCGTCCTGCAAAACTGAAAATGTGGACCAGCCGTGAACCGCCTCGTTGTTTCTCCCCGTGCAGCGTCACGTCTGCTCTTACATGATACCAACCTTTCAGGACAAATAAATGAAAAGCTACTGACAGGAACGGAATCAGGACTCACATCCTTTTTGCCGTCGGTCCTGGCTGCCAGAATCTGTAGCTTCAACTTCTGCTTTTCCCTTTTGCCGAGCTTCGTCCCAACAGTGGGAGACACCGGCTGTTACACAAGTCATCACTCTTATGATATGTTGAGAGACAATTCGATGGAGAGGAGTATTATGGGGGGGGGGGGATGTAACGTGGAAAAAGAGGGGTCATCCCTCCTTGCAGCTTCGTGTTTCGTAGACCGCGTCAGTTCAGTGGTCCTTGACGGCTGAAGTCGGTTCCTTTGTGTTTTTTCTCACATACTTCTCAGCATAGAAATGACACATCAACCTCCCCTCAAAACAAAATAAGGGCAAATTAGACCCCCCCCCCATGACTCACTGTGAAAGGGGAATATATGTATGTGTGTGCTGTGCTGCGTTTTCTTTTTAGATTTGATCATCGGTTTGAACAAACCACAAATATGCCACTGAATATACGGTGCGCCGATATCGATACTGGTAGCACACTGATATCGATACCGATATGATGCCTGTGCTGGTATCACACAGATACCGATACGGGTGTCACATCGGCATCAACACTGGTATCACGCAGATATCGATACCGGCATCCCGCTGATGTCGATACTGGCATCGTCTCAACGCTGGCATCGCACAAATATCGATACTGTTATCTCTCCCGATATTGGTACTGGTATGGTGTCGATGTCGATACTAGTATCACCCCGATATTGGTACTGGTATGTCATCGTTGCTGACATCACACAGATGTTGATACTAGTATCACCTGATATCGATACTGATACAGTATCGATGGCGGTATCTTGTCGGTGGCTGTATCGATACTGATATCGGATATTGGGGCAATACTAGGCTAAAACGGATTATTGGTACCTGAGATTTTACCCGAGGCTAAAATCCCATATGAAAAGCTAGGAGTGACTTGTCATAAATAAAAGTAAAACGGCTTAATTTACTGCATTTTGAGCACATTGAATCCTGTATTTCTATAATGGTGGTGGGGGGGGGGGACCTCGATTCAATTTCAGTCATTGCTCCCATTCACTGGAAACTAATGGTGTACATCTGCACTGTTCAGATGAGGTGATGGATCGGCTCATTGGCGGCTGTGAAAAAGTGATATTGGTGCATCTCCGAATGAAAGTATAAGTTGAAAAATGTGCACCCCGATATAGTTGACATTTCATCGATGGCGTTATGCTCTGCAGGGACATCAGTCAGTCAGGAAGTCAGGGTCACTTTCTATTTTTCTTTATAATTCCTGTTTATTCCTGTTCAGCTGTGGCCCGTCTTGAAACTATGAAGCATAGCTGTAAAAAAAATTGTTGATGGTGTCCTTCACTTCCGGGTTTCCTCCACGCTAATCACCTTAACGAGTCTAATGGGGAAATTATGCTATGCTAACCTGTATTGTATTATTTATTACAGTTTGTCATTGAATAATGGGAATGAGAAGTCTTGTAGAGTCACTTGTTTGTGTAGGCTGAGAGAGAAGTAAACCGGATTCTTCACGTTCCGTTTCTCATTTTACGTACCGCCAATGGCTGAAAAAGTGTGTTACCGATGTTGAACAGATAGTGGAAGAAGCTGCGACTTTTTGACGTCCCAACATTGCCTGTATGAAATTGAATTCAAAGAGCGGTCACGACTGTAGCCCAAACACTCCAGTCTGTGTGACTGGGGGCTGGCGCCTGTCTGGAAGGTCGGGTCCTGCAGAGACGCAGCGCCGAGGTCCACAAGGAGACTTCATGAATACTGACGGGCTCGTTGCTGTTAGGGCGCCATTCCCAACAAAGTTACATTATGAAACACCACTGCTTACACCACGGGACAAAAAAAAAAGGAAAAAGCAAAGTGAAGTGGGAAGTGCTGAACCTGCACAGCTGCGGTTGTGATCTCGATGTGGCCATCGGGTCTGTTAGACTATCTCAGCTCTCTGAGTCCATTATCGGACATCTGGCCTCCCATTCTGTGACTAAACGGGACCAACCATGCTTAGCTTCAAAACCGAGTCAACAGATGGGTGCAGTGTGCAGGTTGCATCGTGCCGGGAGGAGCAGAGGGCGGTTGGGCTGTTTTTTATACATTTTGATGAACTGACCTCTTCTCTCTCATTGTCTCTTTCTTTTCCAGCCGAGTGATTCTTCCCATCTCTGTCGAGGAGGTAAGCTTTACTCTACTACGTCAAAATTTGTGTGTGTGTGTGTGTGTGTGTGTGTGTGTGTGTGTGTGTGTGTGTGTGTGTGTGTGTGTGTGTGTGTGTGTGTACCTACGGTAACTTAAATGGCGCGTCTCAGCTATTTTTAGTCCTATCTATTTTTACAAATAGCCAGACTATTTTTTTTGTCCAAAACATTTCATTAGTTTTGTGTGTGTGTGTGTGTGTGTGTGTGTGTGTGTGTGTGTGTGTGTGTGTGTGTGTGAGATATAAAACATACCTGGTCTGTTTGTGCAAAGAAAAACAAATGCTACAAGAGTAAAGTATTTGATCTTGTGATGATTGTGATGAATAACCATCTGAGAAAATGGTCCATTCAGACAGACCAGTCTGAGTCAACACAGTCCCTGTCCCACCCACTCCCCACCCCCGGCATGTCTCTCACTCACCCATTCTGTGTTATCTCCATCTTCATGGTAGTTTGTCATTCTATTCAGCAGGCGCACAGTCCTGCATTCTCAATGAGTTACCTGAAACTGGTTTTTGGGTTTATCTCCAGTCGACAAGCTATCTGATATGAGTGCTTCTGGTCTGGGCTTTTGACCAACGCTGTTTACTTCAGGAACTTACATTTGTCTCAGTAGCTGGATGGTTGGTTCTTGCGTTTTCATGCGTACGTTTGTACGGGTAGTTACGTACAGTACTGTAGAGCTGCGGTGAATGCCATCTTGAGACATGAAAACATGAATACATTTCCTGATTGGTTTAGATTTAGATTTCAATTCATGTGTGTTTATTATTATTACTAGGGAGCGATGACGAAGGTAGCCATCACATACTTTTGGAAGAGAACGAATGATACCTCTTACAATATATCTTCCTGCTGTGTGTTTATCTCTATGTTTGGTGACTGTTTTTGTTTTATTCATTATGATTCTCTTTGTCCGTTTTCTTAAAACTAATTTATGGACTTATTTTTCTAGATTTAGACTTACCTTATGACCATAGTTAGACATTATGAGGTGGACATAAAATCTGCAAGCCGTGGAGCTTATCACACTGCCCTGGAATAGTTGTGTGGTTAAGTCCCCCACCTTCTAAAACCATTTGTCTTCTAGAAACATGTGTCTGCCTTCTGAAACATTGTGCCCTCTAGAACTGTGTCTTTGATAACCACGGTATATGTTTGTCCTCTAGATCCCTGTATCTTCTAGATCCGTTTGTCTCCAAGAATCATGTCTTCTAAAACCATGTGTCTTCTAGATACATCTATCTGTCTTCGGGACCATGTCTTCTCTTGAACCATGTGTCCCTTAGACCTATGCATCTTCTTGAAAGTGTCTGTTTTCCAGAATCACTTTGTCATCTATCTGTCTTCTAGTACAATTCGTCTTGCTTCTTGAACCACGTGTCTTCTAGAATCATGTGTTCTCTTGAACCATGTGTCCTGTATATCTCTTCTAGAACCATGCGTCTTACTTTCAAGACCGAGGGTCTGTCTTCTAAAACCATGTGTTCTCTAGAACTCCTGTTGGCCAAGGATCAGATGTTGATGGACTTTAGTCTCCTGTGTTTCTTTCTGTGCTGACTATCCTCTAGATAAAGAACAGATTTATCACAGTTCAGGGTTCTGCCACATGATGGGAAAATATAGAACACCCACAGTAGTCCAGGGAATTCATTAATGATTCCCTGTAACTTACTGCCAAAGATGGGCTGTGGGTGGCAGGACATGTCCCTTGCCATATTTCCACAGATTTACAAACCCTGGAACACTCCATCCAAACACCGATTTCTCTTCAGTAGAAATTAGGCAGCACGGTGGCCCAGTGGTTAGCACTGTTGCCTCACAACAAGAAGGTCCTGGGTTCGAACCCCAGGCTGTCCTGGGTCCTTAAATGTGGAGTTTGCATGTTCTCCCCGTGTCTCTGTGGGTTTCCTCCGGGTGCTCCGGTTTCCTCCCACCATCAAAAAGACATGCATGTTAGGGTTAATACTCCTGTCGGTGCCCCTGACCAAACAATGGAAAGAAGAACTGGAGTTGGTCCCTGGGCGCTGCAGCTGCCCACTGCTCCTGTACAATAGGGTGGATTAAATGCAGAAGAACAAATTTCATTGTCACCGAACAACTGTTACAATGACAAAATAAAGTGGCTTTCTTTTCTTCCTCTTGTGCAACATGCCTTTGACCAGGGTGGGGAAATCAAACTGATCTCAACCAGTGCAGTGTTGGATTCAGATGATGACCTGCATACACATGAATAAAACCTCTGAGAACACTAAACTCCATAGTTTTGGCAGCAGCTTTCTTTGTTTTGAAGGGGTTTTTGATGTTAAAAATCTGTGGTTCAGGGCGTCTGAATAGCATAGTGGTCTATTTCGTTGCCTGCCAACACGGGGGACGTCGGTTTGAATCCCTGTGTTACCTCCGTCTTGGTCGGGTATCCCTACAGACGCAATTGGACATGTCTGCGGGTGGGAAGCCGGACATGGGTATGTGTCCTGATCGCTGCACTAGCGCCTCCTCTGGTCGGTCGAGGCGCCTGTTCAGGGGGGGAGGGGGAACTGGGGGGAATAGCGTGATCCTCACATGGGCTACATCCCTCTGGCGAAACTCTTCACTGTCAGGTGAGGAGTTTCGCCAGGAAGCAGCTGGCGACTCCACATATATCGGAGGAGGCATGTGGTAGGTAGTCTGCAGCCCTCCCCGGATCGGCAGAGGCGGGTGGAGCAGTGACCGGGACGGCTCGTAAAATAGGGTAATTGGCCAGGTACAGTTGGGGAGAAAAAGAGGGGGGGGGGAAACGCCCCCCCCCCCAAAATAAATATGTGGTTCGGGGCGGATTTATAGCGGCCCTGGGTTGCTCACAAGACTCATACCCATCTGTTATAAACCAGTCAGTGTCCTTCAGTGTAAACAGTTTCATTAACAAGGTTGTGTTTGGGTGTTTCGTTTTGAATTTTATGAATTTTGTGACAATCTTTCCTTTTTAGTATGAGTAACCGAAGTTATGCGGCTGTTCAGTATTCTTGTACTTAAAGAGTAATTACGGTATTTTTAAACCTGGGCCCTATTTTACCATCATTTGGGGTGTAAACAATTAATAGGGACAACGTTTTCGGCATCGGTCCAGTATTGAGCCGGCGCCTGTGAAACAGGCTGCCATGTAATCCGTGGGGGCAAGTTCCCCCGTCAAAGTCCGTCCACTAAAAGTGCATGTTTTTGCCACTGACTCAGACTCACGTGGTTATTGTAAGCACCTGCCAACATTATGGAAAGGATCCCTACGGCGACGGACCTTTTTTCCTTTACGTTCCACTTCTTTGTAGCATCCCTTTACTGTTGCTACGGTTTGCGTGCGGGGGGCGTGGCTTGTTTACCAAAGAAGAAGTCACGCCGAACCTCATCAGAGGTGACCGTTCCGCTGAGGTAGCATAGCCTGAGACACAGAGGAACTACTAGCAACGATTTAGTGCCAGAGTCATGGCTGAATATTTAGCTGAGCTCTACAATGTGGACGAGGCATTTAAATTTGATGGCCGCTCGTATTTACTTGAGCCAGAGTATACAGATAAAGAGCTCCTAGAAATTAAGGAGAGGACGAGGAGAGAGAGAGGGGGGGGGGCGGTAACAGGCAGAGGAGGTGAACCAGCTTCTTTGACAGGCAGTGGTCATCGAGCGGACCTGGTGATCGGTCGGTGGTTTCGTATGAATATGCGTGCATAGGCCGGTTTCACATTATAGTATTTAGGAGTTACGCTTCCCAAAGTACGAGCCAACAGATTATTAGAAAAGGACACAGTAAGTTGCTTCCTTCTGGGGTCACCGTGCATCACTTCATGTGTAGTGTCTCTCTGTCAAACCCAAGCAACATCGGATCCATCAAATCGTAGTCCAGAAGGTGTCTTCTGTGTCATTTTGTTGTTTTTCTTAATCAAGGTTTTGTTTAGCCCAGGAAGTATTTGTGCTTGTTCTGCACGGTTATGTATTTTATTGTCTTGAAAATGGAAATCTTGTTGGGGTCTCATGTTCGTATTGCTCTCGTCATACTCGGGGATTGTGATTGAAACTCACTAAGTACGGGTTTGTAAGAAATGTGTTGTGTTTCTGTCCAGGGTAAATAATGTTATGTAGAAAGTTAAAGTAATTTTCTTTCATAGAGGATTAAAATAAATGGACTACAGCCAGATAACCCATTGGCCAATAACGTGCTCAATATTTTTCTTTATCCACCCACTTGGAAGCACATAAGCCTGTAATGCACCTGGGGGCAGAATTAGGCTCAAGGTTAGGGGGGATAGCTCTTAACTTGGAAAGATATCCCTCCAGCTCCAGGAATGACTCGGTAGGAGAACACAAGCTGGGAAACCTTCACTTCTGCTCCCGGTGCTCCCAGTGTCCTGAGGCCTCCCCAGTCTCTTAAGGGGATGGTTTTACTGGTTACCACAGGGACACACACACATATACGTATATTGGGTGATACACAACTTTCTAACAGAATAGGTTGAGATAAGTAGAACATTTTGCCGGCTTTCGTAAATGTCTTTGCTGGTTCCAGTTTCATCCCCAACCCTCTCGCTTGCTTTTCTATTGTTGTTCTTCAGAGGAATAGAAACATTTGCTACATGTCAGTACTTCCTCCCCTCTGTGACTAATTAACATTTAAATTCAAGTTTACGGGCGTGCGGGTGGCGTGGCAGTCTATTCCGTTGCCTACCACCACAGGGGTCGATGGTTCGAATTCCCCCGTTTTACCTCCGGCTTGGTCGGGTATCTACTGCGGGTGGGAAGCCGGATGTGGGTGTGTGTCCTGGTCGCTGCACTAGCGCCTCCTCTGGTTGGTCGGGGCGCCTGTTCAGAGGGGAGGGGGAACTGGGGGGAATAGCGTGATCCTCCCACGCTACGTGCCCTGGCGAAACTCCTCACAGTCAGGTGAAAAGAAGCGGCTGGCGACTCCACATGTATCGGAAGAGGCATGTGGTAGTCTGCAGCCCTCCCTGGCAGAGGGGGTGGAGCAGCGACCAGGACGGCTCGGAAGAGTGGGGTAATTGGCCGGGTACAATTGGGGAGAAAAAGGGAGGAAAAAAATCCCCCCCCCAAAAAATTCAAGTTTACGAGTTTGATTCCGTTCCAGTGTCCCCACTCAACACACGTGGGATGAGTTCCCACCAAACACGACACGGCTCGACTCAGTGAACAGCAGACGGAAAGAGGCGCTGTGGTGCAATTAGCAGCTGTTTTAACCCGACATTTGTGGGAAGACGGGAAGACACCGCAGGTCTTGTAAAGTCCTAATCGACTGGGAAAAGACCCAGAGTCACACAGCTCATGCCTGACTTTTGGCTCGGCCAGCTATTTCCCAAAGCTCAGGTCTGTGTTTCAGCCCGTTTGGCTGTCAGACGCTATAATAGATCTGCAGCACTCGTGTCCGACAGAGAGACATGTTGGGCTTCACCTCTGCAGATCCTCTCTCCTCGTAATTACGAACATGAGAACTTCTCCCATTCTGATCTCATTTGAAGTAAAAATCTGTCGGTGTGTGTCCAGACGGCGGTGTGTGTGTCTGTATGGGAGCAGGCTGTCTGCAGGGGAGGTTTTATTATCCTGCACTGTGGACGTGGAGTCTGCCGTCTTACAGCAATGCTGTTTGAGAGCTTTTGTTTCTCTGGCTCCGCGGTTCGGTTGGTGTGAATAATCGATTTTTCTGCACGGTGATTAAACGCTCAAGTAAAGAACGTAATGATTCTGACACGAGGTTTGTTGTTGTTTTATCACAGTAGGGTTGTGACACATGGCCTTGACTTATATGACTGTACAGACACACACACACGACATACGATGTAGCCGCAGCTGATGTGTAGTTTGTGTGTGCGTGTGCGCACGCGGGGCGCACATACGTGACTTCATGTATTTGCGTGCACATGCATGCCTTGGTGCAGATTTGGGCCTGTGGATTAGAAGTGATTAAGAAATGAAAGCAGCCATTGTCCTGTGTTTACATCCAGGAACGGACAGGCGGACAGAGACGGACGAGGGCGGGAAGTGTGAAAGAACTGAGCAGCGCAGGGCGGAACAGAGAGGTTGAAAGAGGGGGGGGGGGGAAGTAAAAAAGAAGAAGAAGAAGAGAAAGAAAAGAAATAGGCTTAATCTGAAATCCCTAGGTGGAGCGAGGAGGGGAGGGTGAGAGACGTAAAGGGATTGTGGGAGAGATTAGTGCGAGGCAGAAGGAGGAAAGAGGAGATGAAGATACCGGTCAGCGAAAGAATCAGGACAAGAGGAAGATCTGTAATCCACCAGTCAGTGGGCTTGTTGGTGCTCACGAGATTGAAGCATGACGACATGCTGTCGTGGTCCCCGTGAGGAAAACGGGGGTGTCTGGGTTTAGGATTTACAGCTGGGATAATAGTTAGACTTAGGTCTGGTGTTAGAGTCGAGCATCTGAATCAGGCTCTGGGTTTAGGTTAAGTCAACATGTGGGTTATTTTTGGCTCATCTTAAGGTAAGGCTAATGGTAGATGTCGGGGGTAGCGTAAGGCCAAGGGTCAAGTTTTAACTCTAGAGCGATCAAGGCGGTCATTTTGACGGTTTTGGGTTTTAAGTTTAATAACTTTGTGGGGGGGGGGGTTACAAATGCTCCTAAAATTGCATATATTTGCATTAAAATGAGTTTCAGATCAATTGCACAAAAAAAGATAAGATCTACCTAAAACGACCATGAGCGGTCAAAATGGCTGCTCGTAATTTGTGCGTCATCGTGGGCGTCATGTCACTATTTATGACGTGTGTTGTCGCGTCATTTCCTTCGTGAAGTTCATTGCTCTGTCCTAGAAACCCACTAGCGTCCTCCAGTGCAGAGAGGTAGCCTAAACTCGAATTTTGATTATTTCGCCGTTACAGACGCACCGTGACTACCACCGAGGCGGTGCAGTATTTACAGGCGTTGGACAGCAGCCACTTTAAATTGTTTGAAAGATAGCATTAAAGTCGTTAAAATGTTAATTTTGGCGTCAAGTTAGTTTCATAACAGACATACTAACACATGTAATGCATTAATATCTCAGTTGGGTATTTGTCTTGGCAGAATACAGAGTTTAAAAACCGGCGGTCATTGTGACCGCCCATGGTGGTTTTAGGTAGGAGGGAAATCCTGGTCGTTTTGGTGTTCAGGGACATTTTAGAGTCTGGGGTCAAGACTCGGACATAAATCTTCCATCCTTACGAGAATAGAAAAACAAATGTGTGTGTGTGTGTGTGTATAATTCATCATAGGGTGGTGACACACACAGAAAGTGAGTGTTGAAAGAAATGGCTGCAATTGCTGACCGCAACCTCTCTCCCTCCTACTGTTTCTCAGTACCAGGTCGGCCAGCTGTATTCGGTGGCCGAGGCCAGCAAGAACGAGACGGGCGGGGGAGAGGGGGTGGAGGTGCTGAAGAATGAGCCCTATGAGAAAGATGGAGAGAAGGGGCAGTACACACACAAAATTTACCATTTGCAAAGGTAGGCAGACATCCTGCAGCGGCACATCCGAGTTGGGTTTGTAGGGGTACCGGGGCTTTGTCTCGCGTACCGCCACTTCTCATGTCGACACTGTTTATTCCTCCTCCATATTCTCGGGCTGACTCGCTCTCTGCCTCCGCTGTCACTGTTTTGTGATTCATTAAAATGAACCCTAGCCAAATGTCAAATGTCAGAAGGACCTCGTTACCCAGAATGCAGCACGGTACAGTTCCAGAGTGTCACTCAATGCTGCCTTACGGTTTATAGTTGCAGACCCCACTGACAAAATATTATAGAAGTTTTTATTTTATTTTTATTCACAGCTATTTTGTAATAAACCTGCAGTGCATAACGCAGCACAGTGAACTTATGACTTGTTGTGCTTTCATGCACTGACTTGTATGATAAGAAGTCTTTTTTAGGATGAAGGATCAGACTTAAATACACTTGCACACCCGGGAGACTACCGTGGCAAAACAGTGGTGTGGTCAGTACATTTAACTTGCTAACTGCAATATACTATTGAAATTCACTTTTTCACTGCAGAAATACAAAAGTACTGCAAAAAATAATGTTGTGAACATTACCAATATCTCAGGGGCGTCCGGGTGGCATGGCGGTCTACCAGTGGTCACCAACCCTGCTGCTGGAGAGCTGCCGTCCTTTCGGTTTTCACTCCAACCCTAGTTTAACACACCTGATTCTATTAATCAAGCTCTTGTTAAGTAGGCAATAAATAGAATCAGTTGTGTTAAATTAGGGTTGGAGTGAAAACCGGCAGGACGGGAGCTCTCCGGGAGCAGGGTTGGTGATCACTGGTTCCGTTGCCTACCAACACGGGACTCGTCAGATCGAATCCCCGTGTTACCTCCGGCTTGGTCGGGCGTCCCTACAGACACAATTGGCCGTGTCTGCGGGTGGGAAGCCGGATGTGGGTGTGTGTCCTGGTCACTGCACTAGCGCCTCCTCTGGTCAGTTGGGGCGCCTGTTCAGGGGGGGGGGAGGGATAATAGCGTGATCCTCCCACACGCTACATCCCCCTGGTGAAACTCCTCACTGTCAGGTGAAAAGCGGCTGGCGACTCCACATATATCGGAGGAGGCATGTGGTAGTCTGCAGCCCTCCGCGGATTGGCAGAGGGGGTGGAGCAGTGACCGGGACGGCTCAGAAGAGTGGTGTAATTGGCCCGATACATCCATCCATCCATTATCCAAACCGTTTATCCTGCTGTCAGGGTCGCGGGACCCTTTATAGTCGACTGGTTAACGTAGTTGCCCGTGGTGCGGGAGACACGGGTTCACGTCCCGGCCGTGGCAGTTCCTGACCCCCCCCCCCGAATTTGCTACATTGTCCGGATACAATTGGGGGGGGATCCGGAAAAAAATAAACCTAATACCATACGTACACCAAAATGCCAATGAGGAGAGCACTGGCACATTTTTTTCCCGCTTCAGTCACTTACCTCATGATGAACGCTCACAGCGATGGGACTCTTTTATCAGTCGACACTCTCCTGATGGATTGACCTACAGCTAAATGATGTACACACTGACAAAAGAGACACGGGGCCAACGTATTCTCTCTCTGCTGTCTTCTTCTGCAGTAAAGTGCCGTCGTTCGTCAGAATGTTGGCGCCCGCGTCGGCCCTCAACATCCACGAGAAGGCCTGGAACGCCTACCCATACTGTCGCACAGGTAGGTGGCCGCGGCACAACACATCGCTCTAGCCGTGCACACATCCTCATAGCATGAAGTACCGTCACATTTCCACCGCCGAATCCGAGTACGAATCCCTTATCGTTCGTATCAGCCGATACCGAATACGGCTGA
Source organism: Lampris incognitus (assembly GCF_029633865.1). Classification (NCBI taxonomy): domain Eukaryota; kingdom Metazoa; phylum Chordata; class Actinopteri; order Lampriformes; family Lampridae; genus Lampris; species Lampris incognitus. The sequence continues at coordinate 11,971,765 of NC_079218.1, forward strand.
GATCCATTAATTTTGCTGAACGGTGCAAACTTAGGTGGTTAATTTGTGGTCAGTGGGGCAAAATAATTGCACCTCAGTGTCACATGCTGTTGTAGTACAGTAGCATTATCTCTAGTACTTGTGGTGATTGTTCTTTTAGAAGTGGTTTTCTGTACAAGAATTCAGGCTTGTTGATCTTGTAAACTATACTGCATTTAAATACTGTAATACCGGGGCGTCCGGGTAGCGTAGCGGTCTATTCCGTTGCCTACCAACACGGGGATCACTGGTTCGAATCCCCATGTTAACTCCGGCTTGGTCGGGCGTCCCTACAGACACAATTGGCCGTGTCTGCGGGTGGGAAGCCGGATGTGGGTATGTGTCCTGGTCGCTGCACTACCGCCTCCTCTGGTCGATCAGGGCGCCTGTTCAGGGAGGAGGGGGAACTGGAGGGAATCGCGTGATCCTCCCACGCGCTACGTCCCCCTGGTGAAACTCCTCACTGTCAGGCGAGAAGAAGCGGCTGGCGACTCCACATGTATCGAAGGAGGCATGTGGTAGTCTGCAGCCCTCCCCGGATCAGCAGAGGGGGTGGAGCAGTGACCGGGACAGCTCGGAAGAGTGGGGTAATTGGCCAAATACAATTGGGGAGAAAAACGGGGGGGGGGGCAGTAATACCTTGAATACTAATTAATCCAAATTTTGTGAGGTCGCCTACATTTTGTAGCTTACGTAGGTTCTACTCTTCAGCTGGTTACTGGATCTCTCTCCCTTCCTCGCTCTCTCTCTCCCTCTCTCTCTCTCTCTCTCTCTCTCTCTCTCTCTCTCTCGCTCCCTCGCTCTCTCTCTCCCTCTCTCTCTCTCTCCCTCCCTCGCTCTCTCTCTCCCTCTCTCTCTCTGTCTCTCCCTCCCTCTCCTCCCCCCCCCCCCCTCTCTCTCACCTTGAGGGAGTATTTGAATAATTTAATATATGTCCTGAGAAAGGAGGGCTGCAGTTATTGGAGCCTCAAAAACTGAGATTAGACACACCACCAGACAAACGGCTCATGCTAAACATGCACAGTCTTCCCACACACACACACACACACACACACACACACACACACACACAGATCCAGGACTGGCACGTCTTGAACTTGACCTTGGCCTGCTTTCTAACATGCTGATCAATACTTTTTCTCTCCAGTGACTCTGTTCTATTTCACGCTGAAGTACTTTTTTGTTGTTGTTATCCTTCCTCCGCTCTCCGTTCTTGTGCGGGCTGGACTCCCTGGTTCTGCAGTTATCACTGTAAGTATCATAATCCACCCTGTGCGAATACGGTCCTGTATGTAGACACACGGTCAGAGGAAACCGTGACGCTGACAGAGGGGCGCAGAAAGCCGAGAAAGAAACTCAATCTGCACCAGGGAAATAGGAGAGGCAGGGGCGGTCAGACAAGCCCCAGTTCACTCAGAGTGTGTGTGTGTGTGTGTGTGTGTGTGTGTGTGTGTGTGTGTGTGTGTGTGTGTGTGTGTGTGTACCAGCAAACTGTTATCTTTTCAAAAACAAATGGAAAAACCCTTCATACCACACTGAACCCCTCCACTTTTTTAGGCATTTCCAGTAGATTTGGTTCACGCTTCGTTTTGCGGTGGGTTATGAAACTTGCCGCACACCCAAAGGACCATGTCAGCCTCCCACTTTATTAACAATATGGAACAAAAAACTGTGTGATACCAGCAAACAGGACGGGCTCATATATTTGGGTGTAAACAAGATAAATAAACTGTATTCCGATACAGTGCTGGGCAATATGGAGTATATCATTCTTCTGTTATTATCCTGATCTGTTCAGTAATGCAAAGTATAATTTCAAACCAAAATAAGTTTTTAAATAACGCCCCCTCAAATATTTCACGCCTCATTTTGTGAGAAATTTAGGAATTTCAACTCGGTGTTACTCTTTTTCCCCCCCTGCAGAATGAATACATGAAGGACAACTTCCTGATCAAAATTGAGACATGGCACAAACCTGACATGGGACACCTTGAAAATGTAAGTAAGCCATGGTGACAAAGACAGTAACGGTTGTAATAATACATCTTGTTACCTTTCCAGACACCCGAGTTACCGACCGTCCAGCTGAATGTGTGAATCTAAGAGACGGACGTTAAAATTATAGAAATAAAGAGAAGCAGACAGGGATGACAAACGCTGCTAAGAACAGCAAGGGGTATCAGTACAGTCATACAAACACAGAACAGCTTTAAAGTAATGTGTGTGTGGGGGGTGGGGGGGTGGCTGTAGACAGTATGTATCTTTTATAACACTATATGTTGTTCTGCCTGTCTCCCCTTCCAGGTACATGGTCTGGATGCAGAGACCTGGAAGAAGGTGGACGTAGTCTACATCGACATTGCAGACAGGACCCAAGTGGAGCCCAAGGTGAGCAAATTTTACCTCGACATCCTTCACACAAACTGTCACAATGTTTTCTTATTTCTGTTAATATCACCCTCTCTCTCTCGCTCTCTCTCTTGCTCTCTCGCTCGCTCTGTCTCTCTCGCTCTCTCTCCAGGACTACAAGCCAGAGGAGGATCCCTCCAAGTTCAAGTCAGTGAAGACAGCTCGAGGTCCTCTGGGACCGGACTGGAAGGTACCGCTCCCCATTACGTCCTTTGATTTGCCTGTGCACTTCCCTCTGTATTCATCGCACATTCACAGGGTTCCTATGTGTCTTGGAAAACCTGGAAATGTAAAGCTGTCCAATCAAAATTTGGATAATACTTATAAAAAAAAAAATCAAATGTTTTGTAAATATTATTGAGGTCATGGAGAATTTTATAAAGTCAAGTTATAAAATCATTTTTAGCTGAGATTTCATCATTTCAATCCATATTTTTAGCAACTGAGATGGTACGTCTGTATGTGAAGTTTGGGCTGTGTGTTCAGTGACACCGTCCATTTACGGACTGTTAATACTGAATAATATGACCTTCTGTGAGCAACAGCCATCACAAACATCCAAGCTAGAGTCCTGCAAAATGTCATGGAAAAGTCCTGGAGAAAGATTTCTCAACAAGAGTGGGAACTGTGTGAACAATGTGTTATCTGCCCTTACAGAAGGAGCTCCCGAAGAAGACGGACTGCCCACACATGTGTGCCTACAAACTGGTCACCGTCAAGTTCAAATGGTGGGGCCTCCAAAACAAAGTGGAAAACTTCATTCAAAGGGTTGGTGTTCTTGTCTGGACACCCGTGTGTTCCAGTTTGTGATTATTTTGGCAGCCATGTGTCAAGGTTAGTTCTGTAAGCTGATGGTGGAGGAAAGATTATGAAACAAAACTTATTTGTCTAGGAAAGGCACGTTTATTTATATAGCAAATGTCAGACACGAAGGCAATTCAGAGTGCTTCACAGTAAGTCTTACAGGAAATGATGATGAGCAATGTTGTCCTTCCCACGATGGGCTGCATCTGATTGGCTGTTTTACCGTCTGCCACCATTTTTTTGTAAATTTCAGTCAGTTTGTGGTGATGGTGGAAAGTACCGATTACTGCTTTATGGTACATGCAATCTGTGCTGTCCTCTAGTGGTCATACGGGGTACTGCATGATGGAATTAGTCTGGCACACAATTGGTATTTTTCCCAAAAGTAAGCACTCGTTTATAGTCTGTCTACTGACATGTATAAAGGATATAAAGGGGTGTAGATGTAGAGGGCAATGATGGAGGTGTCATGTATAAAGGATATAAAGGGGTGTAGATGTAGAGGGCAATGATGGAGGTGTCATGTATGAAGAATATAAAGGGGTGTAGATGTGGATGACAGCGGTGGAGGTGTCGTATTCTACTCGCCTCATATTTTACTGGTCTAATGTGCTGGGCACCACATGTGTGACACGTGGCAACACATGTCGCCTACGTCACATGCGTCTCACCATCTTTGATGCCTCCATATGACATAGGCAGTGTGGAGGGGGTTGATGGTAATGCGTGTTTTCCTACCAGATGTAAGAAAAAGCATAGATTTTGTCCCTCAAAGCAGCCGTGGGATGCGTCTCAGTTTCTGTTGAATTTATCAGGGAAAACAATTCCACCATCCCACACATCATTTTTTCAGCTCAAAAATGGCAAAAAAAAATATCAAACAAAATCTACCCCTTTAATAGCACTCACACATTAAATTTAAAGCCATGTTTGGTAAGTCTCATCATAACTCTCTGCTGTGGTTTTCTTTGCAGCAAGAGAAGCGTTTATTCACTAATTTCCACCGTCAGCTGTTCTGCTGGATTGACAAGTGGATCGAGTTGAACATGGAAGACATTCGCCGTATGGAGGAGGAGACACGCAAGGAGCTAGACGAGGTGAGCGAAGGAAAAGTTGAGCTGGAGGGGGCGGAGGAAGGAGAAGTCAGGGAGACAAAAAAATGGGTTTCTGTAGATTTGTTTTGCTTTCACCTCATTTTCTGAACCGTTAAATCAACGTGTGTGTGTGTGTGTGTGTGTGTGTGTGTGTGTGTGTGTGTGTGTGTGTGTGTGTGTGTGTCAGATGAGAGTTAAAGATCCGGTGAAGGGGATGGTGGCTATAGAGGACTGAGGCGTCAGACTGTGAATGCTGCTGCTCATCAGGTAAACTTTTTATTTTTTCATTTTACGTTTTCTCATCCAGCGTACGCTTTTACCGACGCGCCTTACGAAGACGCTTAACGAAAGTCCGGATTGGCGAAATGGAAATCTGAATTTAGGCTTTACGGCTGTGGAGACCAGTTCCACCAACACTGACCTGATAGAGAGCTTAAATGAGCACCTAAAAGATCACAAAACACCTGTGGAGGAAGAACGACGCAAGACAGGAGTAGGATGGTGAAAGTACCAGCTGGGGGGGGGGGCGTCCGGGTAGTGTGGCGGTCTATTCTGTTGCCTACCAACACGGGGATTGCCAGTTCAAATCCCTGTGTTACCTCCAGACACAATTGGCCGTGTCTGCGGGTGGGAAGCCGGATGTGGGTATGTGTCCTGGTCGCTGTACTTAGCGCCTCCTCTGGTCGGTTGGGGTCGCCTGTTTGGTGGGGAGGGGGAACTGGAGGGAATAGCGTGATCTTCCCCTCCTGGTGAAACTCCTCATTGTCAGGTGAAATGAAGCGGCTGGCAACTCCACATGTATGAGAGGAGGCATATGGTAGTCTGCAGCCCTCCCCGGATTGGCAGAGGGGGTGGATCAGCGATCGGGGCGGCTCAGAAGAGTGGGGTACTTGGCCAAGTACAGCTGGGGAGAAAAGGGGGGGGGTAAATAAATAAATGCCTGCTGGGGAGACAACCCAGGAGTTTAACTTGATAATAAACTAGTAGTCACTATGGTTTACCTTTGTTTTTCTATAGTGGTATACTATGGTGTTTTACAGTAACAAGGTTGTTTTGGCGGGGAGCCAACCCATGGTCCTCCCCCCGAAAGAACATGCCATAGATAACCATAGTCTCCTTACCACCCTGGTTCATTTTCTTAGGGGTTGTCCAAAGTGATTTACGAAGATTACAATTAGCAGTTAGATTTGTGTGTCTTAAACAGACCATTTTCCAGCAGTAAAACTCAATCACATTACAGACCAGCCAAGAATGGATGTCTTCTCACGTTCAGCCGGTAATGGTGGGCATTAGCTACATCACCAATAGTGAAGTTCATTAAAGGAGATTCAAATGACAAGTCGGTCGGGCGGTGCCATGGATCAGTATGACACACATCATGGTCCAGACTGCATATCCTGTCGAGTGCGGTTGGTTTTAGTGCAGATCATTGGTGTAGATTAATTAAAATTACCAACACTGATGTGAGTGGTAGTTGTAGCAAAGCCTCTCCAGCGATCCCGTTTCATTCGGGCGCCATCTTGGAAGTGCGTCACCAACAAGACTAGACCCCTATCTTTTACAGTAGGAATCGTCTTTATCACAAATTCTTACACATGCTGTCACTTGCATTTCATATTTAGGGACACTGTTAAATTTTACACGGGCGTCCAGGTGGCGTGGCGGTCTACTCCATTGCCTACCAACACAGGGATCTCCAGTTCGAATCCCCGTGTTACTGCCGGCTTGGTCGGGCGTCCCTGCCCCTACAGACACAATTGGCCGTGTCTGCGGATGGGAAGCCGGACGTGGGTATATGTGTCCTGGTCGCTGCACTTAGCGCTTCCTCTGGTCGGTCGGGGCGCCTGTTTGGTGGGGAGGGGGAACTGGGGGGAATAGCGTGATCCTCCCACGTGCTACGTCCCCCTGGTGAAATGCCTCACTGTCAGGTGAAAAGAAGCGTGTGGCGACTCCACATATATCAGAGGAGGCATGTGGTAGTCTGCAGCCCTCCCCGGAGCGGCAGAGGGGGTGGAGCAGCAACCGGGATGGCTTGAAAGAGTGGGGTAATTGGCTGGATACAATTGGGGAGAAAAGGGGAGGGGAAAATTTTTATTTTTTACACAATGTGGAGTGTTAAAAGTTTGATCCACAGGGCACTTTACTGATGCTTGTATGCAGGTGACATCCACCACCCCGGGAATCACTGAGATGAGCCTGTGATATGTGCTACATAACAGAACTTCAGCTGTGTGAATCTGAGCATGTGATTGGTGGATTCTTTACCAAATGCAGACAGAGGCGCTTCGATTGGCCAGCTCTGCATTTCAGATTGCCCTTTTCTAAACTGATAGAGGGCGCCGTCTCCTCTATGAACCTAACCCTAATCCTTCCTGTCTATGGTTAAGAGTTCCAATCGTGTTCAATCGATTTTACATGATCATTCCTGTTCTGTGCTGTTGTGTTCTGTGCACACACTCTGCAGCACAATTAGCGTGAGCGTTTTAATTTTTGGGGTGTTTTTCTCCCCCCCCCCCCCCCCCCCCCTCTCTCTCTGTAGATCAGACCAGTTTTTACCCAGACACCAGCGGATTCACATTCCCATCTTGTCCCACCCGACTCGACATCCATCCAACCTCCAACTCCCTGGTACTGTCTGGTTTTCAGGGACCTGGACCCAGAACCCTCCCAGCTCAGCTGATCTATTCCTGCCAAACCCCGCCCCCCATACACACACACACACACACGCACACGCACACACACACACACACACACACACACACACACACACACACACCCTTCTACTCCCTTCTTTAATCCAACATCTTTTTCTTCACCAACTGCTCTGAAACTTCCAGTAGTGACATTAAAGAACATGTGAGATGTCACTGAGTATCTATCTCTCTCTCTCTCTCTCTCTCTCTCTCTGTCTCTGTCTCTCTCTCTCGCTCTCTGTCTCTCTCTCCAAATTGTTCGAAACTACAGAGAATAGTGTAATTTATCTCTGCGATGTAGGATTTATTTCTATTTAAGATATCCCACAGGTGTACATACAGTATATATATATATTGGGGAGCTGAGTAACTGTATTGAGATATATAAACAGGGTTTTTAAATGATTTTGTCTGTAAGTTTGTCTGTGGATGTTTTATTTTCTTTTTTTTTTTTTTTTTCTTTTTTGTCTTAATTTCGCAGACCGAGCTGTATTTTCTTCTCAGTGTTGCATTTTGATCTCGTGACTGGTCTGTTTGGGCAATTTATTTATTTATTTGTCTGTTTGTTTGTTTGTTTTTTAGACTTGTCATAACTGCTGCGTACCAGTATTTACACCCCTTCCTTCCCTTCTTGTCGACTGTTGGCGTGACGTTTCTGTTCGCTGCTCGGCTCGAGCTGCGGTCCCGCGCGTCTGTCGGCGGACGGCTGGTTTGTCCCGGCTGCGCGTTATGCCGACTGACCGCGTGCCGAGTGACCGCGTTGGAGTTTCTCGCTCGCTGAGAGCCAGATTCAGTATTGACACACAAGGTGCAGGGTTAGAGAACTCAACCTTTAAATACAGACCATTACAGGGGCAGACACACGGTGGACTAAATGAACCCAAAAAAAAAGAAAAACAGAAAAAAAAGTAAAAATTAAAGACCGAGGAATTGTATCAACAACAAAAAAACAGCTTTGGCGTAGTTAGCAGAAGCATTGATAAATATGACTTCCCTCGGCTTTATCGTTGATGTGTGTGTGCGTGTGTGCGTGTGTGCGTGTGTGTTTCTATAGTGGCTGTTGTTGGCGTAGGTTTTCCAGGCATATCTTTTAATTTTTGACTTTTTTACCAGATCATTCCTCCCTTCGCCACGTCAGCTCCTTTCATTTGCTCACAGACCACGGTCAGACTGCTGTAAGAGGCAGTTTTTGAATTTCATATCCAAATTCGAACACACACACACACACACACAGGATTCTATAGGTACTGAGTAGGTACTGAGGTAAAATGTACAGTGAAATACAAAACAGAACTTGCAGGAAGTGATTTGGTCTCTGTTGGTGTCACATGGAGGACACGTGAATGAGTGCGACTGCCCCTTTTTCCGTCTGACGCTCTTTCAAACTACAAAGTCTTTTAAACCTTTTAGCATTTTAAGCAAATTATAACTCGGCCACCACGGGCATGACACGTTGGTGAAATAAAATCGTAGCTGAGGGGGTCGATCTTCAGACAGGTTGGATTTGCAGGTGGGCATCATAAGAATGTAATTGCAGACTGCAAATATGGTGATCAGTGTAACTGCAGATTGACCCTCCTCAGTCCTGCTTTATCCTCTTACGTATTCTCTAACTTCCAGTGGATAAACAGCCTTATCCAGTGATAGCAATAAACTACCTTGACACTTTAGTCTCTCCTTTATTACTTACGGAGTACCCCGCTCTACTCCTGTTGCCATCCTGAGGGCGTATTTTTAGCGGGGCAGAGCCCAGACCGAGGGGCACAGATGGAAAATGAATGCTGTGGGAGATTCCTCATTCATGAACTACTGGTGGGTTTTATCTCGTGGGTCTTTGGCTTTGAAACTGGGACAGTTTTTCTACTGTTGGAGTTCGAAGTCGTTTTGTTTCTTTCCGTAACGGTTGTGAGGTTTGTAAGTATCTGCATGAGTATGATGTGTGTGACGTAGCATGTCAAGTGAAGTAATCCGATGCTTTCTGGGAAAGATGAGGAGGGAAGAGTCAAGAGGCGCGAGCGCCACAGGTGCTTGTCGCAGACGATCCCGCGGCGCAAGCGCCACGGGGCTCTTGTTGTGGCCGATCCCGCGGCGCCCGCGCTGGTTTGTGACCGTTTGCCATCCCTTGTCGTGAATCACCACTATTATCATCTGTTCCAACCTTTCCTTACTTCTCCACTTCCACAGTACACTGAGTGTGACCTGTAAAACGATGTGACCACTTTGGAGAGAATGCGACAGATTATTTCCAAAGGGGGCCAATAGAGTGGCCCCAAGATGTCCGACGTCGCTTCGTGGTTAACGTACGGTGAAGCCTCGCTAGAGAGGCCGTTTTATATTCTGGCGTCATCTTGGAAACGCTGCCGGGTAGTAAGCTTGTTCTTGACCGACAAGATTTGACCCCTGTCTTTTCAACAGGGAGTCATCTATGTCTTGTTCTCAGACACATATTGTCATTTGCATTTTATATTTAGGAACAGTGGCAAATTCTACCAACATGGAGTGTTAAAGTTTGGTCCAAAGGACGGCGTTTTCACAGAAAAGAAGTATTTTTTTCCACTTTACTGATGCTTGTTGCATGCTCTATTCACCACCTCAGGAATGAATGAAATTTGCTTGTGATCTGTGGTAAATAACAGAACTGCGTGTGAATCTGAACATGTGATTGGCAGATTTTCTTTACGATGTGCAGACAGAGGTGTTTTGATTGGCCAGTTTTTCTGCAACATGACCTCACATGGACTTGCGTTGTCAGTGCCGCATTTCAGATTGTCCTATTGTAAACTGACGGGGTGCACCGTCTCCGCTGTTATTCAGATTGTCTCTGCATACGGTAGTCACAAGATGGTGGATGGTTTTCACTGTCCCAAACCCCATTCTGTTTTCCTGTTGGAAAAACAAAGAAGCCTCAAATAAGATCTGTAATTGTCATAGGTTGACTGATTATTTTTTGTGTTAAATGCTATCTTTTGATGGCATGCGTATGAATTTTGGGGCAGTAATCTGGTCACAAGGATGCTATTGCTAACAAGATGCTAACTGTCAACAGTTTGACCATAACTTGAATGACAGCACAAAGTCTTACTGATCTAACTTCACAACGCTAGTGCTGTAAACCCCCACCATACACACACACACACACACCATACGTCTTCTCTTTCTTCACCTCTGTCCTTATCATAGCTAGCAGGATGAGGGGTGCGGGGGTCTGAGGGCCCCATGTTCTCTCAGTCTTATGTTCCCCCAACATAAAAAGGAGAAGACGGTCCATACCTCTGTTGTATCAACAAATGTGCATTTTCAGATTGCAGATGTACAATAAATAATATCTGAAATGGTGTTTATGGACCTGCTACTCCCAAAGAAACACATCTGTGTCGTACATTACAGTAAAATTTAAACTTCGCAACAATCACTCAGAACATGACTGTGAAGGTTTAGTGACCTGATGACCAGCCGTGACTTTAGAGACCCTGTCACAAGTCCCGTTAATAAGTCATATTGAGGGAACATAGGTATGCTCCCACAAGATGGATGGGTACTTTGCTCCTGGCTGCCACAAGTCAAATTCACAACGTATCACTTGTTCGTTTGTTTTTTTCATTCATATGCATGAGACTGGCTGCTGGTGAGCGAGGTGTGGTGACATCATAGATATGCGACCAACACCGTAGTCTTTTTTTTTCTTCAGAAAGCTAGTGATTTTATTTGCAACATTTGCTCTTATGAATAAATTACCGCTTAAAAATTCACAAGAGTAATATCATAAGACTCGTACAATAACATCTGTAGGTGACTTAACCCTGTGTGAAATACAGATCTTATCCAGGGGTATTTAGTTTTTTTCAAATTGGAAAATATAACAGGGATTATGCAGCTAATTTTGTCCTACAAAGTGACGCCACTCTTATTTAGGGCATCCCAGAGCAAGACGGAGCCTCACAGCCAGATATTTAAAAACAATAAAATACATTAATGTGAGATTACGTAATTCTATCCCCGTCAGGTGACCCAAAGTCTCTTGTTACGGGCTTATCTATAACGTTGACACGGTCCCTGTGTTAGGTTGAGGGGGGCCAGCTGTACCTTTTTAAGGATTTGGGTCAGTTTGGAGAAATATCCAGCTTCAGAGGCATCGACAGTCACTGCGAGTCTATCAGCCCACAGTGCAGCTTTCTGAGGGATAGCCGTCTAATTTTGATTTTGGCGTCCTGTGTAGAATATTCCCATGAGGTAAATAGAATAGTTTTGGGTTTTTTATGTGTCATTTGGGCTTGCCCGTGTTGTTAATAGCCATATCAGTAGTGAAATTTGGTAAAACTCCCAAGATTGCAGATGTTGATGACCAACTCAAGATCACTTATATATTATCTCAGAGATGCATTTCAGTCTCATTTGCTTGACTCGCTTATTGCCCTAAGCATAACTGATCTAGCTAATCTACGTGAGCTGACTAGACAGAACCAGTCTCCTAGTCTTTTAGACTGCCTCTTTGACCTCGCACAATGAAACCGCTCATGAAAATGAGTTTCTTGGCCGTTTCATAAGGTAGCATTAGCATACTAGCATTAGCATGTGTACCGTGAAAAGCCTATGCATTTACCCGGTCCATCTTAAGACTAAGCACACAGCGCGGATTCTTCCTGTTTATTTTATTTTTTTTGTCACTTTTGGGTTGTTTGGTTAAGCCAGGTTCATAAAACCATTATTACAAGTCCTTTTCTGTTTCTTTCTTCTTTTTTTTTTTAACCAAAACACGACCGCTGGATGCTCAAACACTCCATCCTTCCTCTTCATACCCCCACTCCCCCTTCACCTCAGCCATCTCTTGTTAGTGTCTGTGATGACATGGGCTACAAATAATGAATCATGGAGATTTGTGGATGTACTGTATGTATTGATATTGTAAATAGTATATAAATTAATGTAGATGAACACATATATATAGGTAGGACTGTCCTGCCAAAACGATGACACGCCCTTGGCGCTCCGCGCTCCGACCCTGTAGCTAAAGCTAGTTAGACCGTACACAGTACACGTTTAGAGAACTGCTTTCGTTTTAGTACCGTTTATTTAAAAAAAAATGTAGTTGTCCTGAAATTGTTATCCTGGATGCAAATCTTGTCAAAACTTTAAGTTATTATGTACAGACTTAGGAATATATATGAATAAATGTGATTTTGATGCATATTTGAGGGCAGCCTGGACAAAACAATGTCTTTAGATATTCATCAGTGTGGATGGATTGTGTGGTGGATTGTGGGCTATTCAGTTGTCCTGTTCTGCTTTGACCAGTCAGATGGGACATGATAATAGAGTTGGGCTGGTGTATGGCTTTAGGCATATTTTACATTTTAGGTTTTTACCCGCTTAGTCTGACAAACTGAAAGAAAGAAAAGTGAAAGTCCTAATGCATAACCACACACACACACAGTTTCCTTTCTCGCCCCCCTTCCCACCGGGCAGCACGCGTCGTTGGCAGGACAGTGTATAAATATATTTTTGTTCTCAATGTTGTTGTACCTCTGTCGCTGGTCTCTGAACTGCACATTTCTCACACTGAATAGGAACGTAAAGGCAGCTTGGGTCCACGTTATTTAGCTGTTGGACGTCGGCCCTTCGTCAAACCCCGGTCCACGTTGGATTTTGTCCTCCCACGGTTAATGTTGGGGGTTTGGGGTCACTACAGGAAATGACTCCACGTTTAGGAGAGACGTTGAACCCGGTGCTTGAGGCTATGAGGGGGAGGAGGGGGTTCAAAATGAGAACAAAAGCAAAGGCAATTTAGGCAGACATGGCTGTTTGAAAACTCTTTATTGACAATAGGTGTGAATTAAGAACTCGTATACCTTTACAGGCTTGTGAGAGATCATGGTTTAAAAGTGACAATCTCATAAATATCTCGTCATTAGATTCCTCAATTTATGATCATAATGAATAAATTCGAATGATTCCAAAACCCCAGACCACTTTATAAATTGTTTTCTCTCGCTCGCTCTCTCTCTCACTCCTCTTGACTTGTCTCCTGTTTTCTTTCTTTTCTTGTGAATTTGTGCCTTTTTGTCATCTTCCAATAACACTACTGTACATTGGAGAAGTAAAGAAATGAATAAAAACAAGCGAAGCAACTGTATATGTGGTTTTGTCTTTGTGTTTTGAGTCAATGTAATGAAAAATTTCCATGGTTGGGTTATAACTCCTTGGTTTTCTACCCTCTAATTCCAACACCACTTGGTACTGATGGCATTATTTCACTTTTTTCCTTTTGCAATTCTTCCCTACACAAGTCCTTCACACCAAACCATTATGGGCTAAGTCCTCCTTAAATCTGGCACCTCAAATCAGATTGTTTTTGCCAAGGCTGGATTAATACTCCCAGGAGCCCCTGAGCACTGAAGCTCATTACCCCCCCCACACACACACACACATACACACACAAGCACGCACACCCCACACCATAGATGTGTCCCGGTCTTGCTACTCAATTCAGAATTCAAACTGTTCTGACGTCACCCAATCTGACACGTAAGGCTGACGTCATATCCAGAGTGCCATAACAAGAAATGCATCCACAGGGGGCATATGTTTCCCTTTCCATCCCTATTCTTCACAGCCCGCAATTTACCATTAATATGACCGGTCAGTGTTTGTGCACACGTCTACGTCATTACCGCAGCAATCAAAGCAAACAGGTTAAAGATGTCTGAACACACAATCCAACCTGGTCATTTGCAAATAACAATGTGGACAGTCAGCCAGAAAAAAATCGGATTTGCTAGTGGCCTAAACATAGCTGTAATGCTTAAACCCTAACTGAGACCAAGGACACAAATTCACAACTTGCCACGGTGAACACAGAAACTCATCAAACTTGAAAATGTTTACGTTTTTGCTGACAAGAGGGACAGGGACAGATCAGTCAATCAGTGAAATCTCACCATACAGTTTGTCAAAGAATATCATGACATAACGAGGAGCAAACTTGCTCTGTCATTTAAAAATGGTTAATAAAACTAATTCTGTCTGCTTTTGTCCTGCAAAGGACACATGGGATTTTATTTGTAAAATTGCTGAAGACCTTTAGTGAGAATAAACTAACGTTTCTGTATAGACCACATTCCACTCGCCGGGCCCTCGCCTACCTGATTCTGCAGTATCAGGCTTGAAATAATTCCCCTAATTTTCTCCTCTGGCCACTTCCATAATGTGTGACCTGCGATTCGGGACTGTGACTAAGCAAGCTGAGGCCTAATTTATTTCAGAGGTCATTCATTCAAGAAAAAAATACTCACCTGGTCAGATAACATCTGGGCCCTGATTCGTCTCCTGGATGTGGAATGCAGTGGTGGATCTAGAGATTTTTTCCTGGGGTGGCAAAGGGGTGGCAGCTGCCACCTCTGGGACCCAGTCTTGCCACCCTGTAGATCCGCCCCTGGTGGAATGAGTCTGGTCCGACTGTAACCCAGCAGTCAGTCGTTTGACTCAGCGTTAATAGGTACACTGGTCTCTTTAAGAGGCACGACAGCGAGCACCGTTTTACGGCTGTAGAGTGGCGAGAGCGAGAGTTCGCGGGGTCGCTCGACTAAATGGTAGCGCAGAGAAGAGTTAGCGAAGTGTTGCCAGCCTCTAGCCTTTCTTACTATCAAGTCGCCGCTCTCTGCCATGTTTTCCTGCTAGGTGGGCACACGTGTTGTACCTGTATTTGTTTTGTGAAGAGGTTATTTTCTTGTGTATGAGTAAACGTTCTTTTTACGAAGTCGGAAGACAGCACGCTAGCAAATGGCTCATCTCTAGCTAGTTGCTAGTCGCTAATCATGGCTAATAGCTGATCAGCCAGCACTCCCTCCCTCCCTTGTTTCAACTACCAGTACTGTGACTACTGCTGCTAAACGCAAATGCAGACACACTGCTGGACTGGCAAAACTAATCAAGCTTTGGCTGACATGAAGGTTACTCTCACCCCCGATTACAGGGCAAGAGAGGGGTAAGGGGAGACAGCCGAACATTTTTCACATGTTGATGACAATCTGGGCAGCTACACCCCCATTTACATGGGCGTTAGATGGCTAATTTAGCACAGCTGACGGTCTCCAAAAATACAAAATTGTACCCAAGGAACTGTAAAAGACCGGGCTTTTTAATCGGTGACAATAGCTTTTAAGAAACTCAAGTGCTTTGGAAAACAGTTTACACACATACACTCGTTGTTGAGAGTACCCATATCCTTAAAATGTGGTTTTCTTTAGATTGATAGTTTTTGTCACAGTAAAAAATGTCATATTATGAATTTGAATACTTGTAGGCGACGGTAAAGTTGTTGCAAAAATAGAAGTTGTGGCTCCAATACTTGACCCACCCAATAGTGCTAACGACCGAGCCATAACAACTGGCCGAGACGCCATCTTGGTTTTCCCTACATCAGCGAAGTGGACCGACGTCGCCACCATCTTGTTCCTCGCTAGGTAAGCGTTTATGCCGCCCAAAATATTGTTTGTTTAAGTTATGATACCAGTGTGCTTCATGTACCATGTGTCATCAATACCATCAGATCGCAAAACATGCAGTAAACAACTATTAACGTTAAAAATAGCGAGAAAAATCATTGGTAGTGTAGCCATGACGATGGCCGACTTCGCAGGTGTGTGAGTCGTTGCTGGCGTAGCATCCGGTCCAGCGCCTCATAGTCATGCTGTCAGAAAGATGACACTTTTGAAATAACAAAAGACTGCTGAGAACCAAGGTGAAGGTAAGACCCTAAGTTATGACCACATATGTTCAAAAGTGGTGTTTGTGGGTTTTGCAAAAATTAATACGGCCGCCAGAATTTTCTGACGACTTGTTTTTCTCTGCGTGCTTTTAAAGGATCCCAGTATGTCGACATCCGGTATGGATTACTACAGTACGACAAACTGCCAAATATCATGTAAGTGCTCTCAGAAGGAATTATGTCTTTGATTATAAACACATTTAATCTGTCAGCCCCAAAACAACATTACAACAATGCTAACAATGATATAGCGGGCAGTGGGTATATATGGTTATAACAACCTTATAAGCACACCTGACATGTACGGCTCCATGTTGTCTCACCTGTGTTTTGTTGTATTATTAGTGCCACTTATGTCAGCTATTGTATTTAGAATCATTACAAAGCCTTTATTTTCCACTTATGGTAAAGTAAAATAAGATCTTGAGCATCATGGGTGTCAAGTTTATTTGTAAAGCCTTGAATCCCAGTTTCATTCTCACAGGGTTGGAAAAACAGGCGGATTCAGTAAACGACAGTCAGGCACATCCTCAACCCTTAAACCCTCAATTTGGATAAGGAAAACCCGCAAAAAATAAACAGGGGAAAAAAGGGAAATCCTCAGGAACAGCATCAGGGGAGGGTTTCTTCTTCCAGGAACAATTGGTGTGCAATAGGAGGTTATCGTTAAGGGGGTCAAAGGGCAGGTCACCACGTCCTTTTTATTTATTTATTTATTTATTGTTGCTTGATTGGCACAATGTCAGCAATGGCCCCATAATCAATCACCATTTAGCTTTCTCATGTCAAATCAGCAGTTAGTATTGAAGCACCATTTGAGGTGACGCATTCACCCTGAGTTTATTCAAATAAGGAACAAACTTGCCCGTCTGACCCCCTTTCTACACTACGTTATGGAGAAAGTAGGCCCATTTGTTTTCAGGGTGAGTAGCCCGAGTGTTACACAACGATGGATGCTGCCATACCTTGAATGAATCCCACTTCCATATGTAACAATGTATTCATCCAGACACGAGACAAGTTTGTCTCGGCACAAGAAATTATATCAGTCATTTCAATCCAAGCACTCACAGCTATTAGACTGACAAAAAGCATCAGACGTGCCTGTTCGTTCTACATCATAAGCCCACTGAGGCAAGTTTGTGATGATGGGCTGTACAAATAAAATTGACTTGACTGTTTGCTGCCCTCACACATTATTCTTGGATAGAAATGACAAAGGTTTAAATGAACACGCATTGAGTAGACGTGTACAATGATGCATTCATAAATAGAGTGAAGGATTATCTGCCAATATACAAAGAGGCCTTTAACGCCGCAAACCGCATACGTCACGGTGATGACACAACAAGCAGCCGA
The DNA here is from genome assembly GCF_029633865.1 of Lampris incognitus. NCBI lineage: Eukaryota > Metazoa > Chordata > Actinopteri > Lampriformes > Lampridae > Lampris > Lampris incognitus. The sequence goes on from NC_079218.1 coordinate 11,988,906, forward strand.
AAACAGACGTGTCTATTCATGAATAACATTTCTCACTCGCTGGTTAGCAACCTGGGATAATAGGCTTGATCCCATGTCGGGCTTAAAGCGCCGAGCAGGTCCCACAGGAGCTGGGATTGTGAGAGGGGGGAAAGACTTGAGAAGAGGGCAAAAAGAAAAAGAAGAGAAGAGGAAAGAGTCACACCGCAGAGCTCACCATCGGAAAGCGGTTCCGCACGCTCGACTCCTGTTTTGGAGATCTCCATCGTTTGTACGCAGGGAACCTGCCGCTTTTCCGGGAGCCTGCAGGAGAGACACCAGACAGGTAATGCATGGCGGTGATGGTGGAGGAACGGGGGAGGACACTTTACTTTTTGTCCTCTTGTTTTGTCTATCTCGTTTAAAAAAAAAATGTTGTGGGTGTGTAAAGTCAGCCTGCAGTTCATTTTATTTTTCTTAGTGAGGTATATCTCCAGAGACTGGGAGATTTGGAGTCGGTGCTGTGACAGGTGTGTCTAAGTTCTTTGATTTCTGAGTGATGAATATATTATGTATGTATGGAAATATAGTGCACATGTGTGAGAATAAGTGTATTTACCTTTAAATGTTTTTAGGAGGTGGACAGGTATTTGCTCTGCAGCTATCGGGTAAAAGTATGCAGTGGTTGTTTATTGTTTTCTAGCTGGCTTCCAATTTCCTGTACAGGACCACGTATGGTACCATGTAGGGGAATATGTATGGTAACATGTGCAAGACCATGTAAAGTACCATGTACGGTACCGTGTACAGGACCTGCTAAAGGTTTGATGTGAAGACTTTGGCAGTCTGAACACATACAGATGTTTGCATGATGGCTCGATATATAAATAGACATACTTTATTCTCCTTTTTGAAAAAAGTTTTTGCTACAGCTTTTACATTAAAATACAAGTTTACTTCCTTACATAGTCACCATATATACATTATAAACACTCACATTGGTACGCAGGTACAGCTTCATACTACAAACATGCACATGATATTCAGTGGGACACGCGTACACAGATTCGGACAAAGACGAAATAAAAAGTGAAGCAATGGTTTCTTCTCTTGTGCCCTTCCACGGAGGAAGAGATTGGTCACACATCCCAAACAGTCTCATGGTCTTTATGAAGTGAAATTCTATTCCACCCCTCCCAATTGTATCCGGCCCCACTTTTCAAGTAGTCCCAGTCGCTGCTCCACCCCCTCTGCCAATCCGGGGAGGGCTGCAGACTACCACATGCCTCCTCCGATACATTTGGAGTCACCAGCCACTTCTTTTCACCTGACAGTTTCACCAGGGGGATGTAGCACTTGGGAGGTTCGTGCTACCCCCCCGAACAGGTGCCCCGACTGACCAGAGGAGGCGCTAGTGCAGCAACCAGGACACGTACCTACATCCGGCTTCCCACCCGCAGACACGGCCAATTGCGTCTGTACTAGTGACGCCCGACCAAGCCGGAGGTAACACGGGGATTCGAACCTGCGATCCCCGTGTTGGTAGGCAATGGAATAGACCGCCACGCCACCCGGACGCCCTATAAAGTGAAATTTGGTACACTTGACACACTGCGACCAAACTCATTCATCAGGCCATGTCGTACAGTGCCTGCACCACACAAATGCATGCATGCACAGACACAGACACACAATCACACACAACTATCCACACACACACTTCCTCTTGCAAGAAGATGGATAGCATGGTTGATAATGTCAGACGATGGAGTGGAGACCATTTTAAGTCAGTTTCTGTTGGCCAGATATGATCACATAGAAGGGATTTGACTTGGTGTGCACAATTTTAGTTGCACAACGTCTTCACATGTACACAAAGACTGGAGAAGTGTACATGAAGTATAATTTTGGATATCAAAAGCTAAATGTAATAAGCGTAAAAGTAAACCTATGAAAAATATAAGTGTAAAATTTTAAAAGTATTGAAGTATGATAGCCCTAAGCTTTATCAACAGGCCAACTGAAAAACAAATCAGGGTTTTAGTGGGGATTAGTGGTTTTAGTGGTGGTCTTCTTAGTTGAGTCCCTCAGGTTTCAGCCCAGTCAAAGCTGGAAAACTAAAACCAAAACAAAACTACACATCACGTGTACATTACATATTTGCCAATCATTTCCTAAACTAGTGTTTGAGATATTTTAAAACAAATTTTCCCTTCTTTCATCATGTATTCATTCATTAGTAGCCATTCATTTACCCAATTCATTCATCTACCCAATTCATTCATCTACCCAATTCATTCAGCTACCCAATTCATTCATCGTCCCAATTCATTCATCGTCCCAATTCATTCAGCTACCCAATTCATTCATCGTCCCAATTCATTCGTTACCCAATTCATTCATCTACCCAATTTCTCCTCTGGGATGAATGAAGTGTTTCTGATTCTGATCTCAGTACTGTATGAAACCTGCAGAGACTTGCAGCTTGCTCGAGATGGCAAATCCGCCACAGAACATTTAAGTCAACGTTTGTGAAAGCGATGTTATGCGTCACAACACATTTGAATACACCCACACAACAGAATGCATGTCTCCACCAGAAAATAGTCCCTGGAAGAAAAAGATTGTTTTGCAAATGAAATTCAAGAGTGACTTCATGGAAAAACAGAAATGTCAGCCCGCAGAGGAAGTGAATTCTAACATGGGTTTATGACCTGAACATTTGAATTAAAGAATACGGGGAAATTGGATAATTATTCAAAAAAAAAAAAAGGGGGGGGGGCTCGCCAGTTCAAATCCCCTTGTTACCACCGGCTTAGTCGGGTGTCCCTATAGACGCAATTGGCCGTGTCTGTGTGGGAAGCTGGATGTGGGTATGTGTCCTGGTCGCTGCACTCGCGCCTCCCCTGGCCAGTCGAGGCACCTGTTCAGGGGGGAGGGGGAATGGGGGAATAGTGTGATCCTCCCATGCACTACGTCCCCCTGGTGAAACTCCTCACTGTCAGGTGAAAAGAAGCTGCTGGCGACTCCACATGTATCAGAGGAGGCATGTGGTAGTCTGCAGCCACTTGCACCTCCTCTGGTTGGTTGGGGCGCCTGTTTGGGGGGGAGGGGAACTGGGGGGAATAGCGTGATCCTCCCAAGTGCTACGTCCCCCTGGTGAATCTCATTGTCAGGTGAAAAGAAGCGGATGGTGACTCCACATGTTTCGGAGGAGGCATGTGGTAGTCTGCAGCCCTCCCCGGATCGGCAGAGGAGGTGGAGCAGCGATCAGGAAGGCTCGGAAGAGAGGGGTAATTGGCCGGATGCAATACAGGAGAAAAGGGGAGGGGGGTGGAAATCTAAAAAAACTACTTGGTTAACATGGTATAAATGGTTGGGAGTAATGAAAAGTATGCGTAATTTGTAGTTAATGGACTTAAACGTGTAAAAACCTTTCATTGCTTAGTACACATCATATAAAGCTAAGATGACGCTAGGACCCACGAGCGAGTCGTGTCACCGTTTCCCTCATGTGCAGCAGCCAGTCAGGACTCATAAGTAATATGTCCACACCGGGTCACATGTAACCTGCAGACCGCTGTGGTGTTACGATGATGACAGCCGGCTGGGTTAACCGTGATTAGACTTGATTACAAAGCAATCTCGGAGATGGCTTTCATGCGTATCAGTCAGGCCGGGGTCTCTGTGGTTTCTGTGCTCTGGTGCCTTTTTCATGGAGGTGAGGATGTCTGTCTGCTTCTGTATGTGTTGATATCACATATACAGAAAATAATACATGTTCTATAATACATGCATTTTGAGTCATGCTGAACTAATATGTGTTTGTGTGTGAGGTAGAATTTTGATATAACACTCTGTACACATCTCCATGACACACTGTAATAATCTAAATTCGTCCACAGTGTCCACGGCAGAGAGGATGAGCGTCAGAAGGTCTACAAACGGCGGTCGGGACAAGTGCAGGTAGGATGAATTTACTTCACATCGACCCTCTTTCCTTTTCACTCCTCTTCATCGGTTCATCCAGGTGAAAGGCAGGGCAGAGAATAGGAGTAATTAAAGGGGGAACAGAGGAAAACGGGGGATTGAAGCATGTTTAAGAGGTGTGATAAAGAAGAGAGTAATCATATTGCAGAGCATTTGCATTAGCTGACCTCCATAAGGAGCTTAGATGTGAAATGTGCAGAAAGCGGGAGACTGCCGTGGTGTGAGACCGGAGAGTGTATGGAGACAGACCTCAACGCTCCCACACTTTCACAACATGTCACTAAACCAGTGAAACTCTCTGTTATCCACTTAGAGGATGTAAGAGTCTTCATGTGACGGCGGTACAGGAGGCTGCTGATGGAAACGAGGCATTCAGGATTAGCAACACACAGATTTTAATTTCACAAGAGGTGTTTTGTTCCTTCTGGCACTTTTTTAATCTGTGTTTACTATATATATATATATATATATATATATCCCAATGACTGCTGGGATAGGCTCCGGCATCACACACACATATATACACACACACACGCACACCCACACCCACACCACAAAAAGAAAAAAATCCCTCAAGTGAAGGAGTTCAAGTATCTCGGGGTTTTGTTCACGAGTGAGGGTAGGATGAAGTGGGACATTGACAGGCAGATTGGTGCAGCATCAGCAGTAATGTGGACGTTCTACCGGACTGTTGTGGTGAAGAAGGAGCTGAGCCGGAAGGCAAAGCTCTCAATTTACCAGTCAGTCTTCGTTCCAACCCTCACCTATGGTCATGAGCTTTGGGTAGTGACCGAAAGGGTGAGATCGTGGATACAAGTGGCTGAAATGAGTTTCCTCCATAGGCTGTCTGGGCTCAGCCTTAGAGATAGGGTGAGGAGCTCGGACATCTGGAGGGAGCTCGGAGTAGAGCCGTTGCTCCTTCGTGTCGAAAGGAGCCAGTTGAGGTGGTTCGGGTATCTGATTAGGATGCCTCCTGGGCGCCTTCCTTTGGAGGTTTAGCGGGCACAGCCAACTGGGAGGAGACCCCAGGGTAGATCCAGAACTCACTGGAGGGACTACATGTCCAATCTGGCCTGGGAAAGCCTTGGGATCCCCCAGGAGGAGCTGGAGGGCGTTGCTGGGGAGAGGGACGTCTGGAGTGCCCTACTTAGCATGCTGCCACCGCGACCCAACCCCAGAGAAGCGGCTGAAGATGAATGAAATTTGAAAACAACTCAAAGCTGCTTTTTAGATGTGACAATTTATTATTTATGAAAAGAACACGTTTGTAACTCGACAGCATACATGTGCTTGTACATCCAAGCTTTCTTTCAGATTGACCGTTGTGTTTAATTTGTCTCAACGAGAATAAAAAACCTGGTGTCAGAGTAAAACAGCTGCGTACTGGTGACGTGGGAGAGTTTTTCTCCCAACATTAATGGCTGTATAGCGGTATAACATCAGTTACCTGAATGAAAATAGACTCAGACATGTGTTGTACAATGAGACTGACTCCATCAGGGTCTTCATCTCCTGAATAAATCTGTCAGCACAGTTCATTAATAGGCAATTTACCCCAGATGATGTTACTGTGCTTTGAATATAGAAGTCAGTATCACATGTTGCCTCAAGATGTGCAAAATTGGGATTTTGGTCAGATTTTTCTCCTCTTTTATATATTTCAAACTGTTTACCTCATCTTCTTCACTCTGACTAGTTTTATAGCAGATTTAATGATCTCATGTTAGGTAATTTGGTCTTAATATGTGAATATTAGAGAAAAAAAGAAAGCTTGAACTTTTAACTTCTCTAAAATGATTCCATTTGGTGAAAGTGTAATTATTTTGTCAATGAAGTTACTCATCATTTCTTTTTTTCAAAAGTGGGATTAAATTTAGTTTTGGGCCAAAAATTAGGCTTACACATACAGATGAAAGTATGAGGTTTCCTTGAAAATGGATAAAATGTCAGAATGGCCAACTGGTCTGCAAACTGTGTGACTCAAAATCCATTAAAAAGCTTGACCAGGAGTAGCTGGCCACTGTTTTCTCCTCCAGTAGATTTACTGGAGCTTTTATTACGAAAGCTTTACTTCAGCGAAATGGAGGCCGAGTGTGGCAACTTGAATTTCCCAGCTTAGAAAATCATATGAATCCCCCCTCCTCTCTCCGGGGTCACATATGTCACCTTTCACCCATATCACCAGAGAACAGACTCGGTTCAGAGGAAGCTAATGCTATTGTGGGCTTGGCCCTCCTCTCTGGTGCGTGGGTGTGTAGTTGTGGGGTTGCAGGGTGTAGTTGTACTGTTAAGTGTAATGATAAGGGCCAAAGATGGAGAATAGTAAACCTCTTATAGGGTGTGACGCCACCAGAGTTACCCAAGGTCTGCAACAATAGCCTCAATGATGGAGGATCAGCCATGGCCCCAACTACTTTCTGCAACAAGACACACACACACACGCACACATTCATCCACGTGCTTCTCCACTACTGGTTAAAGACCAAATCTAGTCCATTCTTGCACACTTTCAGCCCGGCTGCTCTGTCCGGTCATAGAAACGACGCAGGACTCGGCCAGAGGACACACACACACAGGACTCTACCGGTTCTGACACGCTTTTGTCTGGGCCTCTGTAGTTTTTGGCCATTTTGGAGGATCGAGCAGAGCAGCTGCCTTGGAGCCCAGAAAGAGAGACTTGGAGTCGGTTCACATTATTTCCAGTGACCCGAGCGAGGCCCCTCGACTCGTAGGGACCAAAAGAAACCAACGGGCTGAAAATAACAGAGGAACAAGGTCTTCGGGGTCAAAACCCTGAAAGAGGGCAAGTTTAAAGAAGGATAACTCTCAGAGGCATTTCTAACTCTGGGCTTTGTTTCTCGGTCTTTTCCGGCTCCCGTCTTCATCAGAACTGGGGCAATACAAGTGTGTTTTTAGGAGTGACAGTACAGATCCGATGTGACATCCCAGATCCCAGTACACAGGAGACGTGCCTTGCTCGAAAGGAATATCAAGACAAACCCCACCGACACACTATAAACTATTTATTTCTTCTCCAGTCTAAGTGCTGAAAATGGATGTGTTCCTCGGCGGTCCGCGAGCGCGCTCAGACAGCACCAGCAGCACAGCGTCTCAGGGCTCCAGGGGTAAAATGCTCCTCCGCCAGCGTCTGTCTCAGCTGCTGACCTGCGTGGAGGACCTGAGCTCTGATGACGAGGCCAGCGAGGAGGTGTCCCGCACGCTGGACGAAGCCTTCCAGCTCTGCGGAGGAGTCGCTCCCGAAGACACGTTCAGGTTGAGACTAGGGACAGGCACCAGACCTTGAGCCCTCGTTTGAGGACTCGCCTTTAGTTTTGGAAAATGGTCATTGTACTCGCACTAACAGTTTGAGACTGATTAAATCACCTAAATTATTAACATAACAGTGAATACCAATAACTTATGTTGATGATACTGATAGAACCCTGTTTCTGTATATGATTGTTAAATAAATACAGTACCAGTGAAATGTATGGACACCTATTCATACCTTTATTTTCACAAAATTTCACTTGAATACTAAATGAACTAACTTGTTGGGGTGGGAGGCATTTAAAAGAGTGTATTTTTAAATGTAAATTTGTTTTGGAAATAAATTCAATAATTAATATTTTGAAAAACACATTCCAAACTTTTGACTGGTACTGTATGTTAAATTTGTTTTTAATAGGCCCTACTAATATTAATAGTTAGGATTCATGTCACGCTACTCGCACACAGTGGCAAATGAGGCGTGGAGATATTTTGAGCAAACCGACACCGATGGCTCAGCCGTTCAGTTCAAGATGTGCGATCTCAAATTTAACTATCATTATCAGTTTCATGATTAATCGTATGTGAGGAAAACGTAAAGACTAAACACAAGATGAACAAAAATCATTTTCGCATCACGACGTTTGCGAACGCTGTCCGCAGAGGGCAGCGGATCACCCAGATAATGTCTAATGAACTAATTTTATTTACATAGTGTTGTGGATTCATGAAAACTTTTAATGAAATTGTAGAACTTAACCATGAGTGCAGCTAATTTGCAAATATATACATATACATCAGTTAAGGTAGCGAGTTACTCTTCTCTAATTTCATGTGAATACTAACAAGGAAATCAGGTCAAATGAACGTCCTAGTTGACACATCCACTTTCTAATGCGCGCGCGCGCGCGCGCGCGCGCACGCACGCACGCACGCACGCACGCACACACACACACACACACACACACACACACACACACACACACACACACACACACACACACACACACACACACACACACACACACACACACACACACACCTGTAAACCCTTCAACTCTGCCAATCACTGGTTGATAAATTCCAGCAGGTCCATCCATCCATCCATTATCCAAACAGCTTATCCTGCTCTCAGGGTCGTGGGGATGCTGGAGCCTATCCCAGCAGTCATTGGGCGGCAGGCGAGGAGACACCCTGGACAGGCCGCCAGGCCAACACAGGGCCGACACACACTGAGATTATATTTATTATGAAATTACTGCAGACACTACTCGTTGTAATAAGATAATAAAGATATCATTCAGTAAGTAACCTGTATTGCCTGAAAAGATCTCTCTGATTTGTGGTGATCAGGCTTATAGTTTTTTCCTCGTGTGATATATATGCAGTCCAGGGAGAGATCAGGTCCTTCTCTACTTTGTTAGAACATCACATGAACATCTCTGTAGCTTGCTGTCACAGCCACGGCGAGACGCTTAGATGATGTTGGACGCATAACAACTGAAAATAGAATGGTGTTGGATCTTGTTAGCCTCACAGGATGGTGTTTGTAAGGTGATCTCCACTGAATGCTGTGCATATATTAGTAGCAATGATGCTGAAATATCAGAATTGAAACATGATACTGAACAAGGGATAAAGGGTGTTTGGACCCTTGGTATCTGTGGGAGCATCATTTATGGGTACTCGGTATTCCTCTGTTTTTCGTCAATGTTTTCATCATTACTTGTCCTTTCACCAAAATACCTGGCTTTGTGGATAGTTTTGCCAGTGAGCTACACATCGATCTTTTAAATGTATTTGAATCAGAACTCTGTGTTCTAATAAACCAACGCTGCGGTTTACTGGTGAGAAATGTGCTCTTAGACAGACATGCTGTGGACATGAGCATAAACGTTGTTGGGTTAGGTTTCGGTTTAGGGTCAGGTCAGACAAAGGAAGCATCCAGCGTCTAGTTGTGCTGGGTTTCACGGGTGCAAGTGCCTTTTATTTCAGTGCTATGATGATTGTTACCTGTTCAGTTTATTACATTTAAAAAGGATTTTGTTTTGTTTATTTCGTGTCCTGTCCTGAAGGTTCGGTAAGGTTAGTGAGAGGTTTGGGTTGATGCTTTTCTTTGATACCTTGCAGATGCTTTCATGAGAAGAGAAACAAGTAGAAGACTCCACTAGACTTGTTGGCATGAAAGTGGTCTCGTGCCTCCCAGGACAAAATGTGTTCTTGCAGTTTGAGACTCACTTGAAATGTTTTCAAAGTCAGTGTGATGTCTGGTAAACCCACCAGGTGTCTGACCCCTCACACAAGCCCATTCTTGGAGTCCCAATAAAATATTATTGTTGGTTGTCCCTGCTACCTTTAAAACTGCCGTCAAAGAAAACCTGACATTGACTCATTAACCACAGACAGACCTCCAACCTTCTGTTCCTTTTTCAAAAATGCTTAGAGAAATTGTGGCTGATTAAATCAATGCTTTTGTGTCAAAAGAAAATCTTTTTTTAACCATTTCAATTTGTGTTTAGATCTTCTCATTCTACTGAAACCACTTTCACAAAAGTGATAGATGATCTTCAGCTTGTCTTGACTGAACCTCAGTGTTGTTTTATCTTCGCATAGCCTTTGACAGGGTCAGAACTTCATAAATGTCCAGGGTTAGTTAGGGTTAAGGACTTCATTGGCTAAAGTCCTAGTTATCTGAGAGAAAACAATGTGTCTTTCAGGATGTTCCCTCTGAATACTCTGCTGTAAACTTTGATGTTCCTCAGAGTTATGTTCTTGGACCTTTGAGTTTCTCTTCATGCATCTCTTTTCTCCTCATGGCAAAACTGTTTCTGTTATGGAATCGGTTTCTATTGCTATAGAAATTACACTCATGTACCTGTAAAGTCGAATGATCACTCCCAGTTAAGCAATGTAAAGGTATGCCAGTCTGCAGTTACTTCTTAACTTCAAAACAGAAATGTTGGTTACTGGCCCTGTAATATATAGGCACCAGTTTGATAAAGTAACAGCAATCTTGATGACTGTTTGATTCCTCAGAATTCTTTGGTGAAAAATCTGAGTGTTGCTATCAATCTGAGACTTTCTTTGAGTTGCACATACAAGAAACCGCCATGACTACTTTTCTCCACCTTTGAAAAATTGCTAAAATTGGATCTATCCACCAATCGCTGATGTTGAAACCCTTGTTCATGCTTTTATTGCATCAAGACTAGATCACAATGTCCTTTTCTCCAGTCTGCCATATATACAAGCAACATTTTCGAATGGTAGAGAATATGGCAACTAGAATATGGGCTGAAATTATAAAATTTGACCATCTTACACCCATCCAAGCCTCTCTTCACTGGCTCCCTAAAAATGCTAGATCTGGCTTTAAAGTGCTCTTGCTAGCATATAAAATATTGTATGGGCTTTTTCCACCTTGCCTCTCAGATCTTATAAAGCCTTATGTAACACCCTGACCTCCTTGTTCCCAAAGCGAAGGTCTCCTCTCAGTTCCCAGAACCAGAATAACTCATCAATGTTTTCTCAATAATGGTATTTCTGCTGATATCAAAGAGGCTGACTTTGTGGGTTCCTTCAAATCTAAATTAAAAATCCCACTTACACTCCGTATCGTGTGATGAGCAATTAGCCCTGCATTGGTCAGCTTCATTACTGGGTATCCTCCCTGGAAGGAGAGGTGCTCCCATTCAAGTCAAGTCATTAAAAAACAACCTTGGTTGACCAAAGTGCTTTCCAGACACTGTGTAGAAGATCATAAATACATTTAAAAGCATTTAAAAAAACTGATGAGATATCATCAGCAACTTTGAAAACAAAGGTCATCTCATCAGTATGAATGAGGATTAGAGCAGTACCTCACAGCTCTTCAGACAACCGGGAACAGTTATACAGGTTTAAAAACACACAACATTAGTCATTTACAAATGAGAAATGTTGCTCAATCTTTTATTATGCTGTTTTCAAGGATTTCAGACTTTAAAAGTTAAATCTGATTACTGATTTATGCCTGACTTAATACAATGGGTACAGTCCCAAAGAGATCATATTAACTGTGTGTGAATATACAAACAATCATATTTGACGTGTAATTGACTCTTCTTGGGACGACTTGGTTCATGACTAATTTCACTTTAAGTCAAGAAATTATGCAGGTGTGTTATTGATGCCATATCAAACTTTCTTTTTCCTCATCATGGTCATTCCTGTAATTACCTTCAACCTCTCTCTCTCTCGCTCTCTCTCTCTCTCTCTCTCTCTCTCTCTCTCTTTCTCTCACACACACGCACACACACACACACACACACACACACACACACACACACACACTACTCTGACAGGTTGCACGTGGTGACATGGAACGTAGCGACAGCGGAGCCTCCTGCAGATGTGAACTCTTTGCTGCAGCTGGATGTTCAACCACCCACAGACCTTTATGTAATTGGGTGAGAGCACACAGATCAAATACACTGTATGAAAGAAAAACATCACGAAGTTTTAGTAGACATGCGTCTATAATCAGAGTTTATGATAGCTTAAAAAACATTTGTCACCCGGATGTGTTTGTTTGTAAGTCTGCAGGAGGTTAATGCCACTCCTCTAAGGTACATCTCAGATTTGATAGTGGAGGACTCCTGGAGCCACCTCCTCATGGACACCCTGGCACCCAGAGACTTTGTCAAGGTAAAACAACAAGATGCCATCTGATGGCTATAAACCTTACAAATATGAGTTGTGTGTGTGTGTGTGTGTGTGTGTGTGTGTGTGTGTGTGTGTGTGTGTGTGTGTGTGTGTGTGTGTGTGTGTGTGTGTGTGTGTGTGTGTGTGTGTGTGTGTGCTCATGTTCATTCAGCTATATCTAGGCTTTCCGCTTCCGGTGTGGGAATATGGCGGTGCAAATTCACGTTTGCAGTGGCCTCACCCAGTACCATTCATGCAGTGTCTTTGTCCACATCTGCGTCTAAGTTTGTCTTCGTTTGATGGCTGGAGGCGGTCTGGCGGCGGCCTCGCCTAGCCTTGACTGTGTTTTTGGTGGTGTGTGGGGAGGTGTGTCTGGCTGGAGGAGCTGGCGTTGGCTTGGCTGTGGGAGCTTGGTCTGCTGCGTCCTGTGGACCCAGGGACCGCAGCCCTGGCCGGAGCTGGGCCCGAGGAGAAGACACCGAGGGCGGTCTAACGGGACGCAGAGGTGGGGCAGGCTAAGCTAGCTGCTGGCCCATGCAGACCAGCGGTTCCGACAGTCATCCTGGCTGGTGTTCGTTCTCCTGGACTGATTTTTTTTTTGTGTGTTTAGTTTAGATATATGTGTTAGTCAGGATATATGTGTTCATGTAGTTTTTGGATGTGTTTTGTCTTGTGTTGCACTGCTGTGGGCTGGGGGAAGCGATGTTTAGTTTTCATGCACTTGCGCACATGAAATGAAACAGCAAAGTGTTTCTGATTCTGATCACCATAAGACTGAAGGCATTTTTGCAGTGTGAGAACATTTTGGTGGTTCCTTACTTCTTCAAGGGCCTATTTATTAGGGCTCACATTTGGGTTTAGAGCTTAGGTTACAATTAGAACTAGGTTAAAGAGACACAAACACAATTTTCAGTATTATCTCTACATACATGTTGTGTCAGGATAACGCTCCATCATCAGCCGTAATATGGAGCAGTCTTCTGAGTCTCTGAAACAGCCCCAGAGTTATGCAGAAAAGAGAGAATCTGAATGTGAGAACCACTTCCTGGTGTACTGATGCATCGTAAAAGAAAATGACGATGTCAACGCTACATCATCCAACTTTATAATGTTGCGTCGATGTTTGCATTTTCTGTTGCAGTATGGTCGATATGTTGAAAATCGTGGTTGTCTTCCTTTAAGTTGATGACAAGGGTTAAAGGTTAGGCTCAAGGGAATAATGTAATCGATGAGGGTCCTCACAAATATAGAAAAACACTGGTGTGTGTGTAAGAATTTATATTCATGTTCAGAATTTGTATATAATTCTGAGTACTCAATGTATTGTGAGAATGATTGGTCACAACAACACTTGTGTAACTAGAGGAAAACCTCTCTCCATCTCTCTCTCTCTCTCTCTCTCTCTCTCTCTCTCTCTCTCTCTCTCTCTCTCTCTCTCTCTCTCTCTCTCTCTCTCTCTCGCTCTCTCTCTCCAGGTTACATCAGTGAGGATGCAGGGATTGTTGCTTTTGGTGTTTGCCAAGCGAATGCATGTTCCTTTCATCAGGGACATCCAGACCACCTACACCCCGACCGGCATTTTTGGCTACTGGGTAGGAGACGTCTATGACAGCACTGGCGAGCTCTGACGCTTACAAAACACATTAATCCTGCACACCAGGAATTCCGTTGGGATTATAGATGGTCTGCAGATTAAGCACATTATGAGAGGCCCATTGTATTTGCCTAACGAAACGTTGACCAGCTCTGACAGTGGGCCATCACACGCGAGTAGAGACTCTGTAGCAAACCTGTGTTAAAGACATCACCAACACCTGAGATGTTGTCGGAAATAGGTTTTTGTTCGATGTAAATGACCAGGTCTGGAATCTATAGATAGACAAGAAATCAGGCCTGCCATAAAAGGTGCTAAGATTTTCATTGGGAGTGACGAAGAAGGACAGGATTAGGAATGAGTATATTAGATGGACTGCTCAAGTTGGACGGTTTGGAGACAAAGCAAGAGAGACAAGATTGAGATGGGTTGGACATGTGTGGAGGAGAGATGCTGGGTATATTGGGAGAACGATGGTGAATATGGAGCTGCCAAGCAAGAGGAAAAGAGGAAGGCCAAAGAGGAGGTTTATGGATGTGGTGAGGGAGGACATGCATGTGGCTGGTGTGACAGAGGAAGATGCAGAGGACAGGAAGAGATGGAAACGGATGATCTGCTGTGGCGTCCCCTAACGGGAGCAACCAAAAGTAGTAGTAGACAAAAACAGGTTGTGTCATATAGCAAATGCTGAATGTTGAGCATAACCTCTTATTCTAGATGCCCGTTAAGTTTTCCCTCCTGAAACCCATCTCTGTTTCAACCGTTTCTCCAGCCTCTGGACATAGTACATGCATAGACCTTAAACTGGACAATGGATCCAAGAAATGTCCTTCACCGTGAACCCTGAGGAACTAACTGAGGTTGTAAGAGGAAAACCGAAGGGATCCTGCAAGATTCGGCACTGTTTTCTGGAATTCATGAAAAATTAAGATTCTCTTAGATTTTGAATTTGGGTGAAGGATGTTACAGAAGACATAACATCCTGTACACTGGCGTAACATATTTATTACGGGCCCTGGTGCAAGCAACCCTCGTAGACCCCCCCCCCCCCGTCTCTCTCTCACTCGCTCACACACACACACCAAGTAAGTAATTTTAGTAATTTATTTGTATAGCACCTTTCACAGATATACAATCACAAAATGCTTCACAGCATAACATATAACAAATAAAATAGAAATATCAAAGTAACAGACAAAGTTTACACAGATTAGTTATTGTAAAGGTCAGTACGTCAAAGATTGGCTACACTTCAGAACCATGGAGAGCGGACGCACCACGGACAGAGTTCGGAAACCTAAACAGACAGTCTCTAAATCAAATCAGTCGACAAGGCAACTAGGCTGTAATATAGCTAATAGCCTTGTCATTCGACAGTAACAGGGCAGCACACATCAGACTCAAAACCTGGTAGATTGCATGGTTTGGCATGCATGCAGCACACATTGCAGCTTTCCTTTTTTTCCTTGCTCTCCTTCCTCTTTTTACATCCACTTTTATGTGTGTAACTCATGCTTGCTTGCTTGATTTTATTTTTCTAACCTTACTTAGGTAGGCTAGATAGGTAAATGATATTGCGCGCGCTAAACAAACTATCATCACATGCTCAAAACAGACACGTAACATTGGACTAGGACAATGCATGCAGAAATATTGATGGCCCCCCCTAGCGACGGGCCCTGGTGCCACTGCACCGGCTGCACCACCTATATTTACGCCAGTGATCCTGTATGAGTATGTCGGTAGAAATTAAACCAAGATGTATAAATCCTCCAGCCACTTTCTGTTAATTCAGCTGCTAGATTGTGTACATACTTGATGTGTTAAATTAATAATTTACATACTATGACAGCTGCTTCAATTTTATGTTTTCCTTTTCATGGAATTCTTCCCTTCTCATCTCTCACAGGGAAATAAAGGAGGTGTGTCTGTGCGCTTTTCCTTCTACGGCCACATGGTGTGTTTCCTAAACTGCCACCTAGCGGCTCACATGAACTACGCCCTCCAGCGGGTCGACGAGTTTGAGTACATCCTGGACGTGCAAGACTTCGACATCAGCAACACGCCGCACGTCCTCGACCACAAGTCAGTCCATACACAAGGGCGGACGCACACCCACATGCACACACACACACACACACACACCCAAAAACTAAGGTACAAGAGAGAGACATTTTCATACACAAAGGTATACTTTCTACCCCGTGTTACCTCCAGCTTGGTTGGGCATCCCTAAAGACACAATTGGCCGTGTCTGTGGGTGGGAAGTCGGATGGTATGTATCCTGGTCGCTGCACTAGCGCGTCCTCTGCTCGATTGGGGCGCCTGTTCAGGGGGGAGGGGGAACTGGGGGGAATAGCGTGAGCCTCCAAAGTGCTACGTCCCCCTGGTGAAACTCCTCACTGTCAGGTGAAAAGTGGCTGGTGACTCCACATGTATCGGAAGAGGCATATGGTAGTCTTCACCCCCCCCCCCCCGGCTTGGCAGAGGGGGTGGAGCAGCGGCCGGGACGGCTCAGAGAGGGGGGTAATTGGCCAGGTACAATTGGGGAGAGAAAGGGGGGAAATAAAAAAAAAAAGGTATACTTTCCTAAGATGTAACAGGTGCATTTTGGTCTCTTGGGGTAAATAACTGTACATCTGAAGGTACAAGTGCTAGGGGGTATAAAACGGGCAAGGCTCAGTGTTTTCAGTTTTTACCGATTTTCACTGAAAAATACCCAGATTTTTTAAAAGGAGCAGGTCGGTTTAAACTGATTTTCACCCGGGTTTTATATAGGTTTCCATGGATCCAAAAGTTGTTCCTGTTCATGTGAGGTTATGTAACGGTGTCCTCTTGTGGCAAATTCGACATACTGGATGGCTTTAGAAAAATAAAAACCAAAAACGCTGAGCCTTGAAAATGGGACAGACCCAGTCACAATAATTCTGCTCTACGTTTTTGGAAGAATGTATGCTTACACACACACACACACACACACACACACACACACACACACACACATAGATAACCAGTCACAAAAACACACACATACTGACACTAATATAACCTGACACACTGTCTGTAAGTCACGGGGCAGTTGTTGCACAGTGGTGGATGAGCGTGCATGTACGTCTCTGCCCCACAGGCTGGTGTTTTGGTTCGGCGATCTGAATTTCCGTATAGCGGACCACGGCATGCACTTCCTCCGGTCATCCATCGAAAACGAGCGCTTCAATCTGCTGTGGCAGAAAGATCAGGTGATGCACACAGGAACGAACACACACACGCACGCACACAGGGTTCCCACGTGTCCCGGAAAACCTGGAATTTTATGGACCGGGTTTCCAGTCATGGAAAACACCTGGAAAACCATATTTTCCAGGTGTGATCAAATGTCCTGGAAATATCACTAGGTCAAGGAAAATTGCAGTTATGTTATAAAATCATATTTTTACCGACTGAGGGGGTATATTTTCTGTGCAATTTTTAGCTGAGATTTTTAGCTGCTGAGGTGTGGCGTCAGTGTCTGAAACCTGTTTGTTCAGTGAGCAGCTAAAAGTCACACAGTCCATTTAGAGACCGGCGAGACTTCCACTGATAGTTCATACTGGATGATACAACGGCTGTCATGTATACCTTGGCAGAAGTCGTGGAAAGTGTCTGTGAAAATTCCTTGAAAATTATTTCTTAAAAATAGAGTGGGGACCCTGGCACTCTTAAACTCGTAACTGCTCACCCAGACACTGATTCATCGTATGTGTCTACCTCAGCTGATGATGATGAAGAAGAAAGAACCTTTCCTCCAAGAATTTGAAGAAGGTCCGCTGAGGTTCAAACCTACATACAAGTTTGACCGTAACTCTGACACCTATGACACCAGGTAACTAAATACAGTGCACACACACACACACACACTAATACATTAACATGTATTCAACACATTTCCCAAACGTGCATCCAAACTTCCCACATGACCTCTTTTTCCTTTGAATTTCACACAGCGCTCCAAGAACGTGGTTTGGTTTTAAGTAAGACGGACTCACAATTACGTGTTTTTGTGTTGCATGCCCCCCCCTTCACGTTACAACATTTAAGTCTTCAGTCACCTCTTCTTCTGTCCTTCATTTCAACGCTACAGTTGTCAGTTGGCGAGGCAGGGGCTGCTGGAACGACCCCTGTGTTTTCCTGAACATCCTTCACCAGTTACACACGGAGGTGGACAGTCTGTCATTTAGTTTCTAAAGTCACACCCGAACTGGATTAACTCAATTTAAACTTAATCAAACACACACATACAGGTTTGACTTTAATCTATATGGGTGTATGGGGCACCCTTGCTTGCGTACACCAACATGAACCTGGTGTATGCAAGCAAGGGTGCAGCTGCCCTCTGGGTGTAGTAAGAATACTGCCCAGCTCTGTTACAAGATGCACAATCTTGTAACAAATTAGACCCCCCCCCTTTTCCCCCAATTATATCCGGCCAATTACCCCACTCTTCCGAGCCGTTCCTGGTCGCTGCTGCACCCCCTCTGCTGATCTGGGGAGGGCTGAAGACTACCACATGCCTCCTCCAATACATGTGGGGTTGCCAGCCGCTTCTTTTCACCTGACAGTGAGGAGTTTCACCAGGGGGACGTAGCACGTGGGAGGATCACGCCATTACCCCCCAGTTCCCCCTCCCCCCCGAACAGGTGCCCCAACAGAGCAGAGGAGGCGCTAGTGCAGCGACCAGGACACATACCCCCATCCAGCTTCCCACCCGCAGACACGGCCAATTGTGTCCGCAGGGATGCCCAACCGAGCCGGGAGTAACACGGGGATTCGAACCGACGATCCCCATGCTGGCAGGCAACGGAAAAGACCACCACGCTACCTGGACGCCCTACTCAATTTACACTTTAAGTACACTTCCACAACACAGTAGTACTTGATGAATTATGGCAATAATGTGGGTCCTTGCTAATCTGAGCAGGCATACTTTAGAGCAGCAGTTTTCAAACTATTGGCCGCAACCCAGAAGTGGGTCGCTGCAGGGGTCCAGATGGGTCCTGGGGTGTCGAAATAAACGCATTTTATTAGAAGGCAGAGAAAAAAAATTCATGCAGTTGCACTGAGTCAAAACTGTTTTTGACTCAATTCAAACAATGCAATGTATTGCTTATTTTACTGTGCAAAGTATTTGGCCAAAAAGTGTAGCAGCTGGTGGGTAACAGCATGAAAATGTTGGGGAACCCTTGCTTCAGAATACCTCTCTCTCTGAACCGGCTCCTTTTTGGCTGATGGGCCTAATTCTGGCACCGCGTCCCTCCCAGAATGAGGTTTGTGGTGCTTCCCCTAACCATGTACAGACCTAGACCCCTGCAGAGTTGCAGCGCCACCCTCCTCTTCTTCTTAACCTCCCTCATCTGGGCACTGCTCTCAGTCTGGTTGGGGACCTGGCACAGGGAGCTAGACCCTCCAAGGTGCGTGAAGATAAATTAAAAACCCTGCAGAAATTACCTACCCCACACACACCACAAATTAACCACCAACAATAAACATTCAAGCTTTTTTTACGCAGATTGTGTTGTTTAGAATGCAAAAAAGCTTGATGGACATGCCAGATGTTGAATAAAATCCCCAAAATACACAAAGTCTGTACGCTCACTGGAGGCTGACAGATTTTTATACGAATAAATAAGATCAGTTATGATGAAAATGCATTTGCCTAATAAAAAATGAAATGCGAATTGAATTTCATTGCATGATCAGCTGTTTTGGCGGCACGGTGGTACAGTGGTTAGCACGGTCACCTCACAGCAAGAAGGTACTGGGGTTCGAGCCCTGGGGTAGTCCAACCTTGGGGGTCATCCCGGGTCGTCCTCTGTGTGGAGATTGCATGTTCTCCCCGTGTCTGCGTGGGTTTCCTCCCACAGTCCAGTGATGGATTGGTGGCCTGTACAGGGTGTCTCCCCGCCTGCCGTCCAGTGACTGATGGGAGAGGCTTCAGCATCCTGCAACCCCAGTTGGGATAAAACGGCTTGGATAATGGCTGGATGGATGGATCAGCTGTTTTTTTCATCCTAACTGGTCCATCTTTTTTTGCGCGTCGTTGACATACGGACATATGATTTAAAGGACACTTAAAACTGGTTCAGGTTTTTGTGAAAACAGATCTGATGGAAATGCATCATGATTTATTTGGCAACATCGATTATTCGGTTAAAATTTATTCAAATGTGGAATGAAACAAAACTATTAACATGATTGAAAATTATGAAGTAAGGGGATTTGGTAAAGACAGATGAATAGCAATTTTCTACACGGGGCATCAAACACGACTTGTCATGGTAAATCTTTGGAAACTCCATCCAACATTCTCCAACTATACCCCATTGTCTTCCAGCTAAACCTCCCTCGGACCATTCATCCATCATGTGTGTGCTGTTTGTGATAGTGAATGTGTGTTTGCATACTTGGTCTTGGTGGGAAAAGGCTCTGTAAAGCTGTTGCATGTCCATTTTTTAATTAATCGAGCACCACTGACATGCCTCATTTTCTCTACACCGAGTGTCCGATGAGTTATCCTCTCCTGTCACCCTTCCTTCTCTGTGTTTCTGCTATGGGAGCTCTTACAGCATGCTGAGTATGTGTGTGTGTGTGTGTGTGTGTGTGTTTGTTTGTTTGTTTTTAATCTTCTGTAACTCACAAGTCCACCGAGGTAAGCTTGATTTGGCTCAGTTTAACTGAGCCCTTATAATAACTGCATTACGGGGCGTCCGGGTGGTGTGGCGGTCTATTTCGTTGCCTACCAAAATGGGGATCCCGGTTCGAACCCCCGTGTTACCTCTGGCTTGGTCGGGCGTCCCTACAGACACAATTGGCCATATCCGCGGGTGGGAAGCCGGATTTGGTTATGTGTCCTGGTCGCTGCACTAGTGCCTCCTCTGGTCAGTCGGAGGGCGCCTGTTCGGGGGGGGGGGACTGGGGGGGAATAGCGCGATCCTCCCATGCGCTACATCTCCCCGGCGAAACTCCTCACTGTCAGGTGAAAAGAAGCTGCTGGTGACTCCACGTGTATCGGAGGAGGCAGCCCTCCCCGGATCAGCAGAGGGGGTGAAACAGTGACCGGGACGGCTCGAATAATTGGCCGGATACAATTGGGGAGAAAAGGGGGGGGGGATACATTACGGCAGAGCTGTCATCAGCAACAGATATGTTATGTGTTGTAAAGCTACGCTCATGTTTGCAAATCCAGTTGTGACTCAATACATAACATCTCATATGCATTTCTCATTTCATTTCTCATATTCTCCATTTTTAGCACATGCCCAAAACAACATTATATCAAAATGATTGCAGAGTGAGGGCTCCAAGTTTGTTGAAAATTGACCCCATAGTGTTGCCCTCTAAAACGAGTCCTTCAGTTATAGGGCCCTGACAGTCCAGCCAGGCAGCAGATGTACATGTGAATGACAGCGAGCGTGTGTCCAACGTGTCATGCATCCAGCATGACAGTGAAAATAATTATATTATAATGTGACCCCATATTCTTACCTGGACAGTCAGCAATCTGTCAGTAATCTGACCATCAACAGCGTAACTTCCTGAATGCCTGAATCTGTGGAAACCTGTGAGTGCAGAACCCTGTTGTAGAAGACAGGCTTGACGGAGTCAGGCCTCAAATTTTAATTAGCCACAACAACTGTCAAAGTCAGAATTTAAGATTAGATTATGAAGAAAAAAACACAACAGAAAGACACTTAAACACTGTAAGTGCATATATTGATACCCTGTTTTTCATTTATACTATAGGGGACTGTTTTTGTTGTATGCAACTTTGTGTTTATCTGCTGCTGTCTACCTTGGCCACTCTTGTAAAAGAGATTTTTAATCTCAATGAGTTTCTTCCCTGGTTAAATAAGGTTGAATGAAAACAAAGTCAGGTTTTTAATTAAACATGGCCACCATTGTGATACCCCTCCTTGTTGCTGTCTGGTCAGTGGTAAAAAGAGGAAACCAGCCTGGACAGATCGCATCCTCTGGCGCGTCAAACCCAAAAGCCCTCCATCATCAGATGACGACGACGAGAGGGCGTCTACTTCTACTAATGATGGACAGGAGGAGTATCCAATCACCGTCACCCAGGACAACTACACCTCTGACATGAGCTATGGAGTCAGCGACCACAAGCCTGTTATAGCAACCTTCAGTCTGGAGGTGAGAGCCGTCGGCTTGTGCCTGCAAGATTGTTTACGTGTTGTTGCTTTATGCTTTTGATGGTATAGTAAGTCAACTAAGGTGGTCAGGGGTTTTGGTACTTAATTTGTACTCAGCATAACAATCACGAACAAATTCACTTTGCTTCATCTCTTACTGACGCGCTACTGCTGCATCATCTTCTCTACACCAGCATCTCCCTTCACAGACCCTCTATTGCCTACTAGTGGATAGCCCGCTTTACTACAACAGGACGTTTCATTTCATCTTTTTAATATCTGTGGACACGAGACAGAACAAACCAATCATTCAAACTTTGTTTTAATAGCACATTTCATACTGTAACATACAATGCAATGTGCTTTACACTAAATGAAAGTGCACAGATGAAAAGAAGGTAATGAAAAAAGAAAAGAGTAAGGTAAAAAATAGATATTTAAGAAATTACAACAACATTTTAATCACAAGGCTCCAATGTTATATCTGTATTTATGCACAGCAGACCGGAGAGTAAAATCCCGCCCCTTTTTTGATTGACAGACCAAGTTACGGGCACAGCCGACATACCCCCCCCTTTTTCTTAGTGGCTAGAGACGTTCTCCCCCATTGTTCGCAATGTTAAAAGCAACTTTTGTTTCTTTTGATTCTGCCTGTGATCACTTATTTTGTTTGTTTTGTTTTAATACAGCGTTTAACACAATACAGGAGTTGTCATTGACATATTGACATATCTTTATATTTCTGTTGTCACACAAAGGGATGGGACGATATAGGATTTTATAGCGGATCGCGTTAAAAAACACTCCAGAAAAGTTGATCGTGGTGAATATCCATATTGGAATAATCGTAAATGGGGATCATTGCTGATATGCTTCTCTGTTTTTTATGTTTTTGGTGGTGTCGTTTTTGGGAAATTTTGGACGTGTGTTTTTTGTGTTGCGCTGCTGTGGGCCAGGGGAAACGAAATTTCACTTCTCGTCTGAGAAACGACAAATTGTTCCTGATTTCTGAAAAATAAATAAATAGGGAAACTCCCACTTCC
Organism: Lampris incognitus; assembly: GCF_029633865.1. Taxonomy (NCBI): domain Eukaryota; kingdom Metazoa; phylum Chordata; class Actinopteri; order Lampriformes; family Lampridae; genus Lampris; species Lampris incognitus. Next base: position 12,011,627 of record NC_079218.1, read on the forward strand.
GTGTTTACCAGCACCGTCGTTGGTTGGCCAACCAATCGTGTCACTTCAGTGATGGCATTGGTCACCTGATCCAGCGGCCTAGTCGTGCCAAACTGATCAGTCGATCACTCAGTCAGGGACACTGGTGTTTGTAGGGCTGGCGACGCTGGTCGGTCCAGCCAAAAAACATATGTGTCCTATCTGTGATGCAATATTTGTTTCTTATCAAAATGTTAAGGTAAAGTGATTCCAGTATGTTTTAGTGCCATTTTCTTCTCCTGTATCACCACCTTGCCATGGTGGAGAAGCCTTGCGCGTATCAATGATCCTAAGAGCTATGCTGTCTGGAGCTTGGCTCCTGGTATGGTCACCCAAGGTGGCTAGGTCAAGGGGGAGGTTCCAGCCAAAGCACAATCCAACAAAGACCTCAGTGGCGGAACTGGTGGAAGATGTCTCCAGGTCACAACGACAGTGAAGGTGGGTGAAGGCTGTAACAGAGGGTGGTCCCCAATCGTCTTGGTTCTCCATGCCATTGACTCTGGCGACCCCCAGCCAAGGACCATGTGGTGGCTGCAGGTGCATGAGCCACTCCACGTAAAAAGCTGTCCCGCGCAGGCGTCCTCCAATTATGCGGCTCCATGATCAGCCTGTACACCCACCTGAGGACCCAGAGGGAACCAGATGGAGGACTGTCATACTCGACCCCGAGTGACCGCCGGTGATGAGTGCCATTTCAAGAGTTTTAAGCATATTTTGATGATTATCGGGATCATGAATCGCAATTATTTTGGCCAGGATAATCTTGACATGAAATTTTCATATCGTCCCACCCCTAGTCACACAGCTGCATGACTTTAAAACAGTGACTTGATTGAGGGTCACAAATTGCTAACAGCTCTGAAATTTCTGCTAGTTTTGGTTAGTCAGTTAGCATCTCCCTCTTAACATCTCCATGCTTTGACATGTGCATACATCCTCATGGTTGAAAAACATTCTTTAATTACTTGTCATCTGTCCTGTAGCTGAGGAGGTGTTTTGACACTCCGCTGGTGCGCCTGTCTCCTGAGGGCGTGTGGAGCGCAGACCACGATACGGTTCTGACTTACACCATCCAGGAGGACTTCATGTCCTCCACATGGGACTGGATCGGCCTGTACAAGGTAATGGGACAGAACCAGAGGAAAATACCAGTAGATAAAAAAACACAAGATATAATGGTCAAAATTAAACCATGTCTTATATGGCTATCGGTCTTCAGGTGGGATTTAAGCGTGTGTTAGATTACGAGACCTTTGTCTGGGTCAAAGAAGACGACTTCCCAGAGGTCAATGAAGTCGTGAAGGTAAAAGTGCAAATCAATCATCAATTGCTTCTTGTTAACAAAATCTTTTAATTTTCATGTGTGAATGGTGTTATGAGCTCAACAGTATCCGTGTGTGTGTGTGTGTATGTACCCGGCAGATATCAGTGAATAAGGATGAGATCCCGATCCTTGGAGGCCAGTATGTTTTAGGATATTACAGCACAAATCTGCAGAGCATGGTTGGCCTCAGCTCTGAATTCAAGGTATGTATGAGCAAGTGTCATACTTTGCCATCACAAAGGTGTGTTTTCCTTAGATATCCTTCTTTTCCTTGTCACTAATAAAGAATAGAATTAGTGTTGTCCTATAAGGGAGAGAACAGATGGAAAGCATTAGTGGATTGATGATCAATTGAAAATCAAGTGGAAAAGAGGTAAAAATTGATTGGGAGATGTAAATTCCAAGAATTTACATCTCCAGTATATTTTTTCTTTCAGAGTTGTGTACACACAACGATATTGTACTCATTCATAATTTTAAAAAAATAAGTCATTTCAGTCCACACAGTTAGTTTTTTCCCATTAATTATCAATTAAATAGCTCTAGTAAAAGTGTCATATGATGACATCACACTTGTAACCCAGTACTCTAGTTCCCCACCTCTACCATGTTTGCAGATACAGATCATGTGACTGACATGATGTGTGTGATAGCTGTTCAAAGATATTTTGAACGATATGCATTTCACAGGTTCTGTTCAAAAGAGCTGAAAAAAAATGCATGTGGTTTTTAATCACATCAAAAATGGGTCGATGTGCATGCAGTCCATGGTGTGCACATCTTCTCAGTCATGATTCTTAACTGGTCCTCGGGTGCACAGAAAACTGCTGGTTTTCTATTCTGTGAATAGTGAATGGTAACTGTAGAGATAGAGTGAGGAGCTCGGACATTCGGAGGGAGCTTGGAGTAGAGCCACCGCTCTTTTGTGTCGAAAGGAGCCAGTTGAGGTGGTTCGGGCATCTGATTAGGATGCCTCCTGGGCGCCTTCCTTTCGAGGTTTTCCGGGCACGGCCAACTGGGAGGAGACCCTGCAGAAGCGGCTGATGATGAGAGAGAGAGAGAGAGAACTGTAATAAACTACCTGGCAGAACAGAAAACCAGCAGTACTGGTAGTACCTGAGGACCTGATTGAGAACCACTTCAATTAGTCTGACCAAAACTGAAATAATATTTTCTCACATCATGTTTTACTTTAATCGTCATGCAATTTTATACAGTCTCTTTCTACTGAAAAAAAAAAACAAGTGTAAAGTCTTTTTTTCCTGACGCTCATGTCATCACACATCAGTTTGATGATGTCACACACATTTACATACAGCCAATCAGATTAAATCATCACACTGTGAAGTCCCGCCCACTCTTACCACCAACCCTTGCTTGTACCTGTCACTCAAAGATCAGCTTGTGGATGAGGACTAGACCACTCCTTCACAGTTCTTGAGACAATTGAAAAAAGTTATGGATAAAGGTACAAAAACACAATTAGTCATTTACAAATGAAAAAAAAAAGTTGAATGTTTTGTTAAGCCGTCTTCAAGGTTTTTAGACATGAAAAGTTAAAGGTATTATATATGAGATTTCAAACAGCAAAAAACTATTTTTTTTATATGAAGACATAGTGGAGTAATTGCATCCTGAGCAAAGAATGAAGTCACTCCCTCTGTTTGTGTGATTGGAGCTTCTCTGTTCTTTGTGTTGTGCCTGGTATCAAGACAGAATTTTCAACTCGTTAAACTCCATTTTCATCTTCAGTCTGACATTGCCTCCACTCTAACCAATTTCTGTGAGGGAGGGGGTCCGGTTTTCCCCAACCAATCACTAGAGACCAACGTAGCCGCCTGAATTTAATGTCCTTTTAAGTCAACACTGATGTGTAGCCATGCCAACATGCAGGTTTTGCTGAGGTTTTAAGAGTGGAGCAGAGCGAAGTAAAAACAAACTACCATGTCGGGCAATATTGAGAAGACATGCTGCCTGACCCTGACGTGTGACAACAGCTTGACAAGGCGTTAGTCCCGCCTGTGGTGCTGATTGGCTAATCATAAGTCCCCCCCTTGGCATTCATTGGCTAATTGTGTTCTCAACCGAGAAGCCACTGTTTCATGTCATGAAGCCAGACCAGAAGAATCAGTCAGCTCGGTGGAGTGGGCGGATTCAAAGGTCTGGACCCAGGCAACTTTGTTTTGGAAGCAGGTCCGGCTGCGCGTGCATGGTAGTGCATCAAGCATGCGTCTTAGTGTATGTGAGGTAGCTAGCATTAGCAGGATAGCTAGCAAGCTAATAATTACATTACATGGATTTAGGTCACTTGGCAGATCGAAGAAATAGCTCTGTACCAAGCTGAATATGTCACTAATGTTAATGAAATGACTAAACCGTAAAGATCAATATTCCAACCAACAAAATAGCCAAGAATGCGAGGGGAGGGAGGAGGTTTGTTTTGGTTTGCTGGTGCTGAATGTCATCTATAGCACCTTTAAATAAGATTAATGATTTTGGTCCGACTTCAGAAGATCACAATGATTAAACAAATTAACACATTGTTGTGTTTCTCTTGTAGATTTTGGAATCTAAGCGGGCTGTCAAGGAAGGTCTGGTTCCTGGGAAGTTGAATGGTCTGGGCAAATAAGATAAATGCACCACAGACCAGTATAACTCCCATCCAGCCTCTGATCCAGCCACCAGAAAAGGCCTCGCACCTAAACAATCGGTATTCTGTGGAGTCTTATACAGTGGAAAGCTGTTGTAATGTCTTTGTACGCCTTGCTCTCCTAACACGTTCAAAGACGTATTCTCTTGTAGAACAGTTTTTTTCTGAATGTTCCTCTCTGTTGAACGAGAACACGTCATGTTTATTGCTGTGATGGCTGCCAGTTTGCCCACGGGTCTCTCCGAAGAGAGATGGAGAAACAGGAGATTGTTGCATAAAATAATTTGAAGCAGTGTTAAGGTTTCCTGCTTATGATAAGAATGGAGATGGTTACTGATTCTTAGTCTTTTGCGATGCAGACTTGGGTCAGAGTTTATCTGTATTTGTCTCTTGTTGTTGGCTCAAGTACAGAGAGCAGTCTCTCAGAAGAGAGTTCTTGTAATCAGGAGAGACTATTAGAAGTTAAATTAATTCACCCATACAGTGAAATAAATTCTCACAAGTTCAAAATCGAATGCTAAAAAACTATTTGCTCCTCTTCTTTTGGACCCAGGTCTGCAAGGGTGGAAGGTAAACGTATATCTCAAAGTTGTGTAGATGTGAATTTCTTTTCGGACCAAATCAAAATGAATGTCGAAGGTTACACTGAGATTCATGTTCAGTCTCAATTCATTACTTTAATTGAGACATGTTGAAATTCGAAGTGTATGTCATCATAGTGTACATCTATGAAGTGAATAAAGTTATGAATGCATCTTTGATTGTTTGTGTGTTTGAATATAGCTTTAGATTTGAACATAAGTGTTGCTCTCTGCATTAGCATAGTAAGCCTTGCTATGTTTAATGGGACTTCTTTATTTTCTGTCTGAAAGAAAACAAGACTAGGTCAAAACCTAGTAGCCTACATGGCTGGATAGTATGGTCGATGTTCAAAATTGTGGCCAATGTGTTACAGGGATAGTCAGTGTTGGTGTCTATAATGTGGATTCCTGGATATTAAATGTTCATCTGCAATTTTCTGTAGTGGTCTCAGTAATATTTGTTGTTAAAAGTGTACTGAAGTAGCGCGACACGGTTTTGTGTTTCAGATGCGGAGCATTTTGCCTGCCCGATTTTGTGTACTTGTTGAGCTGGTAATTTGTCCTTGATTTTTATGCTTCTACCATGGGTAAGTAGGCTAAATACTTAAATGGTTTATTTTTTGTCTGTTTTAATTGTGTTTATGGTTGTTATTTCCTACATTGTTGTCCTGTAACCTACTGACAAAGTTGGTGCCACACGTTAGCCTACGTGGTAATGTTGATATAGTGATGTGACATACGATCAGGAGTCTGCACAGAGTGTTTTATTTTGAAAATTGACTGGATGCTCTTTGCCGTTCCTGTGTCTGACTTCCTGCCTGGCTCGATGTGCTCTGGCTTCCGTCAAAAAATAGACTAGGCGTGTATTTTAGCGGTGCAGAGTGGAGAGCCGCTTCTGGGACGAGCTGCAGTGCGTCTGGTGGAATCACCAGCGTTGTCTAGAGTGGCCTCGATTAATTCCGGTGGCCACATCGAAGCCGGAACGCGACACAGCGGTTGTAGGGCTGGCCAGCCGACCAATCAGGTAACGTCAATGATGTTGTTGGTCACCTGATCCAGCGGCCCAATCGTGTAACTTCATCACTCAGTCACTCCGAACATCACTCAGTCATGGACATTTGTGTTTGTAGGGCTGGCCTGCAGGTCAGATCCAGCCAAAAATATGCCAGGCTGGTCTTTGTACTCTGTGATGTAGAAGTCTTGATGTATGCTCAATAATGCAGGTGTAAGAATCCCAGAAAAGTTGAATCAGTTCATCCTGGACAGTTGATCTGGACACAAGGTTTAGTGGGAAACATTTCGCCACTCATCTAAGTGACTTCATCAGTCTCAGCTCCACTGGAAGGCACTGTCCACTGGTACTTTGCATACTCTGCAATCGTGTTACTAAAGAAACTCAGAACTCAAATTCTGTTGGGGTTTTTTTTCTCCTTTCTTTGATTTTTCTCCCAGTGACTTCCTATCTTGGTGTGAGGTGCAGTGGTTTATCTCCACACTTGAGGGAGATTAGATAAACCCGTGTTTGCTGGAGGAACTCAACAGTTTGCACAGCATTAGCAGCATTAATTGCTACTTATTTGCCCAGTCCTCTTGGATTCCGTGAGTTGAGGACATCAGAGAGGCTGTCTATGTGTGTGTCTACGTGTGTGGTACATCGGGCATTAATTTGATTTGATTGGGGACCCACCAGTGTTTCCTCTGTATTCATTTAGCAGTGGTTCACCATGACAGCAAGATATCAAAAGAAATCTTAATGTGGCCTTGCTGTTATCTAAAACTAAAATAAGTGTAAATGTTTTAGAAGTAAGGATTATAGACTTAGACTTAGAAAACTTCAATGTCCTCCGAGAGGCAATTTGTGGAACAGAACATGTAGACACATTTAAACAAAAACAACAATACTACTACTGCTACTTTTGACTGCTCCCATTAGGGGTCACCACAGCGGATCATCCGTTTCCATTTCATCCTGTCCTCTGCATCTTCCTCTGTCACACCAACCACCTGCATGTCTTCCCTCACCACATCCATAAACCTCCTCTTTTCCGCTTCCCTGGCAGCTCCATATTCAGCATCCTTCTCCCAATACACCCAGCATCTCTCCTCCACATATGTCCAAGCCATCTCCATCTTGCCTCTCTTGCTTTGTCTCCAAACCGTCCAACCTGAGCTGTCCCTCTAATACACTTGTTCCTAATCCTGTCCTTGGTCACTCCCAATGAAAATCTTAGCATCTTCAACTTTGCCACCTCCAGCTCTGCCTCCTCTCTTTTCGTCAGTGCCACTGTCTCCAAACCATATAACATAGCTGGTCTCACTACCATCTTGTAAACCTTCCCTTTAACTCTTGCTGGTACCCTTCTGTCGCAAATCACTCCTGACACTCTTCTCAACCCACTCCACCCTGCCTGCACTCTCTTCTGCACTACTTTGGACAGTTGACCCCAAGTATTTAAACTCATACGCCTTCGTCACCTCCACTCTTTGCATCCTGACCATTGCACTGTCCTCCCTCTCATTCACGCATAGGTATTCTGTCTTGCGCCTACTGACTTTCACTCCTCTTCTCTCCAGTGCATACCTCCACCTCTCCAGGCTCTCCTCAACCTGCACCCTACTCTTGCTACAGATCACAATGTCATCCGCAAACATCATAGTCCACAGAGACTCCTGCCTGATTTCGTCCGTCAACCTGTCCATCACTATTACAAAGGGCTCCGAGTTGATCCATGATGTAATCCCACATCCACCTTGAACCCATCTGTCGTTCCAACCGCACACCTCACCACTGTCACACTTCCCTCATACATATCCTGCACCACTCTTACATACTTCTCTGCAACTCTCGACTTCCTCATACAATACCACACCACCTCTCTCAGCACCCTGTCATATGCTTTCTCTAACTCCACAAAGACACAGTGTAACTCCTTCTGGCCTTCTCTATACTTCTCCATCAACAATCTCAAAGCAACATCACATCTCTTTCATGGCATGAAACCATACTGCTGCTCGCTAATCATCACCTCTCCTCTTAACCTAGCTTCTATTACTCTTTCCCATATCTTCATGCTGTGGCTGATCAACTTTATACCTCTGTAGTTGCTACAGTTCTGCACATCGCCCTTGTTCTTGAAAATCGGTACCAGTATGCTTCTTCTCCACTCCTCAGGCATCCTCTCACTTTCCAAGATTGTGTTAAACAATCTAGTTAAAAACCCCACTGCCATCTCTCCTAAACACCTCCATGGTATGTCATCAGGACCAACTGCCTTTCCACTCTTCATCCTCGTCATAGCTGCCCTCACTTCCTCCTTGCTAACCCACTGCACTTCCTGATTCACTATCCCCACATCATCCAACCTTCTCTCTCTCTCTCTCATTTTCTTCATTCATCAGCCCCTCAAAGTACTCCTTCCACCTTCTCAACACACTCTCCTCGCTTGTCAGCACATTTCCATCTCTATCCTTGATCGCCCTAACTTGCTGCACATCCTTCCCAGCTTGGTCCCTCTGTCTAGCCAATCGGTACAAGTCCTTTTCTCCTTCCTTAGTGTCTAACCTCTCATACAACGCACTGTACACCTTTTCCTTTGCCTTTGCCACCTCTCTCTTCACTTTACCCTGCATCTCTTTGCACTCCTGTCTGCTTTTGTCATCTCTCTCTGACTATCCCACTTCTTCTTTGCTAACCTCTTCCTCTGTATACTTCGCTGTACTTCCTCATTCCACCACCAAGTCTCCTTGTCTTCCTTCCTCTGTCCTGATGACACATCAAGTACTTTTCTAGCTGTCTCCCTCACTATTTCTGCAGTGGTTGCCCAGCCACCCGACAACTCTTCAATACCACCCAGTGCCTGTTTTAACTCCTCTCTGAACTCACTCCAGAATTCTTCTTTCTCTTCCATCTCACACCCAACTTGCGGGGCATATGCGCTGATAACATTCAGCAATACACCTTTGATTTCGAGCTTCATACTCATCACTGTCCGACAGGCTCTTCACCTCCAGCACACTCTTGACATACTCTTCCTTCAGAATTATCCCTACCCCATTTCTCCTCCCATCTGTACCATGGTAGAAGAGTTTGAACCCACCTCTGGTGCTCCTGGCCTTACTCCCCTTCCACCTGGTCTCTTGCACACACAGTATACCTACCTTCCTTCTCTCCATCATATCAGCCAGCTCTCTCCCTTTACCAGTCACAGTGCCAACATTCAAAGTTCTGACTCTCACCTCCACACTCCCCCCTCTCCTGCTCCCTTTGGACAAGCCTACCCCCTCTCCTTCTCCTTCGCCCAACAGTAGCATAGTTTCTACCGGCACCCTGCTGGCCAACAGTACTGGCGGCAGTCGTTGGTAACTTGGGCCTTGACCAATCTGGTATGGAAATCTGATTTATGATCCTCATACTTGATTTGGCAAAGATTTTACGCCGGATGCCCTTCCTGCTGCAGCCCTCCCCATTTATCCGGGCTTGGGACCGGCACTAAGAATGCACTGGCTTGTGCATTGGCTTGTTAAACAAAAACAACAATAGTCAAGTCAATTTTATTTGTATAGCCCATAATCACAAATTACAAATTTGCCTTAGTGCGCTTTACAGCAAACAACATCCTGTCCTTAGACCCTCGCATCGGATAAGGGACAACCCCCTAAAAAAAACGTTTTAACAGGGAGAAAAAATAGGAAGAAACCTCAGGGAGAGCAACAGAGGAGGGATCTCTCTCCCAAGATGGACAACGTGCAATGGATGTTGTGTTTACACAATTTACACAATACAACACTGAAAGAGGATAACAGAATTAAAATGGAATAATAAAATATAAGAAGAATATGATGAGGATGATGCCAAGCAGTGTCCAGACGCCACCACAACAGCCCAGGACCCGAGCCACACGACCGGCATCATCATGAAAAAAAAAAATGAAAAAAATTCACAGGTCTTAGTGAGAGAAGGATATAAGATTGAAACAAGATAACAAAATTATATGGATTTATAAGATATGTAAAAAGAAAATGTGATGAGGAGGATGCCAAGCAGTGTCCGGGTGGCGACCATCATCACCATGGAGACCTGGGAGGAGGACAGACTGCATGTGCACACAAGGGAGACTCACATCACACCATTCACACACAGAAGAAGAGAAAGGAGAAGACATCATTCAGAGAGAGAGAAAAGACGTGTGAGAGGAGAGAACAGTTTGCAATAGTCATTAGTCATAATCAATACGCTATAATCTGGTCGGCAGGACAGTGGTTGGTAAATTCATTGAGACAGAAACTGGCCCACCATGCAGTACAGGTTGTGGAGCACTCCACTTAAAGGCAACTAATTGTAGTCTGAGGCAAAAAGACGAGTTTTAAATTTGGATTTAAAGGACTCGACAGACTGGTGGTCTGATGGCAGCAGGCAGGTTACTGACTTCTTCTTAACTTTGGGTATCAGTGGACTGGGCGGTTGTTTCATAACTTGAGCTTGAATTTGACTTCATTAAATACTTGCAAGGTGCTCAGCTGCAGCAGTTGCCAGAGCTTCACGAAGCTTCACAAACGTCACCCACTTAAATTAATCATTAACATCAGTCGTATGCCTTCTTCGTAAGACTGCAGTGGGGGAGAACGCTTTGGCAGCCCACTCATGCCCGTGTCCATTAATCCCTTCCCTTGAACCGCCACCACTAAATGGCACTATTTTACAGGTTGCTGCTGCCTCGTCCGTGCAGCGAGTGGAGGTATTTATAACGGGTTATAATAGGCTTTGCTTGTTCGTCTCAGTTTCAGCCGGTGTCCGCTGGACACTTAGCGAGCCCTTTCTTCTGCACGAGCGTTAAAGCTGATCTACGACAGTTTGCAACGTTTAAAGAGCGACATTAACTAGAATACATGTTTGATAGTAATTACCATGTAGATCTGGTCGTTTGCGGATAGGCTGTAGACTATCAGGTCCCGATCTTGTGTAATAACCTGCCTGCTGCCGTCAGACAATCAGAGTCTGTTGAGGTCATTAAATCCAAACTTAAAACTCATCTTTTTGACTTAACCTACTATTAGTTGCCTTTAAGTGGAGCGCTTCACAACCTGGACTGCATGGTGGGTCGGTTTCTGTCTCAAGTGAATTTACCAACCACTGTCCTGCTGACCAGATTATAGCGTATAGACTATTGCAAACTGTTCTCTTCTCTCACATGTCTTTTCTCTCTCTGAATGATGTCTTCTCCTTTCGCTTGTGTGTGTGAATGGTGTGATGTGAGTCTCCCTTGTGTGTGCGTGCAGTCTGTCCTCCCCCAAGGTCTCCATGGTGACGGTGGTCGCCACCTGGATGCTGCTTGGCACCCTCCTCATCATATTCTTCATATATTTTGTAAGTCCATTATAATTCTGTTATCCTCTTTCAGTGTTGTATTGTGTAAATTGTGTAAACACAACATCCATTGCATGTTGTCCGTCTTGGGAGAGAGATCCCTCCTCTGCTGCTCTCCCTGAGGTTTCTTCCTGTTTTTCTCCCCGTTAAAAGTTTTTTAGGGAGTTGTTCCTTATCCGATGCGAGGGTCTAAGGACAGGATGTTGTGTTGCTGTAAAGCCCCCTGAGGCAAATTTGTAATCTGTGATATTGGGCTGTACAAATAACACTGACTTGACTTGAGAGGCTTAGACCCGCAAGAGAAATCAATCTTGGTTCATGTTTGGCTATTACCCACCTCTCGATCGTCAGACGCCGGTGAGGTTTCAGTTGAGTTTTGACCATAAAAACTGAATGTTTTCACAGTTACACACTCGGAGGCTTTTTGAAAAGATGTTCTCAAACTACTGAGTTTTTTTTTTTAATCAAATTTTATTAAATACAATAGCATGTACAATGCATATAGTACACACAGACACAGAAAATACAACATCAACAACACAAGGCCCAGGGTGCAGGCAGAGAGGGAAGAACAACAAGGCGCTTCATTCAAAAGTCTAAATCACAGCACAGATGCTGCGAGATCAGCCTGCGCTGATATCGAACAAGTGTGCGTGACGTGTGTTGTCACAATCACATGAAGAAAAGAGAGTCGATACTCAGCTGTTGATTACAGAGGGATTTATCGTCTTCCGACATGGTGTTATTGCTAAAATTGAAACACTGTCTCGCATTTTGTACCCAGCTTTGTCGACAGCCATTCCCGACAATTTGATTAAATCAATTAATCAAACAAACTTCACCTTTATCTGGAAAAACAAACATCATAATATGAGAAAACGGCATGTGGTAAAATCGTTAGGCGGTTTAAATGTGACCGACTACGAGGCAATGGATGGAATGATAAAACTAAAATGTTACAACAGCTCATACAAAACAATAATGGATTCTGGTTTTGTATTCCTTGTGAACAAGGCTCAGCGTTTTCCATTTTTAGGGATTTTCACTGAAAAATACCCAGATTTTTTAAAAGGAGCAGATCGGTTTAAACTGAGTTTCACCCAGATTTTATGTTTCCACGGATTCAAAAGTTGTTCCTGTTCGTGTGAGGTTATGTAACCGTGTCCTCTTGTGGCGAAATTAGGCATGCTGGATGGCTTTGAAAAAAAAAACCGAAAACGCTGAGCCTTGCTTGTAAAATATGTAACAAGGGCGGTGGGATAGATTTACAGTTGTTCCTCCCTCCCCCCTTTTCTCTCCAATTGGACCCGGCCAATTACCCTACTCTTCCGAGCCGTGCCAGTTACTGCTCCACCCCCTTTGCCGATCCGGGGAGGGCTGCAGACTACCACATGCCTCCTCTGATGCATGTGGAGTCGCCAGCCGTTTTTCACCTGACAGTGAGGAGTTTCACCAGGGGGACGTAGCGCGTGTGAGGATCACGCTATTCCCCCCCAGTTCTCCCTCCCCCTGAACAGGCACCCCGACCGAGCAGAGGAAGCGCTAGTGCAGCGACCAGGACACATACCCACATCCGGCTTCCCACCAGCAGACATGGCCAATTGTGTCTGTAGGGACGCCTGACCAAGCTGGAGCTAGCACGGGGATTCGAACCGGCGATCCCCGTGTTGGTAGGCAATGGAATAGACTGCTACACCACCCGGACGCCCAGATTTACAATTGTGATTTGTGTACTGCTGAGCTACACACTAAGCTGTGTAAATGATGACAGATTTATAATCAGTTTCACACCACACGGCTCTGCCATCAGGAACGACAGACACACCTCGTTTAAAAGACAATCTTTACGTTGCTGTGACTGGGTGGAGGGAGGTATGTGGTCTATTTTACATTTAATGGATTCAAGAGGGGATATTCTTGAACACAACGAAGTCACTGATAAATTCACTGTGACGTTTACAACAAAAAAAACACAACACCTCATAAGGTGAGTTGCCCGGTGAGGCGTCTCTACCACGGACGCCTTCACTTTACACAGACCGCCTCGAGTTAAGGAGAGAAAATGCACAAACAAAAGTGTGGCGATGCCCTCACACCCAAACTCTTCCCCTTCCCATTATCCCAAAGAGATTTTACAACCGGACAGAACGTCACGCTCCCTATTTCACTGAACGCAAAGGAAACTCATTTTAAAACGATAAACAATATTAATCCTTGTGATGAGTTTCTGAGACAAACATTCAACATTGATAAAAAGAAACTTTCCATCGTCCAAATCTAAATGTGGAGTCATGATGGAGGATAAAAAAGGGGAACGATGTGCAATAGGCTGATTATTAATAAATTATAAGCACTTAAATGTATAAAAGCCAAACAAGCCTTGAATATTTACAACACACATACACTGATTTCTGATTAGACCTCTGACCCTTTTTTTATTTTTTGTTATTTTTATCATTGTGTGAAATACTACAAAAATACATAATAGCTCAGTCTGTGACTTGTAGTACTGGTTGTACTATAATACTAACTTGTTATTGTATGAACAGACTTTGTTTAGCTATGTAATAAAGGTCTTTTAAAAAAAAAATCACCATTTTATGTTGGATTCCTCAAATGACCACGGCAAACAGTTCCATGTCCGTTCTACTCCAATTCAATTTCTATGCTCACAACGTTTTCGTTTAGATCCGTTATATTCGTCATCCTCACCTCCAGGTCCTCCTCCGGCTGCACGGCCTCCGAGCGGTCGTCCGCGGGACAGGCGTCCAGAACCTCAGGAAGCAGGTGACGGCGGTGGAAAAACAGGGAAAACGGGGTGTTCTTCATGGAGCTCTACTCACAAAAAGGTCACGGTTAAAAAAAACGGTGCGACATTCCTCAAACAAACTGCTAGACCCTGCAGGAGGGTTTGTGTAATGACCGTGAAGGTTAAAACCACACCTGCTTGGTAGTGTTTATGCTGTACACCACGGCTTGCAGGTGAACGTCCCAGTCGTTGTGGTGCTCACTGGCGTACCGTCGCAGAGCACGTTTAACTTTTTGATTAGTACGTTTGTCCTGTACATTGACAATGTTTAATGCAGATTTGTGTACATATTATACACGTGACATCCATGAAAAAAATGTGCCCATGCTTACCTGGCCATTGGTGTGGGGATGGCAGGCAGTTGATACCGCATGTTTTATATTTAACAGTGCAAAAATCTCTTTGTTGAGCTGTCAATATGTATACAAGAACAATACAAACAAAGTGTTTAGTACCGGTTGGACAGAAAAACAACAATACATGCATGACCTGCAGCTATGCAAATGATCACAGTTTATCCGATACTGTATTTCTCATACCTCATTCACAAACTCCCTCCCCTGGTCGCATATGACTTCGTTGACCATGCCAAACATGTAAAACTTTGCAGCAATTGCTGCTGAAACCTCCACAGCCGACTTTGACTGCAGAGGTTCAGCAACGACAAATTTACTGAGCGAATCGGTCATCGTCAGTATATACTGGTTTTTTCTTGCTGTCTGTTTTAGTGGGCCAATTAGGTCCATTCCAACCATACTCCAGTTTTCTTTCACCTGTGAATATACATGTCATAGTTTATCACCTGTGTACATCTGTGTCGTAACTCATAGCTCCATTAATCCATTAACCATATACTTAGTTATCAGGCATATGTTTAAAACAATATTGTGTACTTTCATTGGTGAGCAACGCTACCTTCACGGGACGTAGTACTGGTGCCACTGTTTTTATGGGCTCATTTAACCGGCATGGGTGACAGCACCTGACCTGAAACAGAGGTCAACGTACTTGAAAGGACAGTTCATGTGACAGATGGCCTAACATTTTCTTGGAGCAAACTTAAGAGCCGGAAGTTCTGTGGTCCAGGTTGTCAACCCTAGTCTTACCCAATCAGTCACATCCCGCGAGATGGTGTGCCAGTAGTACCCAGCCACCACACGGTCTCTGGTTCCTCTCACACCACTGTGGTTGCCAGTGCCTTGCTGCTTGTGACACTCATCCAGAACTGACCTCCTCTCCTCCTCAGACATAATCACCAGCCGCATGTAGCGCTGGCTTGGGCCAGTGTAGAACAGTCTGCCATCTATGAAACAAACAAGCAAGCAAGCAAACGAACGAGTGAGCGGGGAGAAGGGTGGATGTGCATGGATCATCTGTGTACTGACGTGTTGTTAGAGCAAAGCTCACAACTGCCATACATACACAATTCTCACCTAACTTACACATAGAAAGTGTGCAAGCCTTATTAGGCCTTAGGATTTTATTTTGTCACACACACACACACACAGGCATTGGCTATTATGAAAAGACTAATGGCTTAATGGCTATGTCATAAATGAACAGTTCCAATGTCATTATGAAACAACGCTGAACATAAAGGGTTAATGTGAACTAATGTGTTTGTTTGACCATGTTTTCGTGTGTGTGCATGGTAGCGCAGCAGGCGTTCGCTGACCCATACGCACAGCGCACATCTCGGCGCAGCGCCCATCACGCCCCCCCCCCCCCACCGTATTTCCGCTGAACGACCCGCGACCCCGCTGCGCGTTCGAGGCTTCGACGAACGAACAACTTCTCTCAACGCATCTGACCGGGAAGCGTCGACGCTTCGCCGGAGCCCCCAACCACCGCAACTCACAAGCACGATATCCGACGTAGGACGCGTCGCTACCTTTCAAGATGAAATTACTCGCCGACCGAGTGAGCTTCCATTTTTCGGCTTTCCCCCAACTGGGCAGCATCTCGCCGATTTCCAAGTAAGTTCGGAGGTGGTGGAAAAATTGAAACCCGCTCATCTTTAACTCCCGTCGGTCCCCTTGCCGTGAGCGGCGAGCGGTTTCGGACGCTTCGAGTGACGCAGACTCGAACTGATGACGTCTATATAGTGCGCAGAAATCGCGCAGAAACCCCAAAATACGAGTGGAGATTGACTTCAAGTCAAACGAAGGAGAACGCCGTAACGCTTCCGCAATGAATCGCCTATAATGCATTGCGTTCCCGAGTCTGAACTCTCGCTGTTTGCTAGGGCATCTTTGAACTGGAGGCTCTTGGGCACCATCCACGTGTGGCGTAACTGAGGCGTGTTGGGAGTAAGACAAAGGTCCGATTTTGGACAGATTTTGTTGGGTATGTGAGTCGTTTTAAAGTTATATATCATAAAACGGATGCAAAAGGCCACGCTCTAACAGAAACATTTGAACTGACGCGGCTGCACAAAGTAGCGACTGAGTAGCCAACATGCTAAGTATGCTAACTAGGTTAGCTTTCTGGAGTTGACACATTCTGAATGGTTTCCCCCCCCCACATCAGAGTTTTTATATCTTACATTCATTCGTGTTTCGTGACATGCTGTCTACTTTATTCAAATCAGGAAATATTATCTGAACACACTTGTGCATGCTATTGTATCAGGCGAAGTTGTGCTAGAAACAACTGTGGTGGTGGCGAGGTCTGTAATTCATATAAACTGACCGATGCTGTTAAGAACTGGTGTTACCAAACTCTGCGACTGTTTAAAATGGTGACCATGTAACTGTCCTGAACAGAAAGCACACGTCACGGTCGTCTCTAACGAACCCACAAACCCATACCTTAACCACACCTAAACCTAACCACATCCAACCCATAACCAAGCCTAACCAAAACATAGAAGGACTTGCAGGTGACCATTGGTCCATCCCCAAACTCCTGCAGTTGTCCCCAGTTTTACATAGCTTCGCTATGGTCACAATTTTCGACCTCGCACACTGTGGTGCAGCACCGGGGATGGTGTCTCATGTTCACTTCTTGTCTACAAAGCTGGAAGTTATAAATTATAATAGAAGAGACTTGCATGCAGCACCAGCATGAATAGAAATCTTTATTTTGATCCTTTGCTTACGTTTGGATTTTATTCTGCTGTACTTCTTTTTATAGCGTTATCACGTTTTTAGTCTGGGATCTGACTCAAAATCAGAATGACGAGTGAAGACGTGGAGCGGCTATTGATCCAGTTTCAGGATGAGGATGGAGAGGTCCTGGGCTCGCCTTTCGACGTCCCATTAGACATCACCCCTGACAAACTGCAGCTGGTCTGCAATGCACTGCTGCAGAAGGTAAATTGTTGGCTCTCAGTTGTAAAAGTGGAATTGCTGTTACGGTATATATTTGCATTATTGGCGTAAAACTTTCAGTGACCTGCTACTCTTGTTTACCATATTAAAGGGTAAACATTAAAATCTGTCTCTATACCTGCACAGATTAAAGCATTATAGTATCAGTGAGCAGTCGTAAGGCTTCAAACACACCCCTGATGCATATTTCCATTCAATACTCTCATGTGGAAGCCCAAAAAATGTGTAAAAATCCTCAAAAACAGTACTTGTTCATGGCACTGATGAAGGACACGAAGTAACTAAAGGGATCCCTTCAGTCCGAGTTTGAATTGGCCTTCTCTTTCCATTTGTTAAATGATTTTGCTTCAAAACATGTCATTTAAGGATGAAGAGTTAGCTGGGTTCTGATAGCATGCTCCCCCTTAAAACCAGTCAAATCCCATTGTCCCCTCTGAATAATATCATTTTTATCATATGAACATACTTTAGCACACCGTTAATGAATTTGTTGTCAGAGATCTCACAAATACATGTATTTGGTTCTGTTCCAGTGTTGATATAAGATTGATTTCGTCTTCTTCTTCTTCTTCTTTTATTATTATTATTATTATTATTATTATTATATCTGAATTTGCCAGTTAGGATTAATTCAGCTGAAGTCTGTAATGATGTCACTAAACATTAATAACATCTCTCCTTTCCTCATCTGTCAAAACATTTCAGGAAGACCCTGTGCCGCTGGCCTTTTTTGTGCGTGGAGAGGCCGAGGTGGTGTCCGATCTGGGCTCGTGTGTGAAGGCACTGGGTGTTGAGACGGAGCAAGTGCTGCCGGTGGTCTACCAGCCCCAGGCTGTGTTCAGGGTCCGGGCCGTGGCCCGCTGTACCAGTTCACTGCAAGGTCACACGGAGGCTGTAATCTCAACCGCTTTCAGCCCCACTGGCAAGTAAGTACCTTACAACTGCCATTATAGCTTTGCCTTACGGTCCTGGAAAATACTAACAAGTCAGTTTTATCTAGTACAAGAGTTCTCAAAAAACTGAGTGCATTGAAATAAAAATACACACATATAAACAAATATGCAATCTAATGATTGAGTCCTGAAAAAAATAATCATGTACACATACATCCTTGAACATTGCATTTGCTGATGTATTTTTGCATTTACTTGTAAGTGTTTATCCGTTTTTCTATGGCATTCGTCAATACATAGGTATGGAGTGAGCCATCATATCATTTTTATGATTTTGTCTTCTGTGTCAAATTTTTGTTAACTTCTGTACTTGATCTTATGATGTGCACACTGCAATGTCGACAGTATTTAAGGTTCCAACTGTTAGTCTAGATGTTTTGCATTATGGAGGAATGAAAAAAAAAGGCATGTTTTTATTCACATGATCATTTTTGTGTCATGTGTGGTGTTGTGATTAAAAACGGTGGATATTTTCTTTAATGCCACTAGATGCTCACTTTGGCGATGGCAAAGCAGAAAGTCATAAGTATTAAGGATAGTTAAGGAAGGTGACAGAAAATGGGATATCCACAACAAGAAAAACAAAACATTTTATTCAATCCTGTGGATGGTAAGCTAAGAAAGTCTTTAAAAAAAAACTGGATCTGCTCTGACTGAACACATGCTGTGAACTGATTCTGCTCTTGCTGGTTTCAGGTATTTGGCCAGCGGTTCTGGTGACACCACAGTGCGTTTCTGGGACTTGGCCACTGAAACACCTCACCATACTGCCAGAGGTTGTTGTTCCACTAAACAACTTTGATAGTACAGCATTGTGGCTTTTATAGCAAAACTAAACCCAGCAGCATAAATGACTCTTTTTATATAGACACCATTGTGTTTTTTTGCTCTGCTCGCTTTTAGGCCATACCCACTGGGTCCTGAGCATTGCTTGGTCACCTGATGGCAAAAAATTGGCTTCAGGATGCAAGAACAGTCAGGTATGCATCACACACACACACAGTTTTCCTAACCAATCTCTTAATAGGCAAGTAGTACTGTGTTAACACTGTTTGTATAGATCTGTCTGTGGGATCCAGTCAACGGGCAAAAGATAGGGAAGACTCTGGCTGGGCACACCAAGTGGATCACCTGGCTCTGCTGGGAACCACTTCACCTGTGAGTCCTCCGTTCTTCTTATCTGTCTGGGGCCGTTTGTGCCAGTTTGCATCAAGTATCTTCTTGATCATCTGATGTTGTCTTGTGAGGCAGCTGTGGGGTTCCATATTTACATGTATGAATGGCTTTTGATTGGTTGGCTGCTGTGATGTTTGCCTAGTAACAGAGTTACGTTACTAAGGCTTTACTAGCTACGCCTCTCATTACCTTTGAACGGTGCAAAATACCTTGTTTATGACTAAACTAGTTAACGCTAAAAACTTGGTACTTTAAACACAAATGACAAATGTAGAAACAACAGGTGAAACCCTATCCGGATCTCAGTCGTTCTGTTTCTTACACACTTGGCTCTCTCTGTCTTTTTGTCTCGCCTTCCTCTCCCTTCTTCCCAGTAATCCAGAGTGTCGGTACTTGGCCAGTAGCTCCAAGGATGCCTCCATCCGTATATGGGACACTGTGTTGGGGCGCTGTGACAAGATCCTGACGGGTCACACCCATTCAGTCACCTGTGTGAAGTGGGGAGGAGATGGACTCCTCTACAGCTCCTCTCAGGACAGGACCGTCAAAGTCTGGAGAGCCAAAGATGTAGGTTTGTAGTGTTTGTGTTTGTGTGTGTGTGTGTGCGTGTGTGTGTGTGCGTGCTAATCAGCTGAGAAGGATGTTCCTTTCATAAGCAAGATGTAGTCAATCTTTGCAGTTTAATAGTACACTTAATCTTACATCACTAAAACAGAATGTATGGTTTTGTATGTGTTTAGGGGGTCCAGTGTAGGACGCTGCAGGGTCATGCCCACTGGGTGAACACTTTGGCTCTCAGCACAGACTACGTCCTCCGAACCGGAGCGTTTGAACCCGCCAGCGCCACAATTAATCCTCAGGATGTCACCGGATCACGTGAGTGGGTCTGCCCCTTCATGTTTTAATTTTTTTTTAGGATTTACCTCTAGAGAAAAGGGACTGATGTGGTAAATCAGCTAAAATACCCATCCTGTGGAGTTTAATGGGAGCTTGCTTTTTTTGCCCCGCCCCTCTCCGCAATTGTATGCGGCCAATTACCCCACTCTTCCGAGCCGTCCTGGTCGCTGCTCCACCCCCTCTGCCGATCCAGGGAGGGCTGTAGACTACCACATGTCTCCTCCAATACATGTGGAGTTGCCAGCCGCTTCTTTTCACCTGACAGTGAGGAGTTTCACCAGGGGGACGTAGAGCATGGGAGGATCATGCTATTCCCCCCAGTTCCGCCTCCCCCCTGAGCAGGCGCCCCGATCGACATCAGGAGGCGCTAGTGCAGCAACCAGGACACATACCCACATCCGGCTTCCCACCCGCAGACACGGCCAATTGTGTCTGTAGGGACGCCCGACCATGCCGGAGGTAACAGGGGATTCAAACCGGCGATCCCTGTATTGGTAGGCCCCGGAATAGACCGCTACACTACCCGGGCGCCCCGTGTTTTTCTGAGAGTGTAGATTGGATGCTGAGATTAAACAGTTGGTTTGTTTACATGCAAATTAAAGATTTGAATTTAATAAGATTAAGGCAATAATTTGAAAATTGAAACTGCTTTGTTAACACTAATTGAACCCGTCTTAATCAAATTAAGATCTACACTCTCACAAACACAATGCGATTAAGAGTTAAAGATTTTTCATCACCCATTTGATTAACTGTGATCTCTATTCACCCCAATCAGAACTCTTTTGGAGAATTGGTTGTGCACACGCACCAAAATGTTACCAGCATCTGACTAGGAAACGACAGACAGAGAACAGCAACAGAGAACAGCATGGCGAGGGGCGGAAAACAAACGCATTCCTGGAGCGAGACTGAAACAACGTTCACGCTCATTAAAATGGAGCTTAACATCTTCAAGCTCGTAGATATGCAAAAACCGGAAACAGACATTTTCAGAAAGTCTCAAACACAGTGTTGAAAGCAGGACTGCATGCAACGTAACTTCCATTGCTTAATTCGACCAGTATCCAACCAGTCTTGATCTCAATCAGATTATGGACTGCATGAGGCATCCGGGTAGCGTGGCGGTCTATTCCGTTGCCTACCAACATGGGGATCGCTGGTTCGAATCTCCGTGTTACCTCCCGCTTGGTCGGGCGTCCCTACAGACACAATTGGCCGTGTCTGTGGGTGGGAAGCCGGATGTGGGTATGTGTCCTGGTCGCTGCACTAATGCCTCCTCTGGTCGGTCGGGGCGCCTGTTCGGGGGGGAGGGGGAACTGTGGGGAATAGCGTCATCCTCCCACGTGCTACGTCCTCCTGGTGAATCTCCTCACTGTTAGGTGAAAAGAAGCGGCTGGTGACTCCACATGTATCAGAGGAGGCATGTGGTAGTCTGCAGCCCTCCCCGATCGGCAGAGGGGGTGGAGCAACAACAAGGACAGCTCGGAAGAGTGGTGTTATTGGCCAGATACAACTAGGGGGAAAAAGGGGGAGAAAAGCCATAGGAAAAAAATTAAAAAAAGATTACTGACTGCATGTAAACATTTTCTTATTCTCAGTGGAAGAGCTGAAGGAGAAAGCCCTGCAGAGATACAACAAAGTTCGGGTAAGTGGAGTTTTTTTCCTACTGTGTTGAGCTGCCCACCTGTACGTACGCGTGTGACCTTCTGACCCCGCTCTCTGTGTGTCTTCCTGTTCCTGTATCGCAGGGCTCGGCGCCAGAGCGGCTGGTGTCTGGTTCAGATGACTTCACCTTGTTTTTATGGAATCCGGCTGAAGACAAGAAACCGCTGGCCAGGATGACTGGCCACAGCGCCCTGGTCAACGAAGTGCTCTTCTCCCCAGACACCCGACTCGTCGCCTCCGCCTCCTTCGACAAGTCCATCAAGATCTGGGACGGACGCACAGGAAAGTAAGCAACATGGAGATCCACCTAGAACGATCAGGTGTATCTAAAAGTATGTCCACACTATCCATCCATCCATTATCCAAACCGCTTCTCCTTACTCAGGGTCGCGGGGATGGAGGAGTCCATCCCAGCAGTCATTGGGCGGCACGCGGGGCAACACCCTGGACAGGCCGCCAGTCCATCACAGGGCCATGTCCACGCTAACATGTATCACTTTAGTACGAGACAAAGTCATATTTCATGGACAAAATATAAACGAGGGGAAACACTGGCTTGGGCACCACTAATGTAACTGCATCTAGTGCTGTGAAGACATGTGATTAGGATCGGAAGCAGTACTGCGTTTGCCCAGATGGTGGTGCGCTAACCTTGACTTGTGCGTTTGTGCTTTACCTGTTGGCAGGTACTTGACCTCCCTGCGAGGCCACGTGGCGGCAGTGTACCAAGTGGCTTGGTCAGCAGACAGCCGGCTGCTGGTTAGTGGCAGCAGCGACAGCACGCTGAAGGTGTGGGACATAAAGACGGGCAAGCTTAACATGGACCTACCTGGCCACGCTGACGAGGTGAGGGACACGGTGACGTGGATGTTACGGGGTTAATGAGACGTCCTGTTTCCAGATATGCAGGAATTTTCGCATTTATAAATAAAAAGAGACAGGGATCAGGAAGCATTTTATCCCGCTCACATCTTTCCCTGTTTGTGAAGGTTTTTGCTGTGGACTGGAGTCCTGATGGACAACGGGTGGCCAGCGGAGGAAAAGACAAGTGTCTAAGAATGTGAGTATGTCTGTCCGTGTGGGGTTTCTTCCTGACACGCTGTCCTTCCTGCCAGCTGAGCTCTTGTGTGGTGTTTTCCAGCTGGAGGAGGTAGTCGAGCTGCTGTTGGCCGGGTGTTGCCCAGCAGCCAGCATCACCTCTACCTGAACCCTTCTGCCGTCAGACATCCGGACGTCTGGACCTACGCGCTGGAATCCCCCACTGAGCTTCTAATCCACAGCGGCTTTGTGTAGTGTGCTGCCAGCTGTGACATGAACATCCAAACACATGCCAGTCCTTCAGGTCTCGAGCCCATCAAGAATGATAAAAGATTAAAGATCAGTCAGGTTCATCATAATGGTGGAAATCTAGCCAATCACCACCGCTCACCTTTATGCTTCACAGTGATGAGAACATGTGATCAATGAAACGGTGACGTTGTTCAGTTCAATTCAATTTATTGTCATTAAAAACAACGTGCAGGCGCATGTTAAAAATGAAATGAGGGCTGTGGCTTCACCAAACAGTGCGACACAGACACACACAGTATAAGATATACACACCTTTAAAGTGCACCGAAACCATGTGACTTAACACTCAAGGTGCCACCATTTGAACAGGGGCAGTAGTGGATCTAGAGATTTTTTTCCTGGGGTGGCAAAGGGGTGGCAAGACTGTGTCCCAGAGGTGGCAGCTGCCACCCCTTGCCACCCTGTAGATCCGCCCCTGTGAGGGGGAGGGGGGATTCTAAATCGGCGACTTCTGTTTGAGATGAGTTTGGTGCGGGTCTCATTGACCTTCACCATGCATGTACATAAAATATACTTTAAAAACATATTATCTGATTTATAAATGGGGTGGCAAGACTGTGTCCCAGAGGTGGCAGCTGCCACCCCTGTTGCCACCCTGTAGGTCCGCCCCTGACAGGGGGGGGTGATACACGTAAGAACCCAGAGGTGGCAGCTGCCACCCCTGTTGCCACCCTGTAGATCCGCCCCTGACGGGGGGGGGGTTGATACACGTAAGAATCGCGATTCTTATCTTCTGTGATTCCGAAGAGATTCACAAATTCCAAAAATCGATTTTTAGAAACGGTTTTTTTTTTGTAAGTCTTATTAAGCAGCCTCCTCGCTGCTGGCGACGTTGACTTGCCACGCGCACCTGTTCCGGCTTCCGGGTCACACGCCGGCGGCTAGCCAGTCGCTGCTAACGTTAGCTCTCGTTAGCCTTTCCAAAAATGGAGCAGCGACAAGTCCAGCCGGTCCCGTCATCGTTGACGACAAGCGTTTGGGCGCATTTATTTTGTGTGTGGATTTTACAGCCTCCCGGGGAAGAAGGAGCTGGACGCGACTACTCTCGCAGAACGGAAGTTAAGTATTTCGGGGACACTATTGTAACCGGTTATTTTCTTGCCCGGTGCGGGATTCGATACGGGGTGTGCTGCACCACAAGGCGACATCGCTAACCGCTCGGCTGAAGGGTCAGACCCGTTAGCTAGGGGCTAACGTGTCTTATTAGTAGTTTACACTAACTAGCCATCTTCCACCCGGTAACGTTGCTAGCTAGTTGCTGACGTTGCTGGCTAGTTGTTTGAATGCTGCTAGGCAAGCTAACTATCGGTAGCGTCCGGTAACGTTACCGGTAGTTAGCTAGTTATGTTTGTCCAACCTTAGCTCTGGCCATGCAATATTTTCATTCAAATGACTAACTAGCTAGCAAACGTTAGCCACCGGTAGCTATTATTAGCTAACAATGCTAACGTCGGGACTACTGGACCAGTGGTCAGCTAGCCTAACGTTAGCTAGCTACCTATCACTCCCGCACTTTTGCCCACCTCTCTAATACAGAGATCCCCCATTTACCAAATCCCATTTTAACCCCTGGTCTCGCACCGTCCGCCATCACATAGAGGTGACAGATGCGCAACGACGACCTGCTTCAACGTTAACACACAACCAACGCACACTGCACCTCGTTATCGAACTCCCGGCCAATTATGTACGGGCCAAAGAGAAGACAACTAGATCCATCCACAGTGAAGGCTTTAGATTTATCACCCAGACAAGTGAGCCACAGTACGACATAGGATCGCGTCGGGTTTTCACTGAGAAAGGTCAGGTTTGCCTTTGCGCGTTCACATTATTGCAATTAATTGTGTAAACTACTAATAAGACACGTTAGCCCCCTAGCTAACGGGTCAGACACTTTAGCCGAGCGGTTAGCGATGTCGCCTTGTGGTGCAGCACAGTGGTGGTTCAGTATCGAATCCCGCACCTGGCAAGAAAATAACCGGTTACAATTGATATGACGTTTTCAAATATACAAGCTACACAATCGTACACACACTTCAGTCCGCTTTCATGCCGTAATTTGCCACACCGCCTTTCTCATTGCACAGCAGACTGGAGCAGATCCTGCAATTAGCACCCCTGTGTACCAAGTCTAGAATCGATTTTGAATCGGGAATCCTTTGGAACAGAAAATCGACGTGGAATCGAATTATAACCCCCAAGAATCGAAATCGGATCGCGAGATTCCGAAAGCGCCCCACCCTTAATTCGAGCCCCCTCCCTCCCCGATCGTGACGTTTAGCGGAAGAGTGCCACAACTAGCCTGCGTCAGCCATCCTGTGAAGTATCTTGAGGTTTTACTGTTTTTGCCCACTTCTGTTGAAAAGCAGTATGCCTCCATGCACCAATCCTAGCTGAACATACTTGGCACTTTCTGGACCCAAAAGTATGTGATTGAATCCTGAACTAAAGTCCCCCAAATGAATCGAGGGGCAGACTAATAAAAAGTCCCATAGGAAGAAGGGGAAAAAAGGTGATTTGATTTACAAAGACGTCCACGCCGTCACCTTTCCCCTTGCAAGGTGACGTGTGCAGGTGACAGGTGGACTGGCTAGGTGACAGGTGGACTGGCTAGGTGACAGGTGGACTGGGCTAGGTGACAGGTGGACTGGCTAGGTGGCAGGTGGCCTGGCTAGGTGACAGGTGGACTGGCTAGGTGGCAGGTGGGAGAGTTAATACATCTCAGCCGATGTTCACGCTGACGGCACCAAGCCGCCTGTTTTCTCAGCCTTTAATCTGATCCGTCAGGCAGGCGGTGGGCTGCTGATTCTCTGGTGCCGGTGCAGAGAAAACACCCGACGCCCCCACTGAGCTCTGCTCCTCACTCACCGAGGGTAAAACCGCTTCTGTTCCAGCCTCGCTGTTCTACTTCCTGTATGCACAGCGTTTATGCAGTGCTATGAAAATGCATATTATGTAAATGTGATAAATTTAGTTGAACGGCTTAGAAGAATTTCCTACTGTGGGGAAAAATTCCTATGGGTTTGTAAAAGATTGTTTTTTTTAATAAATGTATTCTCCGCTTATTGAAAGGTACTTCACTATAGTTTCATATAAGTCAAGGAACTATGTATATTGCCAGTGAAAAGAGACCTAATACATACATATATATATAATCCAGTGAGTCAAGTAAATTCTTAATGAGACAGTACAAGCCTCCAGCTTCCCTGTGACCCCGAGAGCAGGGTAAGCAGTTTGGAGAATGGATGGATAATTCAAGGACGAAGAATCTGTCTCATGGTTCATGATGTTAATGTAAACACAGTCACACAGATTGATCTCATTCATAATGTGTTTATTCTAAAGGCCAATGACACCTGGTTATAGTCTGAATGTATGTTCTATGACCTGGTCATACAGATCTGCAGACCACTGATCTAAGACAGCTTAAATGATTTTTTTTTTTTTACCCTTCAACAAAAATGCCAACACCATACTGACAAACATAAAATTTAACACAAACAGATTTTGAGTATTCCTGTGAGCTATCCAAGTGGATCTCCTGACATCACAACACACCTGATATGCTGTACGACTATGCGGACATGCAGTTGGCCTGTTTATAAAAGCAGTTATACAGAAATTAATACAATAAAAATGCTCGTAGAAACAAAACGCAGACAAGTAATTATTAAATAATATCCCAGGTGCTCTTGTTATACAATGTAATAAAGATTTACAATTAGCAATGACATCACAATGGAGTTTCTGCTGGAGAAACTTGGCAAAGAGAAGATAAGGACGTTGTGCAAGGCTCTGTGTGGTGCAAGTAGGATGGTCTTAAAAAACTTAAATACGGGTGGCTTGATGGATTGCTGAGACATATTTCTTCAGCCATAGTGGTTTTCGGCATCTGTAAATACTACACGCAAATGCAAGTCGAGAATCTGCTCATGAACCACAGCTGTGATAAAGGTTGAGTATTCTGTAGTGAATACATAAAGTGAAAAACAGGCAGTGAGCACTTTAAACCGAGTCACTAGTTAGCATGTGAAGTTTAGCAACACTTAAGAGAAGACTTAAGCCACATAACCACATGTTGACATCGGAGATGACAATAGAGTGACATTCCATTTAAATGCAACCTCATCAACCCATTCGGACTCAAAGGCTGTCCGATTGTGTCATAATGTCACCAAGAAAATCACAATCACCTGAAAGATATGATGAGCAGATCAAAATCAGTTGGTTTACTTGACCTCTTTTATATGACGCGAGTTCATTTGGAACCGGTGAGTTTATTTTAACGCATTTTTAAACCGCAAGGCAATTGACTGGAATTTCTCAGGAAGCTCATTCTCGTTAAAGCTGGGGTAGGCAACTTTGGAGACGTGAACAATTTTGACACAACGCCCCTCAAATAGACCAGCCTCGTGCGCATGCATGAGTTTGCCTGACATAACTGGGAAGTCTCATATTGCAGTTGATAATTTTATGCATGTAAAAATCATTTTCTTCAGCAAATCTTACTTACACTAATATTGTTAATGTGAAGCAGCCATTTCGAGTTGGTCTTGCTGATGTTTTGAAAATAAACACTTGTGTAGAGGGCTGGTAGAGAAGGGAGAAATAGTCTGGGGACTGCCCATATTTCCAATGGCCCATTATTTGGAAACCCCAAGAGTCTGAAAAATGTCCCATTGAACTGAAAGGCAATTTGTCCGACAGCCCGTTATCCGGAAGACAGAAGCCCACTACTCCGAAGGTCCGTTGTTCCAAAAATAAAAGATTTGGATTAGCATCTGGAGAGATGGCGGAAATAATCTTTAAACAGCAGGGTCACGTAATCTGATGGGTCGGATTTTGGGGTAACACCAGCAGTCACTGAACTAATAACTCCAGGGAGAGTGTGTATTTTCAGAACAATGGGCCTTTGGAGCAATGGGCATTTGTTTTTGTGATAATGGGCTGTCGGACAAATGGCCTTTCGGTCCAATGGGACATTTTTCGGACTATTGGGGTTTCGGAATAATGGTCCGTCAGAACATTTCTTCCCATTTTTTTCTCCCTGTTAAAGGTTTTTTTTTAGGGAGTTGTTCCTTATCCGATGCGAGGGTCTAAGGACAAGATGTTGTATTGCTGTTAAGCCCACTGAGGCAAATTTGTAATTTGTGATATTGAGCTATACAAATAAAACTGATTTGACTTGACATGGTACCAAGTAGTTAACACAACCACAGAAGACCAGCGGGGCAGGGCAGATGCAAATTGATCATGTACACGCGCAGCTGCATTTGTAGAACAGCCAATAGGAACGCCCGCTGAAATGACCCATGATTGGCTAAAGTCTCCCATCACGGGCTACATTTTGTAAAGCCTGAATACAGAGCCAAGAGGAGGTTCAGAAGTCTAGTTTTCTCTCAGACCACTTGGCATTACCATATGCTGAAAGGTTATTATGAAATTTTTGCCCAGTGATGCCAAAAAAACAAAAACAAAAACTGCCTACCCCAGCTTTAAGCCTCGATCTGTTACATTATGCTGACACACTTTCAACCTGCTTTTTAACCTCATGTCGTGGGCCATTTGTAGACTTTTTCAAATCGATTAGCTTTTGATAAAAGGAATCTTTCAGCAATCGTCTTAAACTGCTTGACAGTCTAGCTGGGGGTGAACTACATTGAGATTGGCCTCGATGAAACCTTAAGACATGGATGTAGAATATTCCGGTGAAAATCCTTACTGCTGGCTTTACTTGTCTTAAGAATTTGCTAAGGTTGGCAAAATAGTGCTCAAGTAGTTGAAATGATCTGTAAAAGAAAATTTTGGGGGGGGGATTGTCCTGTTCAATACTACATGTGAAAATTGAGCTATGTATTAATTTTTTGTCTCCACTAATCACATGAGGTCAAATGAGTGTAACGTAGACTTGGGGAAATACTCCTCTATGGACTCAGTGATAATTTTTTGGTGTGATGTTATCACATGGACAGTTCATGACTTCCAACCCAAAGATGTTAATAAGTACGGTACGGTGAGATCACAGTCAGATTTTATTTCTGTTCCTGCAGTGTGCTTGGTCTCATCTTTCAACATCTGCCCCTGAATTAGTTAAGTACTTGGTGAATAATCCTGCACACGCTCCTAAAGGGTCATGAGCGCCAGCAGTCGCTTTGGCTGTTAGCTGCTGTTCAGCCTGTGCTACAGACACCATGCTAGCTGTGCTTGATAGCCTTTGAATTTGTGGCAGAGATGGTGACGGCAGGAATAAATCCTTGTGTATAACTGGTTAAAGGGGTACTTCAGTTTCCTGGATATTTACTGTGTTCTACTTACACTGAGTCAGACAAACTCCTCCTTAATACATTTTTTTATGTATGTGCATGCAGTTCGAAGGTACATTGAATGGTGCACATAGCTTAGCTTAGCTCAATTGCTGGATGTCTACCAGGATCATTAGCAGTTCCTCTCGGAATAAAGGAAATTCACTGTCTCTGAAGCCGATCATTAATACATTTTATGTCGTAGCCTAGCATTAACACTTTTTATCAACCACTTTTTACAAGTACATGCAAAATACAAAAAAAATTTGATTATAGTTTTGGGCTACTTTTATGTAATACACCTCATTTTCCACCATAGAAGGAGGATATGCATATTATAAGAAAATAGTTAAAAACTATAATCTAATTTTTAGGATTTGGCATACTTGTAAAAAGAGTGATTAATAAAAATTGTTAATGCTAGACTGCCAAGTAAAAAGTATTAATGATCAGCTTCAGAGATGGTGAATTTCTGGTGGTTTTGAGTTTATTTTTTATTAATTTATAGTGATTTTGAGAGGAGCTGCTAATGATCCAAGTAGACACCCAGCAATTGAGCTTAGCTAAGCTAAATGTACCATTCAAATTACCTTCAAATTGCATGCACATCCATAAAAAGCTATTCAAAAGTATTTCTGACTCTAAGTAGGACGAAGGAAACCCCAGAAACCGTACTATCCCGTTAATGCTTCAATGCATCATTAATAATTTGAATATAGTTAAAGGAAAATTCCTTTTTTTTTAACAACCTGGGTCATATAGTCGTGGTTTTAGCCATTACAAAAATAGGATCCAGTTTATTAAAAAAAAACAAAAAAAAAAACAGAATTTTCCTTTAACCTCAACTTCAAATCATTGCCACATTACACTGCTTTTAGTCGCCAGCTCTCATAGAAAATGAATGACCTCTAGCTGTTTGTGTCGCTCATGATGCTTTTGGTGTGAGTGCAAAGTAAGAAGACACATATATGGTTTCACTGAATAATCATTCTCCCTCTGCAGCAATGACAGGAAGCTAATGCATCAGAAACCAGGAATTATCCCCTCTCTTTGCTTCTCTCTCTCCCTTGAACCTCCAGTATAATCATGCACGTCTCTTTGAGTCCATGTGTTTCTTACATCTACAATTAGACAGTTAATCAATTAGACGAATGACTGAAAACTAATGGGTTATAACTCAAGTCATCGATTGATCGTCATTTAAATAAAAGTGTCAAACACCCACTGGTTGTAGATTTATAGGGTTGTTAACCTTTCTCCTATTCATATTATAAATTGAATAGATATTTTTTGGCTGCTGGTCAGAATAAACAGTGTAAGATTATTTAGGCTCTGGGACCTTATGATGGGCATTTGTCACTTTTGATATTTTGTAGACTAAATTATTTGTCCGAGTAATCAAAAACAAATCGATAGTTTAATTACTAAAGAAAGTAGTTGCGGCTTTAGTCACCTTCTTCTAAAGTCATATTAATGTACAAGCCCTGTGAGTTTATGACTGATTTTCCACTAAGAGAAAGAGGGTTCAAGAAAGAAAAGAGAAGACACATTTTGTTTGACCTCAAGTTTTGAGAGGGACGACACAGTGTGCAGATTAACCAATCTATAGACAATTTACTGGCTAGCTCTACAGCGAGCATTAGCTTAATAAGGATTAGCCTTGTGTTTTTGAGCCTTCGTGTCGTGCCTCGTAATTGCTGATGAATAAGCCGACAGGCTGACTGTCTTCCATTCCACATGGGACTGAGGTTCAAGGATCAGGGTCAGATTGGCCCACAAACAAATGCCCCGACCACTCCTACTACCAGCTGTTACCTGCCTTACCAACCCATGAAGTGTAACATCCTACCAGTCCTAGGGTAAACTAGCCACTTATTTTTAAGTATCAAAAATTAAGTAAAGCTAAAGAAAGCTCCCATCTTTCCAGAGCAATCTAGACAGCTATGCGTTATGATCGGGGAAGTGGTCGGTGATACCCCTCTCTTCCCATTGCCACCCGAGTCGGTTTACTGTGTCTTCCAAATATTGTTCAGTAGTTTGACCACCTCTTCATATATGACGAAGACTATGGCCACATCCAGGCACACGCGGCCAAGCCTGGGAACTGTTCCCTTGTAGAACCTAAATGCAGAATGAGAAGAGATAAGGCACCATGGTGTCAAGAGTCTTGAATTTGTAAAACCAGTTTGAGAGAGAAACAAAATAGGGGGGAAGTAGCTAGGACTAATGTTAGTCGCTGAATAACTCACGCTTGTGGTCCTTCATGTTTCAAGATGTGGAACGCACAATCCATTGTGTTTTTGTACCGGTGGGCCTCCAAACCCTGAGTAAAAAAAACCAAAACAATGCTAAAACCTGATCATGAAATTCTGATAAATCGTGTATGGTTTGTCTGTTTGTTCCGATGTCAGTTCATGTATAAAGCAAATTTAAAGCTGAAATCCGTGATTTTTCTCCATTAATAAATAGATATTTCATCCATCTGGACCATTGAGTCAGGTTACATAAGACTACTAAAAATAATACATTTCATTTATAGAGTGATTTAAGGTACTCAACGATGCTTTACAGAAGTTAAAATAAACACAAAAGCAACACACCAAAAATATATAACAAACATTAATCATACATTAAAAGCAATTCCGAAGTCCGCGGTGGTGTAGCGGTCTAAGCATCGGCTTTGTGTCGATGCAGTTGCCCACTGGGGACTGGGGTTTGCGCCCCGGTCTCGTCAGATCCGACTATGGCCGGACTCGATGAAGCAGCAATAATTGGCAACGCTGTCTTCGGGAGGGGGGCGGAGTCGGCTTGTGTTCGTCACGTGAATGCGTCTCTGTGTGTGTCGGAAAAAACAGTGGTTCGGCCTGGAGTCGCCTTGTCACGAAAGTGGGGAGGCGTCTCCTTCGAGACTGCCGGCCGGAGAGAGGCAGTTGGCGAACGCATGCAGTACGAGGGTGGGTGTTTGAATTAAAATAGGGATCGATTGGACACTAAATTAGGAGAAATTAGAAATAAATGTATTAAAAAAAAAGCAATTCCGAAAAGGTGAGTTTTGATTAATAATTTGAATGTGGACAGATCGGTGTAGTCTCTGATGTGTTTGGGGAGGGAGTTCCAGAGGGAGGGGGCAGTTATGGAGAAGGCTCTGTTGCCACAGATCCGGTGCTTGGTCCTGTATGGTGGAGACAGGAGGTTGGCATCAGAGGAGTGAAGGCTGCAGGAAGGAGTATGACAGTGGAGCAGGTCAGTGAGGTAGGAGAGGGCCTGGTTATGGAGGACTTTGTGAGTGAAGAGAAGGACTTTGAATTGGATCTGTTTTGGGACAGGGAGCCAGTGGAGGTTCTGGAAGACAGGGGTGATGTAGTCAAAGGAAAGGGAGTGGGTGAGCAGGCGAGCTGCAGAGTCCTGGATGTACTTGTTTGTTTAGGACTTTGGACGATGAGCCGTAGAGAATGCTGTTGCAGAAGTAAATTCTGGATGTGATGAAGGCATGGATCAAATTGTGGCAGCAGAGAAGGAGAGTGATGGGCGGAGATGAGCTATGTTTTTTAGATGGAAGAAGGCAGTTCTGGTGATTTGATTGACATGGTGTTCAAAGGAGAGGTTGCTGTCGAAAATGATACCAAGGTTACGGATGTGTGGGGAGGGAGACTGAGTGGAGTTATCGATGGAGAAGCAGAAGCTGTGAGTGGTTTTGTAAGGGATTTGGGGCCGATGATGATCATGTCAGATTTATCATAATTTCGTTTAAGGAAGTTGTCTTGCATCCATGATTTAGTTTTAGCGAGGCAGTTGGTCAGACTGTAGTAAATTGTGGTGGTGATGCATTTAGAGGAGATGTAGAGCTGGACGTCATCGGCGTAGCAGTGGAAGTGGAGACCATGATGATGTATGATGTTACCAAGGGGGAGCATGTAAAGGATGAACAGGAGAGGACCAAGCCCTGAACTCTGGGGTACGCATTGGGACAGAGGAGCGGTGAAGGAGGTGCAGGTGTTGATGCTGATGAACTGTTGTCTGTTATTGAGATATGATTTTAGGCAAGAGAGGGCAGTACCGGTGATGTTGAGGGAGGGTTCAAGGCAGGAGAGAAGAATGGTTTGGTTGATTGTGTCGAAAGCTGCAGTGAGGTCGAGGAGGATGAGAATGCTGAGGTGGTCAGAGTCTTAGGAGATGAGGAGGTTGTTGCTGACTTTCAGGAGGGCTGTTGTACTAATGGGCATTTTTACCATGGTTGGAGACACTCTCTGTATACCACTATGGACAGTTTCGACCAGGTAGGACAAATTCAAGTACAGCACTGACCAACATGTTCCTACTCAAACAGGAAAAATTCACAGCAGTGGCTACACCTTGTTTGTAGTTTTCGCTGCCAGAGGGAGGGACATATGGGGGAAATCGCGGATTTCAGCTTTTCTATCAGCATTGACCGAAGATTTGTTGAATGATGTGCCAACCTGCATCCTGGTCTTGACCACATCTAGTGGGGTATTGCCGAAAACACTGGCTGCTCCAGCTGTCGCTCCAAACATCGCAGTGACTATGGGGTGCATCTCGCGCCGGGGGTCATCTCCTTGACAAGCATCAAAAACAGAATGAGAGAAATCAGAGAGAGGAGAAGTCCAGGCTATTCTGAGACGTGCGATGGCACATCGAGAACAGTGACAGAGAAAATGGCATCTGAGTTGCGATGAAAGGTGGGAAGACTGGCTTTCTCACCTTTGTACCAATTACGTAGGAGGTTCATCACATAGAACCGGATGGCCTGATTGGTTCCTTGTTTCAGCACAGTTGCAGTAAGACCCTGGTACGTCCCTCTCACACCTGTCAATGAATCACTCACGTTACAGCTACAATCCTTAGCATTTTCATTTCTGTTTAATTCACCGACGTCTATGATGGAAGTGGTAACTACAGCGGTTTTTGCCCAATAAAAATCCCAGAGATCCATTCAAAATGAATTAGTCAGCAGTGCTGTTGTGTCAGCACCTTCCCCGCCGCCAAACAAACCTAATTATAGAGTACAAACCCAACACATGAGCATGGACGTCTTTATCCAAACACACACACACACACTGTCTGAGATGTAAGTGCAGAGAAAGGTTTGTTTTGGGATTCTGAGCTGACTTAAAAAAAGTCGGTAACACTTGATAATAACTACACAAATGAAGCACTAGTTAAGTATTAGTAACTACTGAATTCATCATTTGTAAAGCAAGACACGCACCAATGGTTAGTGAGTGTGTTAATAGATGTTTTATAAATACTTATTAATACTGCAATTCATGATTAATTCAGGTAGTTACTAGTTGTTAGTTAAGTATTTTGTATGACCTCATCTAAAGTGAGGACTATCCATACCTTACAAAGCATTTATAAATGAGATTGATAGGCCAGCAGTACCTTGAGATTCACAAAAGTCTAAAGGATCGTAAGATCATTTAGAAAGTGTAAGTACAGGATTAATAAACTGTTTAGATGTACATTTGTGCATGAATTAATCATGAATTGCAGTATTAATAAGTATTTATAAAACATCTATTAACACTCGCTAACCATTGGTGCACATCTTGCTTTACAAATACTTTACAAATGCTTTACAAATGATTAATTCATGAATTCAGTAGTTACTAATACTTAATTAATGCTTCATTTGTGTAGTTATAAAGTGTTAGAAAAAATTGCGGTGGTCAAAGCAAGAGAACCCAGATGACTTGTGTGACCAACTGACCTCATGCATATAGAAGGAAACCGTATGAGAGATGTGAACAGTAAAGGTGAAAGTAATAGCCCCACATGTTGTACTGAGCCATGTTGTAGCCCTCACCCTGTTCTCTGATGATCTCACTGACTCCATGAAAGAAGCCTCTGTAGCGTGGCCGAAGGGAACACTGGTCATGGATCAACTTCACCTTTGACAGGATTCAGGAGGAAAGGGTTCAGATTCTGTATGGTAGTGAGCAGCAGTTCTTGCAAAAAGAGAAGGACGTTTCGGGTCGGAAAACAACACAGCTGATCTGTGGAGGTCCATTGTTGGATAAACTCATTTCAGGTAAAGTAAAAATAATACTGAGATTTAAAAAAAACTATGTAGAACTGTTCAAATAGAAAGTTAAAAAGTACTTTACGTGCAGATTAAAATGAATGCAAACATGATAAATAAAAACAAAAGAACAATTGATGCAAAAAGACAAGTGAGATAAAACCATACAGTAGGGTGACGGGTGACATTAAAAGCAGTTTTATAAAGTTCTTCAGTCATCCAGAAATATACAATATCAAAACAAAGAACATACACTGGGCTGTCTCTGTGGATTTGAAAAGTTTTCATCATTTTAAACGGACATCCTCGGCTCTGCCCTGCTTCAGCCGAGTGGCACCGAACCTCCCGGGAATAAAAGCCGGGTTTCATGACCGCAGAACTGAAAAAGCCAAATCTGATGAACGGTGAAGTGTTTACGTTGACAGTCCGGTCGGTGTATGTCCAAACTTTGAACGTTTTAAACGACGCCACGGAGTTCGCAGGTCTGATGTCATCTGAGAGATCGACTCAGGGTTTTGGTGCCCTGACAGAGGAAGTGTACTTAAAAGGTACAGTGTGTAAAATTTAGCTTAAATTTGAAAGAAAAATTAAATACAATAAAAATGAATATTCAGGAGTGTGGGTGGCGTGGCGGTCTATTCCGTTGCCTACCAACACGGGGATCGCCGGTTCGAATCCCCGTGTTGCCTCCGGCTTGGTCGGGCATCCCT
This sequence comes from Lampris incognitus, assembly GCF_029633865.1. Classification (NCBI taxonomy): domain Eukaryota; kingdom Metazoa; phylum Chordata; class Actinopteri; order Lampriformes; family Lampridae; genus Lampris; species Lampris incognitus. The sequence goes on from NC_079218.1 coordinate 12,047,804, forward strand.
ACAGACACAATTGGCCGTGTCTGTGGGTGGGAAGCCGGATGTGGGTATGTGTCCTGGTCGCTGCACTAGCGCCTCCTCTGGTCGGTCGGGGCGCCTGTTTGGAGAGGAAGGGGAACAAGGAGGAATAGCGTGATCCTCCCATGGCCACGCGCTACGTCCCCCTGGTGAAACTCCTCGCTGTCAGGTGAAAAGAAGCGGCTGGTGACTCCACATGTATCGGAGGAGGCACGTGGTAGTCTGCAGCCCTCCCCGGATCAGCAGAGGGGGTGGAGCAGAGACCAGGATGGCTCGGAACAGTGGGGTAATTGGACAGGTACGATTGGGGAGAAAAGGGGGGGGATAAATAAATAATATTCATAATGTCTTAGAATGAGCCCTTATATCTTACATGTATCTACATAGGAGCCGGTCCCTCTGTATGGAGGGTGCCTTTTTGCACCATCATGTTTCTACAGCGGCCCGCTAGGAAAAACCTGCACAGGGAGATTTTTTCTCAAGAAACCATGTTTTCCCCTGTGCAAATAAAAACAGAGGCTGCTGTAGCGTTGTCCCTGAACGTTGTGAGAAGAAGTATTGGGCATCATAGTTGTTGTTTATATGGCGCAAGCGAGCACAAATCCGTTTTGAACAAGTGAAAACATGAACAAATAAAACAAAATCGAGACAGGCACTGTGCTCGATGACACCATCATTTATGGACTCTGCAGGTCACCGTAGTTTCTGGTGACCTGCTGACAGGAGGTGGGGAGGGGGGTTCATTGTTGTTGTAATGTGCCTCGCCAGCCAGGTGCCACTAAAACCTCCAAATATTACACACTGTACCTTTAAATGGAGAGACAAATAACCTCAAATCTGTGGTGGGGGGTTTATCCTACCAACCTTTAGCGTTTCCATGGGACAGACCACCACGATGGCCTCCGCGATCCCAGCCCCTAAACCACACAGGAGACTCCGCGTGTTGTCAAGGCGACCGGTGGCATCCCGCATGGGGTTGCTAAGAATCTCAAACGTCCCGAATCTGCAAGGAACCATGAAAGTGTGTGATTAGCTGAGAAAGGAAAAAGATAGGAGCTTTAAGGAGGAGTAGAACAGGATGTTTGTGTGCTCATAAAGGGTACAGTCTTGTGGGTTTTGGTTTTTGCTGAGTTTACCGACACCTACGGTGGTATGTGGTAACTCCAGATCAGAGCCACTCAAAACGAATCGGGGTGCTTACTGCTGTTACATCAGCACCTTCCCCACCGCCAGTCAAGCAAAACGAAAACATCACCGAACCTGGATTTGATCCAGTGGTGATGATATGTTCGTAAAAGTCCCCCCCCTCTTTTCTGCCCGATTGTATCTAGCCAATTACTTCACTCTTCTGAGCCGTCTCGGTCGCTGCTCCACCCCCTCTGCCGATCCGGGGAGGGCCGCAGACTACCACATGCCTCCTCCCATACATGTGGAGTCGCCAGCCGCTCCTTTTCACCTGACAGTGAGGAGTTTCACCGGGAGGGCGTAGCACGTGGGAGGATCACGCTAGTCCCCCCAGTTCCCCCTCCCCCTGAACAGGGGCCCTGACCGACCAGAGGAGGTGCTAGTGCAGCGACCAGGACACACACCCACATCCGGCTTCCCACCCGCAGACGTGGCTAATTGTGTCTGTAGGGACGCCCGACCAAGCTGGAGGTAACAGGGGATTCAAACCGGCGATCCCTGTATTGGTAGGCCCCGGAACAGACCGCCAGGCTACCCGGACGCCCCGTAAAAGTCTTTCTTGAGCTTGATTTGCTATGTCTGCTCACTAGCTAAAACAAATTCCCTTCTTCACACTTGGCTTCTCCCACATTTAGCTCCCTACACCGACACCAGCTGCCATTCTCAGTATCAGTGCGTTACCTCACAGCTGATTTTGGAATAGATCCATACAGGAGAGAACTGAGACCTCTATACAGTCCTCTGAGTCCATGATCCTGCACCGTCAACTTCACACAGTCACCTACAGGTACACACAGACACACACACACACACAATTGTTAACATGATACAGCATAGGTCGGTGGGAATTCAGGGAACAGTAAAAGCTACTCACACATAGTGAAGTCAAGGCACATTTGAAAACAACCAACGTTGACAGAACTGCAGTACAGTATCTCCCCCTGCCCCCCTTTTCCTCCCCAACTGTATCCGGCCAATTACCCCACTCTTCCGAGCCGTCCCGGTCACTGCTCCACCCCCTCTGCCGATCCGGGGAGGGCTGCAGACTACCACATGCCTCCTCCCATACATGTGGAGTCGCCAGCCGCTCCTTTTCACCTGACAGTGGGGAGTTTCACCAGGGGGACGTAGCGCGTGGGAGGGTCACGCTATTCCCCCCCTCTCCCTCGAATAGGCGCCCCGACCGACCAGAGGGGGCGCTAGTGCAGCGACCAGGACACACACCCACATCCGGCTTCCCACCCGCAGACAACGGCCAATTGTGTCCGTAGGGACGCCCGACCAAGCCGGAGCCGGAGATAACATGGGGATTCGAACCGACGATCCCTGTGTTGGTAGGCACCGGAATAGACCGCTACACCACCCGGACGCCCCCTGCAGTACAATATCAAATTCATATAACATGCACTGTATTGTAACGTGCATGGATTAGTAGACACGCTGGCCGCTGGCTGGTGGGTCTGACCCTTTAGTCTAGCGGTTAGCGATGTCTCCTGCGGTGCGGGCGATACGGGTTCGCGTCCCGGCCGCGGCAGTTCCTGTGGTTGCGTTGTCCCCCGAATTCGCTACAGTATTGTATCAGTAAATAAGACAGCAGATCAGCGGAACGCAGCGTCCTACCGATGCCTCTGTACCGTGGTGGGTTGGCCCTCTCGTCCAGCTGCAGCTGGGTCTTCACGTATTCTGTAGGAAAGGTGATGCAGATCTCTATGCCTCCAGCAATGCCACCTGGGAAAGGACGGGGGGGGGAGGACAGGGTCAAACACCGGTGTCGGTATGGATCGTGCACACATTCATTAATCAGATGAAGTAATTCTGGTTAAAAAAAAAAGTGCCGCCGATACAGCTGACGCCTTACACATTTTGAGGGGAGGGGGTGCATTTTTTTTTTGTGTGTGTTTAAATGAAACGTTGACGTTATCCGACTCGATTACCAAATCGCAGCCTACACATGCATCCAGCCTGCACATGCATGCAGCCTGCATCGCTCGGCGGGCTGAGCGCATCCTGACCCACATCCGTTTCGCAGCGTTTGAACGGACGGCGGATGGAGATTTAACGCGGCTGTCCGGCGAGACGCGTAGCAGCACGGCAGAGACGCGTGAGCGGGGGGGGGGGGTAAATAGTGCAAAGGGCGACATATTTTGCCCGTCCCAACCTGCGAGGATGGCCTTCCCGGGATGCGTGACGGTCCTCCCTCCGACCGCAGCGGCCGCCAGGGTCCTCCTCGCCCCGTACGGCGGGGGTCCGGCCGGGAGAAGAGAGGCAAACGAAGCGGCCGCGGAGCTCCGGCCGCCGGCGCCCAGCGATGGAGGCTGCGGGGAGGAGGAGGCGGCGGCGCATCCCCGGCGGACGACACCGCGCCCACACGGGCCTTCGTGGACCGAAAACGGCTTCAGTAGTGACGACATGGCAGCCACGACCCGACTGTTTGTCTAGCGACGGCGACGCGGGACAATGTCACACAACGCGACACACACACACGGGCGCAACGATGTGGCGCCTGGGAGCTCATGAATATTCAAATCCCCGTCAAGCCGATGGAGCCGCGTCACTGGCTCGCCCCGCTGATTGACTCAGCCACGTGACCATGCACGACTTCGCCAGCCAATGGCGTGCGTGACGGCGCGTTACCGAGCCAGCGTGTAATTTGTTGTGGCCAAATCGGGCGAATGAAAGTAGAGGCAACCGATGGAAAGGGGAAGCGCATCTCTACACTAGTTTTAGCCCCATCATCTTGTCCGCGGACCCGTAATACGCCACATAGTAAAAAGAGGCGTTTTTATGTTCATGGTTTTGTTTTTTTGCACGTTATCCTTCAGTGCAAGAATTATCCAGAAATACTGAGTAAAGACCCCACTTTTATTATAGGTCCCAATGCCTTTGACCCTGACGAGCCAGTTCTTGTCAAACAATCGTAAACAACCCATTTGGTACATTGCCGAGACCTTTATCTATCCCTGGCTGGCCCTTTAAATAGAAGTTTTTGCCACAGCACACACCCTCCTGTCACCCTTAGCCTGGAATTGGGTCACATTGTCTACCCCCCCCCCCACACACACACACAGAAAGAGAGAGAGAGATTGTTTGTTGGTGATCCAATATCAAGTACAATCAAATGTTATTTATATAGCATGAACCAGGCATCGCAATGTCCCACCAACGAGGAAGGGCTGGCAGCAAATACAAGATGAAGTGAAAGCTATTCAAGGACATAAAGGAAAACAATTAAGAAACATCAAAACATAAAATAGAATAATACTATTGGGAACACCGTAAATACAGTTGTACAGTATTCATTCAGCTGATCTTCAGCCGCTTGTCCGGGGTCGGGTCACAGTGGCAGCAAGCTAAATAGGGCACTCCAAACGTCCCTCTCCCCAGCAACGTCCTTCAGCTCCTCCTGGGGGATCCCAAGGCCAGATTGGACATGTAGTCCCTCCCACGAGTTCTGGGTCTACCCCGGGGTCTCCTCCCAGTTGGCCATGCCCTAAAAACCTCCAAAGGAAGGCGCCCAGGCGACATCCTAATCAGAGGACGCCTCCTGGGCGCCTTCCTTTGGAGGTTTTCCGGGCACGGCCAACTGGGAGGAGACCCCGGGGTAGACCCAGAAAAAAAAAAGAAATCTGAATTGTACAATATAAATTGTACAATTGTATTTACATTATTCCCAATTGTATTATGCGGCACGGTGGTGCAGTGGTTAGCGCGGTCACCTCACAGCAAGAAGGTTCTGGGTTCAAGCCCCGGGGTAATCCAATCTTGGGGGTCGTCCCAGGTCATCCTCTGTGTGGAGTTGGCATGTTCTCCCCGTGTCTGCATGGGTTTCCTCCAGGTGCTCCAGTTTCCTCCCACAGTCCAAAGACATGCAGGTCAGGTGGATTGCCTGTACTAAACTGTCCCTAGGTCTGAATATGTGTGTGTGTCGGCCTTGTGATGGCCTGGCGGCCTGTCCGGTGTGTCTTCCCACCTGCCGCCCAATGACTGCTGGGATAGGCTCCAGCATCCCCACAACCCCGAGAGCAGGGTAAGCGGTTTGGATTATGGATGGATGAATGGAATATTAATTGTACAGTTACTCAGAATGTGGGTTCTGGATTACACATCTCCTGGTAAAATGGAAACCGGTGATGTGGACTCCATCAGGTGTCCATGCCACGAAAAGATGAGCGCTCTTCTCAATGCATTTAGAAGGCTGAATAGCCAAGTGTTGAGTAAACCGCTCAGACTCCATCTGATTCATTGTGTTTAAGACCAGATGAGCTGAAAGCAGCTTCACCAAAACCGTTAGTCTGTGCGGCCGAGAGGCAGCTGGTAAATCTGTGGGGTATACACCCAAACCGTATATAATTCATGCATTGAGTGTCGAGCTCATGTATTGGTTTAAAAACAGTGCGCATATTTTAAAACCTGTTCTAAAAAGGTAACTGGATGTCGGTGTAGGGACTGTAGAGCAGGAGTGACGTGTGCTCCTATTTTTAGTTGTTTTGTTCAAGTTGCAGTTGGCCAGTTGTTGGTTTAGGCAGGCCAGAGAACTGAATTAATCTGATAAACCCAAGCATCAGTTTCCCCTGCTCATGCTGGCCATACTTCCATCGGACTTTCAAATACATGTCGAGCATCATGAAATGTGGCAGAGTAGAGGGATGAGGCTTAAGGTCCACGGTTCCATCAGATCCGTTCAGACCATTCATACTGAATGTTATCGTCTTCTGAAAGCGAGGGATTTGATGGTGTATTGCTGGTGTCTCTACGACAAAAGCTAATCGACCAACCAGAAGCGTGGACTTCAGTCACGCGACGTGGCCTCGAGTCAGACTCACGTCACAAACTTGACTTTAGATTTGATAAAACTGAAAAAGGCTTGCAGCCCGACTTTGACTTTAACACCAGTGACTTGTGTCCCGACGTGGACTTGAGCCTTTTGACTTGAAGCTTTCTCCAAAGCCCAAAGGCAAAATGCTTTTAACAAGTGTGCAGCCGATCGAATCCCCTACAAACACAATTGGCCGTGTCTGTGGGTAGGAAGCCGGATGTGGGTATGCGTCCTGGTTGCTGCACTAGCGCCCCCTCTGGTCGGTCGGGGCGCCTGTGCGAGGGGGAGGGGGAATAGTGCGATCCTCCCACGCGCCAAGTCCCCCTGGTGAAACTCCTGTCAGGTGAAAAGAAGCAGCTGGCGACTCCACATGTATCAGAGGAGGCATGTGGGTAGTCTGCAGCCCTCCCCGGATCAACAGAGGGGGTGGAGCGGAGACCGGGACGGCTCGGAAGAGTGGAGTAATCAGTCAAACGCTTCATTTACAGATCCACTTTGGATCAGTCCGTAATAAATACAAATTTTAAAAAGCATTCATAATTTGAACTCATGATTTGATGATGGTGGGACAGTGATTAGTGCGGTCACCTCACAGCAAGGAGGTCCTGGGTTCGAGCCCTGGGGTTGTCCTCTGTGTGGCATTTGCTTGCTCTCCCCGTGTCTGTGTAGGTTTCCTCCGGGTGCTCCGGTTTCCTCCCACAGTCCAAAGACATGCAGGTCAGATGAATCGGCCGTACTTAATTGTCCCTAGGTGTGAATGTGTGTGTCCTGTGATGGGCTTGGCAGCCTGTCCTGGGTGTCTCCCTGCTTGCCACCCAATGACTGTTGGGATAGGCTCCAGCATCTCTGCAATCCCAATTGGGATAAGCGGCTTGGAGGATAGATGGAGTCATTTGTGTAAATTCAGTATATTAACTGTTACTGTTGTAGAATTTTCCAGTGGCATCAAATTTAATGAAGAACACAAAATAACTGGTTTACGATTTGAAACTCAATGTTCAGGACCTGAGATTTACTTGTGACTTGGAAAAGGATGACTTGGTCCCACCTCTGCCAGTATCCAAATCATACCCATTTTCACACGTGCTCGTTTTGTTGGCTACAGTCTTGCGCATGACTTTACAGGGAAAAGTCAGGCGGTGTGTAATGTTTTGCACATCAGGAATAGCCTTTGCACTCGTCTTGTGAAAATTAAAACCAGAGCAAAAGACTAAAATCATGTCCTCTCGACAGAGTATGCCACTTACTACTGCTCATCTTACCAACGCCTTCATCTGGCAAAAATGACAAGTCATCCAAGAAGAGTTTTTTTTTGCCACTTGAAAAAAAATAAAAGATGACCTGGTATTTTCAGTTTTAGGACCTCAGTATAAAAAGAAAGAGCGATACATTTCATGCTGTTTTTATTTTGCCTTCTCGAAACCGTTGTTGGTCATCATGGTGGTTACAATGCCACACCTCACTGGCTGATGGGCTGGACGGTAGCAACGAAGTTTAGCTCGGGGGGCAGGTGTTGGTAGCGAGACAGCATCTCCTGTAGATGGCCAACTGTATCCTCTGCGCCCGTCACATAATAAATGCTCACCTGTAGCACATAAATCATCATCATTAGTCATTGTTTGGGCAGGGTATGCGTCGCTCTGTGCATCTTCTAGATATGCAAACTCTGTAGATTTGTTGGATTTTTCTTTTCGACTCACACTGATGTGGTTGAGGCTGCTCCTTGTATCCAATCTGTATTGCAGTAGCCTCTCCAAGGTGCGTATGCCCAGGAAGGCGCTGACCTCCAGCTGCTGTAGACACACACAAACCTTAACCAGGTCCAGCAGTTCCTCATCCAGCAGCTCATGGAAGTTGAACAGGTCCAGGCTTAGACGCTGCACACAGGATCATCATATAGAAAGTGAACATGTGGTCTAACATGGCAAATTAGCTGCACACTCAAACACTGAGTCATCAGGTGTTCAGGAGGGCTTAGTTGCACTTGTTTCATGACATCCTCTGTTACCTCAAGTCAAGTTTCGATATCTACTTTCCCCATTTAGTGAAAATTCCTGACGACAAGTCTTACAAACCATGAAACAAGTACACTTCCTTGAAACCAATAGTCTGCCAGTGTGGCAAGAAAATTTTACCAGCATAAGCATTATGAAAATTAAAATAAAGTACATTTACAAGCTTGTCTTTATAGTAAAACCATAAAAGTATTCTGCTCTTACTATATAATGATTAAATACTGTAGTATGTTTTAGTGTAGAAAGTGTTACTATGTAAATATTGTACATGGCTATAGTGTTCACATATTTTGTGACAAAACACTATAGCACTTTCTAGTTTCTATATCGTCCATTTTAGTTTGGGCAAAACAGTTGAGTTTTGCCCAAACTAACACGGCAATTGTGTCTGTAGGGACGCCTGACCAAGCTGGAGGTAACACGGGAATGTGAACTGGCGATCCCTGTGTTGGTAGGCAACAATAGACCGCTACGCTGCCCAGACGCCCCCACAGTTAAGTTTTAAAAATATTGCCACTTAATGACCCGCGCACATCAGTAATAATTGATGCCCCCTCCATGGACTCAGGTTGGCCTACTGACCTGCAGGCTGTGTCTGTACTGAGGTAGCACGTCAGACAGAAGAGGCTTGGCGCTCACGCCAAACCTATAGCGGTAGCTGGCGTTCATGTGGTACTCTGTGAGTGGTATCTCTGGCAGTAGCATCTCAGCCAGTTGGTTTGTCTCGACCACTTGCACCACACTGATTTTGATGTGCAAGTCTGGGCAGCGTAATGCCAAACTTGCCCACGAAGAACCCCTCACCACCTCAAAGAAGACAGAAAATGGACACAGACAGGGTAAACGTCAGAAGGAAGGGAAAGTGCATTTGTCAAAACAGCAACACTTAAAGCTGAAATTAGCAATTTTTCCTCAATGAATAATTAGTTTATCTATCTGGACCATGCAGCCAGATTACATAATACCAACTAGTCTCTTTACCATGGTTGGAGACACGCTCCATAATATGCTGTTCACAGACATGTTTCTATTTAACAGGAAATAGGATGATGCTTCTCTTCCGATTCCACAATCAATACGACTGCACAACAGTGTGATGTAGTATGCAATACATTCGACCGTTTGTTAGCTTTGGTCCCAGGATCCATTTTTACAAGGGTGAGAACTGTTTACGGCTGAGCTGATGGCACGCCAGCCACAATGGCTGCTACACCTGGTTTGTAGTTCTCACCTCAAAAGAACAGGTCAGAAAAAACAAAACAAACAAATCTCACCTTTAAAATGCATTCTTTTATTTTCCTACAGGACCTTTGTGACCCCATAACCATGCTAACAAAGACATTTATACTTGGTGGAGTACACTCACTACTACAACAAACAGTACTGTGCGACTGACTATACATGCAACTTTCCATAACCAACGTATATCACCACAGAAAGGATCATGAATATTAATATCGGTCAGACCTGAACAAGCAGTATGGCCACATATTCAAAATTAAAGGATAATTCCGCCTTTTTACAACCTGGGTCTTATTTCTGTAGTTTTTGCCAGTGTATCCGTTATATTTTACTCACCGCATCAATGTAGTGATCTTAGATATGTGACCACCCTTAGACTCAGCATTACAACAGCATCTTACTATCATGCAACACAATTATCAGAACATTTTCAACAAGTCCAATTTAACCCAAACCACGTATTTAGGTGTAAATGAAATGCACGTTAAAAGTTATGATGCGAGATGTTCAATGGTGGATGACATGGCTGATCTACTTCCTGGTTCAACCTGCAGGAAGTAGCAGCCTATACTTACCGAAGGTACTAGTAATATATAATGGACAGTCTGACTGAGACACTGGGGGGGTGTTGTTGTTTAAAGGACACATTTAACAGTCCTGTTCACTTGTCCCATAAGACACCACTGTAAAGCTGAGTCCAGCGATGGTCCCCTGTCCAAAAGCTCCAAAATAAAGCTGGTGAGTAAAATATTATACCAATATGCACGATGGCAACACTAAGACTCAGGTTGTAAAAAGGTGGAATTATCCTTTAACACCATCTCACCTCTTCCCATTTCCTCACCTACCTGTTCATGGGGTTCATCTGCAATACACTTTAAAGTCAACCGTCTCAAGGCACAGGCACCTCGTCTGGGGTCATGACCCCGTGCCAGCCCTTCCACCTGGTCCATGGCTGTGTGTCCCAAACCCAACAGCAACTGGTCTGAAACACACGAGTAACTGAGTTGAAGACTTACAAGGCCTTGCATGCTCTGCAGGATATGGGGCAGCCAATGGTTTCGGTGGATTCGTAGAGCACTAGAGAAAAACCCCTCCAGGTTTAGAGAGGAGATTCCTGAATGCCCTGGGCGGTGCCTCTGGGAAATGGACAAAGTGAAGAGTAGCTGCAGACCCTGGGGGCACAGGGAGAACAAAGGAAGGTGTTATTTAATGCCTCAGATCTGGGACATTTCTTTAATCAAAGTCTGAAATACAAAAAGTAGGGCTTGGGTGTGGACTCGGTCTTGGACAGTACAGTCGTGATAACTTTTCAACCATGGACTTAAATTGGCTTTTTCTTACTTTTGAAATTAATGGTATCGATAAAGTGTCATCTAATTTGTTTACATTTTTATTATTAATTTATCTCTCAAACTGGAATTTAAAACTTCCTTTGTTGGCAGAGGAAAAAAAAAGTTTAAATGAATATGACAGTGTGACTTTTACCATGATGGTAGACATCTACAGTTACAGCCATGGTGTTGGTCCCGTTGGTCTTTACTTGGGACTCAACACCTAAAAATCTTGGATCCGACTCGAATTTGTTCCCATAAAGACTTGATCAGTGGACTCAAAGGGTCTTGACAACTATAGCAGGGTTCGATTTGAAGGGGCCATGATATCTCCCCCATTAAACAAACTGACAAAAACTAACTTTATAAAACTCTCATCCTCCCTTTACTTCCCCTTTGTGTTAAGGGCAATATGTTATACATCTTAAGGAATGTTGGTATGTACAAAGAAATCATCAATATCTAAATTCTGTCCATATCGCACACCAACAGCCTTGCTACTGTGGGGTAATGTGGGTACCTGCCAATCCCTGGGTTTCTTTGAGGATGCATGTTTTCCCATTGGTAAATGTATTGGGCATTATGCATTAAAATGCAGCGAGTCAGAGCAGCGTGCGATAGTGTAAAAACGGCCAAATGAAGCCACGGACAGCTCATGAATAAATATTCCAATAAAACAGATTTTTAACGTAGTTGAAAAGTATAATGAGTGTAAAATAAACGTTTTGTTATAATGTGAACAAAAGAACGGTGTATTCACAATTAAACCTTTTTTGGGGGGGGGTTGAGCTTTCACATAATTTTTAAAATACCCGGTAAAAAAAAAAAAACAATCTTTCATGGTCAAGAATATGTAGGCCTATGGCTACGGTTTCAAAAGGGAATTGTGGCTTTTGAAGTGCACAAATACACCAGGAGACCCCCACCATCGCCCTTGAAATTTCTTCACACATCAACTGCAGATTAGACTAATGAGAAAATACTGATACCAATTTTTTTTGGCTCAAAGCCAAAAATACTCTCCGTTCACCTGACTCTGTGTGTTGCGCATCCCCTCCAGGTTTACAGACGTGAGCCATCTGGCCCTTTGGAAGAAGCGAGACAGATGGTACATCAGGGTGCTGCGGCGGTCCCTCGTCCAGCAGCGCCGGTCCAGCCGAAGTCCTACCAGGGACACCGACTCCAGCTGAGCCCTGACTCTGAGGAGACAGAAGAGGGTTCACCATGGTGCTCATGTGTAGTCTGTGTGGAACAAATCCCAAACACCAATCATTTCATGTTTTCTTTAACCCGTTAAAATGGCCCTTGATTTCTGAGCCCAAAGCCAGAAATGATATACCCAAACTAAAATGGCTGTAGCTCATGAAGACTTTTGACTATATAATACACAATCATGTTCTCGCCACAGACCATGATTGTGTTTGTTCCTGAAGAGCCAGATTTAACCTAAACATTACTAAAATGGAGTTGCTTAAGCTCACAACACAATCTAGGTTTAATTTTAAATTGATCTAAACAAGAGATGATCATGTGTGAAAAAAAGTTTAGTGGAGGAGGGATAATGGTATGGGGTCGTTTTTCAAAAAAAGTTTAGTGGAGGAGGGATAATGGTATGGGGACGTTTTTCCAGGGGTTGGGCTAGGCCCCTTAGTTCCAGTGAAGGGAAATCTTAATGCTTCAGCATACCAAGACATTTTGGACAATTCTATGCTTCCAACTTTGTGGGAACAGTTTGGGGAGGGCCCTTTTCTGTTCCAGCATGACTGTCCCCCAGTGCACAAAGCAAGGTCCATTAAGACATGGTTGGGTGAGTTTGGTGTGGAAGAACTTGACTGGCCCGCACAGAGCCCTGACCTCAACCCCATCGAACACCTTTGGGATGAACTAGAACGGAGATTGCGAGCCAGGTCTTCTTGTCCAAAATCAGTGCCTGACCTCACAAATGCTCTTCTGGAAGAATGGGCAAAAATTCCCAAAGACACGCTCCAAAATATTGTGGAAAGCCTTCCCAGAGGAGTAGAAGCTGTTATAGCTGCAAGGGGGGGGGGGGCAAGTCCATTTTTTCCCAATTCCTTTGGCACATTTTTCCAAAACAGCTCACACACAGCCCTTAATAAAAGATGAAATGACCAAGACAGCATATGATGTTTGCAGAATGGCACCACCTTCTCAAAACTTGTCACACACCCATCATAACCAAACATTTCCACCAAAACCTACAATTTGTGCTCAACTGAAAATGTATGTTTTCTCATTTATTTAACAATGGATAATAAAATTGAAACTATAGCCATCAGTAGCAACCTCTGCAACCATCACTTCAACTTTTCTGCAGCACCCTCACAGTATTGACCGTTTCACCACACCACAATTTGGATTTTATACTGAGCACTCTTACGTAGGGAATATACAGTCAGAAAGTATTTGAAATTGTACATTTTGAAAGTCAGTTACTCTATTGTAAATGGCTTCAGTGAAACTACAGTACTGCATTGTATTGTGGCAACACATTTTACAAAAGTACAGAAATGGTGGTTGCCAAGAGTGCAAATACAGTGAAACACAGTAAATTGATTGTAAAGGCCGGCAAAGTGACTTACCTATTTTCTTTGCGGAACGTACGAACAATTGATGCCACAGTATGACGGCTCAGGTTTGGCTGAACCCTCAGGCCAGCCTCTCTCATGGAGAGACCATGATTGACTTCGTGATCAGTTGTCCTAATTTCATTAGAGCATCTTACATGAACACCACATTCCCTGACAGGGGCCCCTCTACCTCTACCTCTACCTCTCGCTCTCGCTCTCGCTCTCGCTGCTGGAGGTGGCGGCCTCCTCAATCCATGCTTGGTATCAACTTCAATCTATTGACCTCTTTTATAGGTTGAGAACTAATTGCTGAATTGTGCACAGAGAGTTCACACAGGTGCTGACGATGTTTAAAAGTGAGAGAGCAGTTTCAGTAGGCTGCTACTAAGTGTCCGCAATGTGTTGACATGGTTATTCAATTGACCTTTCACAAAGTCCCGCCCCCCTTAGTTACTGTTGCTATGCCCATCAAGCATTTCAGAACTATCCAGGAAGTAGCCGGAAAACACCAAAACATGAAGGAAGAAATCCACGCATTGTGTGGGTAAAAGTAACAGTAATAATACGTTAGCTGTATTAGCTATCAATAGCTAGTAGCAAGCTTAGCTTGGAGCAGACAGGTATTTGTGTTGATTCTGGATGGATTAAGCTGGCCATGGGGTCTGCTATACCGCCAAATCTATTGCCCACATCGCGCTTCTTGCGTTCTGGGTTTCGGGAAGGGAAAGAAAATGACACCCCCTCCAAACTTTTCACATATCTAGTATCCGGTCTGCAGATCCCATAGGCACACCGTTTCAGCATTTTGCTGTGTGTTTGAAAGCTTGACGGACCGTTGCTAAGGTAGGATTGGACCAGCACCGTTCTGGGGCGGTACTTTGCGAAAGGTCAATTAGGTTTCGTGTCTCTCTCTGAGAAGTGTGTTAACTGTTTCGAAAAGTGTGTTAAAACTCAAATAAAATTGTGTGAAAGCAATGAGAATTAGTTAACCTATTCGCCAGAGAAGTCTCTTGCTGTGCAAAGAAGGTGTGAGCATTAGATTAAGTTGACCCATGATTCACTAAATGTGTGTAAGCAATCAAGAAAAACTGTAATGCCTATGGGATGTCATAAAAGCTCCTGTAGGTGTAATGGCCAGGTGTCCCAATACTTTTGTCCATAGAGTATAACCGGTTATTTTCTTGCCCGGTGCGGGATTCGATACAGGGTGTACTGCACTACAAGGCGACATCACTAACCGCTCGGCTGAAGGGTCAGACCCCTTAGCTGGGGGCTAACGTGTCTTAGTAGTAGTTTACAGTTACAACCAATGGGACTGGGGTTTGTTTTGAAAAGCAGGCCTGTACTGCTATGCATTAAAATATTTTTTTCCTGTATCCGTGTTGATAGTCCGCTCCTCATTAGTCGAGCGCCCGGCTGTGACGGTCCAGCCGTGCTGCCCCCCCGAGATCGCTACATATTGTAACGTGCATGGATAAGAAGACACGCTGGCAGCTGGCTGGCGAGTCTGACCCTTTAGTCGAGCGGTTAGCGATGTCTCCTGCGGTGCGGGCGACACGGGTTCGCTTCCCGGCCGTGGCAGTTCCTGTGGTTGCGTTATCCCCCGAATTCGCCACAGTATATACGCTCACGGAGCCGGCATCCGAGACGCGTATCCGTGGCTTTGCTCTGAGCGTTCAACTTTTATTTTTTACTATGGATATGCATACAAAGACCTCGGAAATGCCCATTTGGAGTCTCCAAAATTGCTGCTTTTTGCCACATGAGTTCGGCCATTTTGCGTATGCAAATCAACATAGTTAATGGACTTCTACATTAGAAACAGTAGAATTCATTGTTGAGCGGCACATCGCAATTTCAGTGATTTTTCGGCGTTTAAATAGAAAACTGACCGAGTTCGGTTCAATTAGAGTGCGTTGTTTTGGTATAAATTCGATTTCGGCACGGTTTTTTGTGCTGTAGTTTCAAAAGAGACATTTCAATGCAATCAGACCGGAATAGGCGTGTCAAAAAACTACTGAAACCGGTTAATTTCTTGCCCGGTGCGGGATTCGATACGCGGTGTAATGTACCACAAGGCGACATCACTAACCGCTCGGCTAAAGGGTCAGATCCGTTAGCTAGGGGGCTAACGAGTCTTATTAGTAGTTTACAGTACAATACCCATGAACGTTCAGAGAACTCATGGGCACAGCGAGAGACGGCCAAGCAGGACGCGAAGGCTCTAACTCAAGGGTGGGAAATCTCCCAGAAAGGGCTGGTGTGGGGCAGGTTTTTGTTCCAGGCAAGCAGTGACACACCTGATCCCAGTAATCAACCAGTAGAGTTTTTGCTGAGGAACTTGATTAGGAGACACAGGTGTGTAACTGGTTGATTAGTGGGATCAGGTGCTTGGTTGGAACAAAGACCTGCATCCACACCGGCTCTTTCTGGATAAAACTGCCTACCCCTGCTCTACATGTAACTGAGGTATGCGACGATCATTCTCCGAAACATAAATGTTTAACTATTTGTTTTCAAAATCATGTTTTATATTGTGTGAAAATCTAGACATCTCCTTGATTAGTTTTTCTCCTGTTTAAACAAGCTGGCTAACAGCCAATCTCTAACATAGCCCAACAGTCGCATCACATCGCTAGTTAACTGATAATGGCTTGTTTTCTTAAAAAATAATCTATTCACTGATGTTAAGTTTGAGCTATGAAGCTTAGACTTCGCTACTTCATGTTCAATCACTATTAAAGAAAACCCGAACCAAAAATTATAAGGGGGAGGGACCCCGAACCGAAAACTGAAAATTATTTGGCAAACTCAACCAAGCTAACCGGTTCACCCTAACATACTACCCCAGTGATTAGTGTGTTGGTGTGAACCGACTAGCTTGTTCCAACCAAACAATTACACACGTGTCTCCAAATCAAGTTCCTCAGCAAAGACTCTACAGGTTGATTAGAGCAGTGGTTCTCATCCTTTTTGGGGTCCTGGACCCCCTGCGTATTTTTGATCTACCCTGAGGACCCCTCCACCTGATCTTGGGGGAGGGGGGTTGCAATTTGATAGAAACAGTAGAAACTGCATTTTAAATTGCATTATAGCATTTATTCACTCTTTGGGGCAAAAATAAGAGCTTTCAGTTGTAACTTAGATATAGTTAACAAAACAGAATTCTTATGCAGTAACTTTCAGATATATGTAACAAAACAGAATATGTATTCAGTAACTTTCAGATATATGTAACAAAACAGAATATGTATTCAGTAACTTTCAGATATATGTAACAACAGAATTTTTATGCAGTAACTTTTAACAATGCTAACGGGAGCGAGATCTCTTATTAAAATACAATAAATTACACTTGTGAAACAGATGTAATTAGAGAAAAAGTCCTGTTACCCTTTATAGTTTAGGTAGATAAAGGTCTCAGTCACATTTGAGTAAAATAATCCTATTTCTATAAATGCCATAGGATCTTTTTTTTTTAAAGATATTTTATTTTCACGGACCCCTTGCAATTACACCACGGACCACTAGGGGTCAGCGCCCCCGCGCTTAAGCATATCAGCTCCTTCACGCCTCAGGGCGCACACGCTTTCGATGGCCTTACGGTCGCTCCATCCCACTTCTGACACCATTGTAGCGAATTCGGGGGACAACGCGACCACAGGAACTGCCGCGGCCGGGAAACGAACCCGTATCGCCCGCACCGCAGGAGGCATCGCTAACCGCTAGACTAAAGGGTCGGGCCAGCGGCCAGCGTGTCGTCTTATCCATGCACGTTACAATATAGACCACCGGAACACTTCCGGGTACCTTGACAACAGGACGCCAGGAGAGGGGGATAGAAAACCCAAGCCGCACTGTATTAGATACGAAGCCTAGCCGTAGCTACGATGCCCAAAAGTTGCTGTGTGGTGGACTGTACAGTTAACAAGTAAAACAACCCAAATATTCGGGGTTTTTTTTGTATTGCCTAAAAGGCAGAAGGAGGGAGAAAAACGATTGAAATGGCTCCAGGCGATCAGAAGGAAAGACAAGGATGGACAACTTTGGGATCCTGACAGCAAACATGTTTACGTCTGCGGTCTGCACTTCATCACTGGTAATGTCAGGTTGAGCCGGTGGCTATATGGAATTCCACAGTTAGCTAAACCTGTCTGAATGGGATCACATTCTTCAAACCCATATGTATTTTTATCCATTAAAAATCATAAAATGGTCCCTCCCCCCTGAATATTTGGTCACATGCTCTATTTTGTTTATCTTTCCTAGAAACAAGGGGTAACTACCCCGGTCTCCCTTACCCAGTTAAAATGCAAACATTGTTATCACATTATTGTTGTCATCCTTATTGAGTAGTATATCATGCATCATTGTATGCAGTCATGTGTAATCCAGTAAAAAGTAATAATTGAATAAAATGCAAACGTGTTGAAAATGTAGCCTAGTTCCTATGTAATTGTAGATGTCGCCATAAGACACATCTGGCCATTGAGTGGGGTTACTAACCCATTCCCCTGTTCGACTGAAAGGACACTGGCCACCGATACTGCGAATTTTTCGCAAATATCGGTTCTTGTCCGCAGCAGCCAACGTAGCGACATAGTTAGCCATTTAAACCGTGTTCAAACTTGCCGGCTTCTATCCCCCTCTAGCTCCCCCCGCTCTAACGTTCGAACGCGGAAGTGCAGTGGTCTATTCATAAAAGCGCGACCTGATTGGCCGGTGAGTGTCGCGGGGAGAAGCGCTGCCCGATTGGCCGGTGAAACGTTGCTGCTCGCTCTTGTCAAGACACCCCGAGGAGATGAGCATAAGGTACGCGAATGCTAATACCAGTGGCATTGTTGCGATGATGACTAAGATGACCCGTTCAATGGGTAAATTATAAGGTAGCTAGGCAATTGTCACAATTTGTTTTTTTCTGGTCAACTCACATAACAATACCACCTGTAACCACTAGATGGCAACACACAACACAGATTTTCGCTTTAGCTAGATAAGCTACATACTATATGCTAGGCCTATTTGTGGAAAATTACATCCAGGAGTCATCATAAATTTAAAAACAAATCTTTTCTCTACAATGAATATGATCAATCCACTATGGTCATCAACAGATAAATTGTCATCAGTCAGTTTACCCTGGAGGTGTTTAGGAGAGATGGAAGTGGGGTTTTTAACTAGACTGTTTAACACAATCTTGGAAAGTGAGAGGATGCCTGAGGAGTGGAGAAGAAGCATACTGGTGCCGATTTTCAAGAACAAGGATGATGTGCAGAACTGTAGCAACTACAGAGGTATAAAGTTGATCAGCCACAGCATGGAGATATGGGAAAGAGTAATAGAAGCTAAGTTAAGAGGAGAGGTGACGATTAGCGAGCAGCAGTATGGTTTCACGCCTAGAAAGAGCACTACAGATGCGATGTTTGCTTTGAGAATGTTGATTGAGAAGTATAGAGAAGGCCAGAAGGAGCTACATTGTGTCTTTGTAGATTTAGAGAAAGCATACAACAGGGTGTCGAGAGAGGAGGTGTGGTATTGTATGAGGAAGTCGGGAGTTGCAGAGAAGTATGTAGGAGTGGTGCAGGATATGTATGAGGGAAGTGTGACAATGGTGAGATGTGCGGTGGGAATGACAGATGGGTTCAAGGTAGAGGTGGGATTACATCAAGGATCAGCTCTGAGCCCTTTCTTGTTTGCAATGGTGATGGACAGGTTGACGGACAAGATCAGGCAGGAGTCTCCATGGACGATGATGTTCGCAGATGACATTGTGATCTGTAGCGAGAGTAGGGTGCAGGTTGAGGAGAGCCTGGAGAGGTGGAGGTATGCACTGGAGAGAAGAGGAATGAAAGTCAGTAGGAGCAAGACGGAATACCTATGCGTGAATGAGAGGGAGGACAGTGGAATGGTCAGGATGCAAGGAGTGGTGGTGACGAAGACCAATGAGTTTAAATACTTGGGCCAATTGTCCAAAGTAATGGGGAGTGCAGAAGAGAGGTGAAGAAGAGAGTGCAGGCAGGGTGGAGTGGGTGGAGAAGAGTGTCAGGAGTGATTTGTGACAGAAGGGTACCAGCAAGAGTTAAAGGGAAGGTTTACAAGATGGTTGTGAGACCAGCTATGTTATATGGTCTGGAGACAGTGGCACTGACAAAAAGACAGAAGGCAGGGCTGGAGGTGGCAGAGTTGAAGATGCTAAGATTTTCACTGGGAGTAACGAAGAAGGACAGGATTAGGAATGATTATATTAGAGGGACCGCTCAGGTTGGACGGTTTGGAGACAAAGCAAGACAGGCAAGATTGAGATGGCTTGAACATGTGTGGAGGAGAGATGCTGAGTATATCGGGAGAAGGATGCTGAATATGGAGCTGCCAGGGAAGAGAAGAAGAAGGCCAAAGAGGAGGTTTATGGACGTGGTGAGGGAAGACATGCAGGTGGCTGGTGTGACAGAGGAAGACGCAGAGGACAGGAAGAAATGGAAACGGATGATCCGCTGTGGCGACCCCTAACGGGAGCAGCCGAAAGTAGTAGTAGTAGTCAGTTTACCCTCAAATACCTTTGAGCATGGAGAGAGATATCTGCTTTACCATTAATAAAGAAGGGGACTACATATAAGTCAAAAACATTAGAAGTATTTATTTACAGTTCTTGAAAGTATTGTTGTTGTTTTTTTTCCATTACAAATGGCTTACAAAAGCACTGGCACAATAACTAAGTTATCAGATAGAAAATATTCAGTATCTAGTGCTAGTAAATTGCATGGCGTGAACATTCATACAACTGTCACCTATGAAAAGTGACTGGTATGGAATGATTGTAAACATGATAACAACAACATAAATAAACTGCAAGTACACAATAGTTTATAAAAATGCAAGTAATAAAGGGGTAGTATATTCAAATTCCTCAACATTGCACCAACAATATGTATTTACAGAAACAAGCAGTAAATACAAAGTCTGGCTATTTGAACAGATTGCCTGAACATTTTAAAGATTTTGTGCAGCTTAATTATCTTTAAGTGCAAATAAAAGTGCACACATTCAACAATGAACTATAAATAGTAATAGAATGGCAATAGCAAAAGGATAGAATACAAAATAGAATAATGAAGTAGAATAGAAAATAGAAAAGTGAAGTGGATCTTCACATCTTACAATTTCTGTTATTTATCAAGGATACTACCAGAGGGCTATTTACTGTAACAAAAGCAGAATAAAGAAATCCCAAAAGAAAGAAAAGGTGAGGCTTGACCTAGTGTTGTCAGTGCATCTTGGCTTTACACATTTCACAAAGACCAAACCAGATGACAAGGTGCTACTAGGTCAAACCAGGTATAAGCAAGTCTGATAGTTACACATTCATGGCTTTTTTCAAAAGACCTCATGGTTGAAATGGAAAAGACATGCACCACAGCCTAATTCACACCAACAGCTTTTGATGAAGACTAATGAAGAAAGTGAAGCATATAATTTGTAAAAAGAGAAACGCAGCAATTTGTATAGATTTGTAAAAATGAACACCCATCCTCTGGCCACTTGTACAGATTTGTAAAGATGAACACCCATCCTCTGGCCACTTGTAAAGAGTTGTAAAAATGAACACCCATCCTCTGGCCACTTGTATAGATTTGTAAAAATGAACATGAACAGAGATGAACATATTGCCTGAAAAACAGCAATTGAATGAAAAAATAACTTAAAAACCAACATCAACACTTAACCGATTTTGTGTGTGTGTGTGTGTTTGTGTGTGTGAGAGAGAGAGACAGACATATGTGTGAGAGAGAGAGACAGACAGAGAGCGAGAGAGAGACAGAGCGAGAGAGAGAGAGACCGTGACAGATTGAGAATGTCACTATTTAAACTACATTACTTATATTGAAATGTTGCTCGTCTCTCTTTCAAAGCAGCAAAGTGATCAATAACCCTCTCATTGAAATCAGGCTAGTTCCCTCTCCATGGAACGCATGGCCAGTGTATTCAGATGTTGCTGGCCCATTGCATTTTGCAGGAACATCCTAATTCTCTTTAATGTTGAGAAACACCTCTCAGCTTCAGAAAATGTCTCCTGGAGGTTGTATCTCAGTAGAACCTGGTACAGCGCCAGTGCACCACAGCAGCCCTTGAATTCTGGATTCTCGTAGAGAAGAGATAGTTCTGTTTTGAGCTTTGCCTTGTTCAACATGGGCTATGCCTTCACAGTGGCATTCAGAGCCTCAACAGGAAATGTATGACAGTGTTGTTCAAACATCTCTGCTTGTAGCAGTGTGGCACATACAAGGTGGTCCGTGAAGGAGAACCTTTCTTTGGCATGAGCCAGGATGGTATCGCAGACCTCTTTAGACCTCTGCTTCTCCTCTTCTCCTAAGGCCCTCCTTGGTCTTGTGATTCCTGTCACTACTTGGTGCTGCTGTTGAGATGAGTCCCTGAGGGCAAGCAGACCAACAGTGTTTGTTAGTAGATGAAAATATTAGGGCCTGACAGAATTTAGAAATGAGAAGAAAATGCTAATTTCCAACACTAATATAGCTTTACTTCATGTATACATTTCGTTATGGCAAGGTTCTGTATTGAGAAGGATTGAACAATATTATTTAATCTTACCTTATGGCTTGTACACTGCTTGTGAAGCTCTGGAGGGCACATTTGATGAAGACTGCATCGATGTCCTTCTTCTGCAGCTGCTGGTACAGCATGTCAACATGAGGTATGATTTGATGAAATAACTGCAGAAAAAACTGGAAGTCATCATCCTGCAGCATCCTCGAAAAGCCAGATGCCTCCCTCAACGTGGTGTTGTCAAATGAACCCAATGTCCTGATGGATTCGAAACACTGTATGAGGTCATCTAGGTTCTCGTACACAGTGTTGACGATTCTGCTATTGAAGTTCCATCTTGTGGATGAAGCTCTTGGCAGCCTTTGTGCGACAAACTGGTCAAGAATGCTGGTGCGTTTGGGTGACCGGGTAAAAAAACTGGCAATACCGCCCAGATTGGAGAAGAAAACTCTCAGTGCTGGGATATGAGAAGTGGCTTGCTGCATAATCAAATTCAGTTGGTGTGCATACCAATGCACATACATTACACCCGGCCCAAGGCAGGCCGCGTCGGCCATAAAGCCATGACGGTGTGATAAATACCTTTCACTAAATATGTACGGTGGTGATGTGATCGTATGTCGTCACCTTCGACCTTCTTTTACTTCTTCGTGTCGGTGGGTAGCACTCAGTTAAAGTAAGCGGTGGTGTCTCGCGTGAGTTTGGAGGCAAGGTTACGTATGACGAAAGCACATTAGTGCAAGCCCTCCAGGAACCCATAGGGATTGCATTGTAGAGCCTGCGTTTCGAAAAAAAAAAGATTTTACATGAGTCTATCAGAGCAATCTGGGCGATTTTCAACCTGACTGAAATTGCCCAAAAGGGGCAGTACTCCATGGAGCACGACCTTACGCTGATTGGAAAATGATATACAGAGGCAGGTCAAACTGTCTAGAACAGTCATAACTACTGTAACACTGTGGTAGAATATAATAGAAAAAATTCCCTCCTTTTTCTCCTTTGGTGGTGTATCGCCCTTATGAACAAACTGCCCATGGTTGATACATTAACTTTTGTTAACGTATAGTTATAAGAATACGAATTTTGCAAGCGTTCAGACCTTAATGTTTATGAACTGGTAATGTTACATGAATATGTTGTTGTATAACATAACAGGGATAGAGAAGACGTACATTCTACATCAGCTATTACCAACACAGTCAATTCTAGCTCCTATCGGCACTGTAGTCATGCCAACATCGTTGGACAAGCTATGCTAGCTATGCTAGCTCTCGTAAATGCTCGTCCAACGATGTTGACGTGACTACAGTACAAACAGTAGCTATGTCAATTCTTACGTTACCTTCATTCATAAGTTGGTATAGAGAGTTTGGACCAACTGACACCATGTCTAACATTTATACTTTCATATCAATAAAGGTAGACTACTGAAGGAAGGAGAGGTGAGAGAGGAAGAAGAGAGAGAGGAGGAAGCTATGCAAATTAAGTGGTGTCATATTTGCGAGAAACGATGATTTTGAGATACTGGAGCATCTTGAGGTTAGATGGCTAAGAATAACTCATTGTTAAACACAAGTTATTATAACTATAGTTACAGTCTGACCATGCATTGGCCATTTTTGTATTGAGGTATGATTTTATAAGGAAAATAAAGGACATTTTTTGAGGTACATGGGACTAGACCAGGGGTCCCCAATAGGCGGCCCGCGGGCCACGTCCGGCCCGTGACGGGTTGATTTATGGTCCGCGAGAATTTTTGGAGAAATGCCAGAAGGAAGTTTTTTTTTTTATTTCCCTACCAAAAAAATGTAATTTCTTAGTAAAGGTAAGACTAGCAATATATCGAAAAATAGATGAAAAATCTCTGTTTAAATTATAATGCCTGCAACATATCGACACCAAAACAAACCAACGAACAACATGCTGCTGGAGGTTTAGTGGCCCGTGGTTTTAAAAGTGGCCCGCTATGAAAAGTAATTGGGGACCCCTGGACTAGACTCATAGGACTGACTATGTATACACCCTACTTTGTTCTACTAAAATAGACAGCTATTCAAAGCTAGTAAAATAGACAGTTATTATAAATGGTTCATTGTAAATTTGTGTTAAGACAGTTAGCATTAAATTCTGAAATAATGTTGATATACTCAAATAATATTTAATCTGTTTAAACAGCAACTTTCCCCTGAGGGGTACGCACACAATGTTTGTTCTCATGAGCCACTGGGGGGGGGGGGGGTTCAGGGCCTCCTTAAAACTACAATTAAGCACTAGGGAAGCGGTCTAGAGATGGCTGGAGGCCTTTGAAAGGTCACCCTAGATTACCTTAAAGGTGGCAAAAGCCTATCCTGCTACTGAGCCTTCTGCTCGCCACAACAAGTACAGAGTAAGAACATTCATGATAAATGAATGTTCTTTATTTTATGACTGTTTAAAGAGTCAAAAAGGTTAATGAAGCATTTCTATGTCCTAAGGTTGACTTAAGATGCCAGCACAACACATGGCAGTCATCATCTACAAACAAGAACACATTCTGTCCAGCTGGGCTCTACCGTGTACTAAAAAAAATACTTTCATTCAAAACAGAAAGTCCAGGTTACCTATTAAACATAGTTATATTAATATCATAATAGCATATCAATCATTTTGAGATTGCATACTGTTTAATCAAGGTAACATGCTCATGTTTCAGTTCCATTTTTTTGTAAATCTGGTGATTGCCACAATCAAGAGGGGTTTTTGTTCCATGTGACCATTAAAAACCAAAAAGTCTGCGAGGCTCTGACACAGATCCCCTCCATGTCACCTGGTAGGAGCAACCCGTCAGGTACGATGCAAACATTGAGAGTGCAGAGCCTGTCACACCCAGCCCCTCGAGGGTAGAGAGGAAGATCTGGTGGTTCACTGTATCGAACGCAGCTGACAGGTCCAGGAGTATCAGGACAGAGGAGAGAGAGTTTGCTCTCGCAGAGTGCAGCGATTCTGTCGCTACAAGGAGGGCCGTCTCTGTCGAGTGACCCATCCTGAACCCAGACTGGTTAAGGTCCAGGAAGTTGTTCTGGTGGAGGTGCAAAGAAAGTTGGTTAAAGACAGCATGTTCGAAAGTTTTGGATAGAAAGGGCAGAAGGGAAACCGGTCTGTAGTTTTTGACGTCAGAAGGGTTAAGTGATGGTTTGTTGAGAAGGGGGGTGACTCTAGCAGTCTTGAAGGCAGATGGAAAGCATCCTGCCTGGAGGTAGGTGTTGATGAGGTGGGTTAGAAAGGGAAGGAGTTCAGGTGCTATAGACTGAAGAAGAGGGGAAGGGACCGGGTCAAGGTAGCATGTGGTGGGGCGACTGGATGTGATGAGGTTTAAGGACCTCGTCGGGGGAGAGGGGAGTGAGGTGGGATAGGGTGGGACGTGGAGAAGTGAGGGAGGGTGCAGAGGGTGAGATAGTGCAAGCAGCACTAACTGGGTGGTGAAAAAAGGATGATCTGATGTCGGTTACCTTCTTGTCAAAGTTAGCGAAGTCATCAGGGAGAAGGGAGGAAGTAGGAGGAGGAGGTGGGGGTTGAAGAAGTGTAGAAAAGGTTTCAAAGAGTTTCTTAGGATTAGAAGCAGAGGATAGGATTTTAGAGCGATATAAGGCAGCCTTAGCAGCAGAAAGGGAGGAGGAGAAAGTGGAAAGAAGAGATTGGAAGTTGAGAAGGACCTCTGGGAGTTTGCCTTTTCTCCATTTGCGCTCTACCACTCTCAGGCTCCGTCTGTCAGTATGTACTGAGTTGGTCAGCCAAGGGGCAGGTGGAGTTGGGCGTGCAGGCCTGGAGGTGAGGGGACAGAGATTGTCCAGAGAAGAGGAGAGGGTAGAGAGAAGAAGATCAGTAGCAGTGTCAGGGGGTAGGAGAGAGAAAGATTCAAGTGTAGGGAGGATAGAGGTAACAGATGAAGAAAGATCAGTGGTGGAGAGAGAGCGGAGGTGTCTATGGATGGAAACCATGTGGGTAGGGGAAGGGGCTGAGGGGGGTGAAGAGAGGGAGAGAGAGTAGGACATGAAATAGTGGTCAGAGAGCTGGAGGGGAGTAACAGAGAGATTGGAAATAGGACAGTGTCTAGTAAAGATAGGGTTCAGTTGGTTGCCGGCCTTGTGGGTAGGAGGAGAGGGTGAGAGGTGAAGGTCAAAGGAGGAAAGAGAAGAGGATCTAGCTTGTTAGTGTGGATGTTGAAGTCACCGAGAAGGATAAGTGCAGAGTCATCAACAGGAAAGTGCGAGACAAGCGTGTCAAGCTCCTCCAGAAACTCACCAAGGGGGCCTGGTGGGCGGTACACAACCACGATGGTGAGTTTGACTGGATAAGAGACAGTAACAGCATGAAATTCAAAAGAGAGTGGATAAAATTGTGGAATGGAAACAAGGGAGTATTTCCATTTCAGGGAGATTAGCAGGCCAGTGCCACCACCCCGCCTCCCAGCTCTGGGAGTGTGAGAAAAAGAGTATACATCAGACAGAGCTGCGGGTGTGGTAGTGTTTTCTGGCATGATCCAGGTCTCAGTTAGAGCAAGACAGTTGAGGGAGAGCAAGGAAGTGTAGCCTGAGATAAACTCAGCTTTTGGCACCGCAGATGTCAATTCCAGAGCCCTCCCATCACCACTTGCTCAACGTGAGTGGAGAGAGTGGGATAGATGAGATTGGTAGGGTCACAGCACCTAGGAGTGACCCAACGTCTATGCCAGCCCCGGGAAGAGGAAAGGACAGGAATGCGAAGGAAACACATAGTCTATACTAGGTACGCAAAATACAGATGACTGACCGGATCTAAAAAGAGAAGTCCTTGCTTGACGAAGTCTTGGCTTGAAAAACTCACGCTTGACTTTTTTCACTCTAGCCTTCGTTCAACCTAGACCTGTTTGCCTGACTCTTCCAAGTAGCAGGAGTGATTTAAAGAACACTGATTGCTAATTGTCTGCCAGGAGTGCAGGCCACACCCTGGCCACTTAACATCCAATTGGCCAAAGAGGTACACTGAAAATAGGCCTATTGCCCAGAAACTGGTCACTTATGTAAAACTCTATCAAACCTCACACAATACTATTAAAACTGCAAACAGCAAGTTACCAAAGGAATATATTTATAAGCTAAAAGGATAACTAAGTCAAAACAGCTAGGCAACAAGAAATATTTAAGGACACACTAGGTGAAAAACAGCTACAGCTAGAATAAGTAAATAAGACAAGTACGTAAATAGAATAAGACAGCTACAGCTAGAATAAGATCCCACTAGGAACCAGCAGCAGATGTATAGAGAAAAGGACTAATACTCAAGCAGCTGGAATAAGACTAATAGCAACTTGTTAAGCAAGAAAGAAGATACTTACTCTATTCTAGGTGAACCAGCAATTCAGAATTACTCCAGAAGTTAAAATGCACACACACACACACACAGGTTCCCCCTGATTAAATAAATATGAATTACGTAAATTATGTGTTGGTATATTTATTTATTATAAACTTGCAGCAACTTTGCTAGAGGTTTGCCACAAGTGTTTGCCAGAAGGCACTTTTTGTAAGGGAATGTATTATAATGTTTATGTTACACATATTTCACAATTATTGCAGGTTGAACCCCCTTAAGGGTCAGATCCTTAAAATGCTGCTACTTCCACTCTGTCCCTCCAGAATTCATAACGTTACTGAAGCTGATGCATAATCTTTCTAACCAGTACTAGTCTGGTGTACATTTTTGCACCTATGAAAATAATGGCGAAAATAATAAATATATGTTTTCAGTATATCTGTGGTGGTGATAGGATTACATTAATATATAGAGACAGGACACGTAGTTGTTTTGGAAAATATGTATAATATATTGATGTAATGGTGAAGATCAGTTATAACTTATGCTAGCTAACGTAGCTGACTAGCCAAGCACTGTCAGGGCAACGAAGGAATCATGTGCTTTGACAGGAGCAACGCGAACGTCAGAGCAGCAACTTTTCACCAGCCAATGAGGTAGCGCTTCTTTTATGAATATTAATGAACCTTCCCCTGCCATCCTGCATTTTGGAAATTCTCATTACAGACACACTCCCCTACCTGATGAGCCCATCAAACAGCTTGATCATGGTGTGCTGAAGTAGCTGCATCGCCATCGAGTTGCGTGCAGGAGGACGCACCACCAGCTCCAGCCGCTTCAGGTAGGCGCCCAGGTAGTGGGTGTAGATCAGGGTGGACCTAAGCTCAGAGATCCTGGACTTGATGGAGTGACCGCAGAGGATAAAGCGGTGGAAACGCCACAGGGAGGGCAAGCGCATAACTGTGTGCCAGTGACGACACACCTGGTCGGCAGACGCCCGGTCGCGGTTAGGCAGCCACCAGAATATGAGCCTCAAGCAAATGTCGGGAAGGGACCCCCAACCAAACACTTTATCAGAGTCATCGTCATCTTCATCACGGCTAACTGGGTCTTCCTCTCTTTCGGCCTGCTCTTGTCTGTTGTTCTCACCTGCTTGTTTTTCTTCAACCTCTTCTATGTATTGGACATCGAGATCGTCCAGGACAAAATCCTCATCCATTTTAGTGCACCTAAAAACAATACTTGTGTTATTAGTCTGTGTGCGTTTTCCTCACTGTGTTGACGATTGCTATAGGTGCTGTTGGGGCTTTAGAAGCAGGGCTCGAATTGAGGGGGGGCTGGACCTCCCATAAAGAGCAAGGGACCTCCAATAAGAAAGGAAAAATTAAGCTGGGGGGGGGGTCCCCCATAGTATTATGGTTGTCATAAGAATAATGACAATAAATTATCAATTATTTTTGAGGCATATTGTAGCGGTTCTTATTTGGCATGTAGCAGTAATCTGTGAACATGCCTGTCTTTATGTTGCACTGGTACCTCTGTTCTGCCTGTGTGGTCACAGTCAGATCAGGCTCTCTGGACCGCAAATGCTGACCAGTCAGAATCCTTCTAGGCAGCACAGTAACGTCACGAGCGGGTACAGATACAGCCTTCTGCTCTGTCTCCTGCTCCACAATTACAGGTAACGACTAAAGTTAGCTAACAAAACATGTGGGGTTTTTTCTTTTTGGTATAAACTAGCTAGTTACCGTTACCTAGCTAGCTGATGCTGTTTTGACGTTGGCTATAACGTTATGCTAACGTTACTCCGAGTGTTCAGAAACTTTCAGAACCGCGTTAGCTAGCTAGCTAACGCTGCTAGTGTCGCGTGTGCCTAACGTTATCGTAGACATTCTATTTACTAACGATACAAGAAATAACGGAGAAACTAATGATCTATTTGCGGCTAGCTTGCACGTGTTATCAGAAACTGGAGGTATCTGTCGATAACGTTAGCTAGCTAGCTAATTTGAGCATTTTAACACCCCCCGCCCCAAACGCAAACCGGGGACCCCCTCCCATAACTGGTCACTCAATTCGAGCACTGCTTAGGAGCCGAGTTCACTCATTTATACTTTCGCAATGGTGAAGTTGTGAGAATAAGATGTTCAAACGGTTAAGTCGCGGAATGGCATGAGATTGGGCCTAGCAGTTGAAAATCCTCAAATCGACTCCGAGTCTTCGTGCTGCCGGGCTAGAACTTACTGGTTTCGACTGGTTTTGTCGTATTTTCGCTTAAAATTTCGTTCGTAAGCACAAATCGGCCGTGAAAATTTCCCGAGGTCAGCAGCCAAGGTCGAGTCGTCGTCTAACGCGGCGGCGGAGCATCTCGGGTCGCTTTCGGTGGACGTGCGCTGCCAATGCGATTGGGAGTTGACGTGCGTCTTCGTCGTGGCAGCGTGGGGACCCGTCAACTGTCCAGTCGAGAGTCAGTTGAGTCGAAGGCGCGCGCAGCTTCTGCGTGCTCGAACGGAAGAAACGTCATAAGCGGGCGACGCGGGATAACCTTTCACAAGTACGTGGCGATTTTATTAACAATTTCATATGTTAACAATATGTTACTGTTTTGAAAGGCAGCTGAACGTGAAATGTCACAGTACAGGGGTTTTCAAAGTGTGAGGCGCGCCGAGCGGTTAGTGATGTCGCCTTGTGGTGCAGTACACCCCGTATCGAATCCCGCACCGGGCAAGAAAATAACCGGTTACAATAGTAATAATAGCAATAATAATTGGCAGGGGGGCGCAGCTGTTTTTATGTTCTCTGAGGGGAGGCTCACTTTCCTACACTTTGAAAACCCCTGTGTAACGGGGGCAGTTCTATGCTGGTCAGCCTGCTGCATGCCCGTCACTCTCATCATTAGCTCGGTGTTGTGTTCTAGTTTGGGTGGGGCCCCAGGTGTTGTGGGGGGCCCTCAGTCTCTCATCATCATGATCATCATGATCAAGGAAGGAGGGGGGGGGGGACACGGGACTCTACTTGTCCCACCTCGCCATTTATTTTCTGTACGAAATCACAGGAAAGAAAAGGAAATACAATGTTGTTTGTCTCATAACGTAGCTATAGGACAGTCACCTCTCAGCTCTATAGCCAGCGCGAGCTGCGAACTATATCAACAACAGCATACCCTCGCAACCAATCAACCAACTTTCTTAGCAACAAGACAGCCTAGCTAACACTTATGACCAACGGCCGTTACATTAAGCATTACAAAACATCACAAGAAAACAATATAACGTTACTGAAATTAAAACACACATACCTGTACGAAATCACAGGAAATAAAAGGAAATACAACGTTGTCTGTCTCATAACGTATAGGACAGTCACCTGTTAGCAGACAACAACATTAATTAGCTTGTTAGCTAGCATCACCGGCAACACTTTCCCGACTAACAAAATAATTATAAATTTTCTATAAATACTCCTCAAATCACACCCAACTATAAGCTTACAATATTACCTAACATTTATCATCCATTACAATTGAAAAACAATCTATATTATATTAAATTTAACGAATTTGGCGGAGCAACAGAAACACGTACCTTTTAGCTCTATACGGCCATTTCATGCCGCGGCCATCTCGGATTTTAAAAAAAACAAGAGGTGGGAACTTAGCCACGCCCCCTTCTTCCTTTTAAAACACTGCTGGAAGCAACATGTCGTACTGCTGCGTACCATCCTAAATTCAACTGACACATTAAGATGCCATATGGCTAAATGTTTACTCCTCCTGCTATTATTGCAACAGACATTATGTACATGTAAGCCTACTGTATGCATTGAGCTGCAGAGGTTGCATGTACATTTAACGTTACTGTATGCATTGAGCTGCAGAGGTTGCACCATGTACAGCCAGTTAAATAATATTGGGGTGACCAGTTTCACTATGACTAAAACATTAGAAGGGAGACAGAAGTTTGACGTTGAAAAATGTTTGCTCCTGTTTGTAGTCGCATTAGTGACTTAGTAGCGGAAGAAGATGAAGAGGAACATGAAGAGGAACATGAGGGAGATAGGTGAGTTGTTACTGTCAGTACAATACAATTTTTCAAACATGCAGATTACTGCATTGTATAATATGTATATATTTATATATTCACTTATCTTTCAATAGTGGATACCTCTGTTCTGACACATCATCTTGATAACAGGAAAATGTGTGGATTTATATTGCTTCCCACATGTATGACATATCCTCATGTGTTCAGTGAGGTTTGGGCGACTCTACCTGATCATGACTACGACGTGAAGCCCCTTTCTGTGGAAGACCAGCTTGATGCAGTAAAGAAACGCATCACTTTCCTGGAGGACGAAAATAAAAAGCTGAAAAGTGAGCGTTTTGGTCTAGAACACTTCCAGTGTGAGTCCAATCTGATCAGGTTTTACACTGGTTTTAAGGATTACCACACCCTCAAAGCACTCTTCCTAGCTTTACAGCCTACTGCAGAGTCCATGGTGCGATGGACTCAAATGCAAAGGAACAGCCATAACCTAGAACACATTTCTGTGTCTGGCTTCCATGCAGAGCATTTATCGCTGATTGATCAGTTTTTCCTGTTCTTATGTCGTGTGAGGTAGGGCTTTTTTGCTCTGGATTTATCTGTACGATTCAATGTGTCGCCGGCCACAGTCAGCAGGAACTGTACGACGTGGGCCAACTATTTGCTCTTTATGTTAGGGACCCTCCAAAGAGTGGTGGTGGAACACGTAGTGACACGTCTCCAATACATTATGGCTTTTCCAAGTTGAGGCCTTTCTCTGGAAAAACTCCTTGTCCAAGCCTGGAAGTTGATTATGACACCTGGCGTAGTAACGCCGAGTTTTACCTCACAGATACCACAGTCTCTGATAAACAAGTGGTCAGAAAAATTGCAGAAAGCCTGCTTCCTCCAGCTGCAAACATTGTGAAGCAGCTAGGGCCTCAGTCCAGCCCCCGCGATTATTTGAGTGTTCTTGACTCAGCTTATGGTACTGTGTATGATGGCGACGAGCTCTTTGCAGCATTCCTAAATACCAACCAAAACGCAGGTGAAAAACACTCTGCTTACTTACATCGACTACAGGCTACATTGAGCACAGTAGTGAAAAGAAAAGGCATTGCTGCCGGAGACTCAGATCTCCAACTGCTGAAACAGTTCTGCAGGGGATGTTGGGACGACCGCTTCATCACAACTCTCCAGCTGGAACAAAAAAAGGGTGACCCACCCTCGTTCCCTGACTTAATGCTCTTACTACGAATCGAAGAAAGCAAGCAAGCTGCCAAGTCTGATCGCATGAAGCAGCATCTCGGGCTTCCCAAAACTAAAGTCCAGTCCAACACCTTGAATGTGTACGACTCTGACACAGATGAGAAAGACATGGCAGCAGCTGTTGCAGATGATAACCGTAATGTGGTTACAACAAAAATGAAAGAACAAATTGCACAACTTCAAGCCCAATTGGCGACCCTGAAAGCGTCTATGGATGGGTCTTCAACAAAGGCTACCACCAAGACCGTCAAGTCAAAGAACTCTAAGCCAAAAGAGTCTGTAGAGAAATCACCACAGCAAAATGTGGGAAAAGCCAACAAGAAACCTCGGCCGTGGTATTGCTTTAACTGTGGCGAAGATGGACACATAGCCCCATCCTGCAGCAATGACCCCAACCCTGAGGTTGTTGAGGCTAAACGAAAAAAACTTCGAGAGAAGCAGCGGTTGTGGGAAGAACAAACTCAGCTAGCTTTAAACTAGGTTCTGTTCCTGTTGAGGGGCAAACAGGAACAAAGACTAACAACACCTGTCCCAAACCAAATGCTGAACAAAATACCTCAAGCTACTCACACAGCACAAAGCACCAACCTAAGGTACCGAAAAGGCTAATAGGAAAAAAATGCACTAGCAATGTGACTGTGTCAGGAGTAAGCTGTAACTGTCTTCTTGACACCGGGTCTCAGGTGACCACCATATCAACCTCATTCTACAAAGAACACTTGTCAGAGCAGCCAATCCAGCCCTTTCATCTTCTGGATGTAGAGGGTGCTAATGGTCAGTCAGTTCCATACGTAGGGTACGTAGACGTCAGCATTGGCTTCCCAAAAGACTTCATTGACACAGCACCTGAAGTATCCACTCTATCATTAGTTGTCCCTGATCTACACTCCAACAGCGACTTACCTGTTCTGATAGGGACTAACTTACTTGATGTGCTATATGATGAACACTGCCAGTACAACACTCTAAAGAACACTTCAACTGCCTGTGGCTATAGACAAATCCTCAGGGCACTTGAGCTCAGAAAAGAGCTGAACACCACTGGAGGGATAGGTTTAATGACACTTAAAGGAAAAACACAGCAAGTTATTCCTGCACATGAGAAAGTCCCTGTGGAAGGTTATATCAATGTCAATCCGGCTAATACTGAAAAATGGGCAGTTCTGGAGCAGCCAACAACATCTGCCTTACCTGGTGGGATTTTCGTTGATCGCTGCCTCATCACCCTGCCGCAGCAGCACCAACACAAGTTGCATGTTTGGATCAGAAATGAGACGGATCATGATATAACAATCCCCGCAAACTGTGTTATTGCAGAACTACATGCTCCCGATCAGATTTTTGAAAACGGTCACTTACCTGACAAAAACTCTGCTACTGTGAACTGTTGCAGTGCCACATCTCCTCCGTCAAGTCAAGCCACCAACAGCAACCTGACGTTTGACTTTGGCGAGTCCCCTCTGCCAGAGGAGTGGAAAAACAGAATCACAGAGAAGCTCAATGGTTATGCTGATGTTTTTGCACACCATGACCTTGATTTTGGCCATGCCACCAAAGTCAAACACCATATCAAACTAAAAGATGAGACGCCTTTCAAACAGCGTCCTAGACTCATCCGTGCCAGTGATTATGAAGCTGTGAGGAGACACCTTCAATCACTGCTGGAAGCTGGAGTGATACGGGAGTCGGAGTCCCCCTACTCCTCACCCATCGTTGTTGTGAGGAAAAAAAACGGTGATGTCCGCCGTTGTGTCGATTATCGAAAGCTGAATATGCTAACCCTAAAGGATGCTTATGCATTACCAAACCTCGAAGAAGCATTCTCTGCCCTTACCGGGTCAAAATGGTTTTCAGTGATGGACCTTAAGTCAGGCTATTACCAAATCGACATGGAGGAGTGTGACAAAGCCAAGACTGCTTTTGTGTGTCCCTTGGGGTTTTGGGAGTTTAACCGGATGCCCCAGGAAATAACAGATGCACCTAGCACCTTCCAACGGTTAATGGAGAAATGTATGGGTGACATTGGCCTGAAAGAGGTGCTAGTGTTTCTTGATGATCTGATCGTGTTCTCTGACTCCCTGGAGGAGCACGAAGCCAGGCTTCTGCATGTACTCCAACGGCTAAGAGAAAATGGTCTCAAACTCGCTCCCGAGAAGTGCAGATTCTTTCAAACTTCTGTGCATTACCTCGGACATGTCCTCTCAAGAAATGGTGCGGAGACTGACCCTCGGAAGGTCAGTGCACTGAAAACTTGGCCGAAGCCCCAGACTCTAAAATAACTGAAGTCGTTTTTAGGCTTTGCGGGCTATTATCGCCGCTTCGTGAAAGACTATTCCAAAATAGTGAAGCCGCTAAATGACCTCACCTCCGGATACCCACCTCTCAGAAAGGGTCAGAAAATGACGACATGTAAAGGGAAGTACTTCAACCCAAAAGAGCCGTTCGCAGAACGATGGACACCTGCTTGTCAGGAAGCTTTTGAATGCATCATAGGGAAGCTGACCTCCTCTCCAGTCCTGGGGTTTGCAAATTCAGAGCTGCCCTATACACTGCATACAGATGCTAGCACTACTGGCTTCGGAGCTGCTTTATATCAGGAGCAGGAAAGACAAACACGGGTCATTGCCTATGCCAGTAGGGGCCTTTCAACTAGTGAGGCGAGATATCCAGCACACAAGCTGGAGTTTCTCGCCTTAAAATGGGCAATCCTAGAGACATTTCAAGACTATCTCTATGGTAATACCTTCACTGTCATAACGGATAACAATCCATTAACCTACATACTCACCTCAGCTAAACTAGATGCCGCCAGCTATCGTTGGCTAGCAGCCCTTTCCACATTCAATTTCAACATAAAGTATAGGGCTGGAAAGTGCAATCAGGACGCCGACGGTCACTCTAGGCGACCCCATGGCATGTTAGTTGATGATGACGTTTCCCTGGAAGAGAGAGAGAGGATAAAACAGTTCACGTCACATCATCTAGCATCATCATCTGACCATCTAAACTTACCTGCAGATGCTGTTACAGCTCTATGTCACAGACACCTTCTAAGAGAAAACCGCAACAACTTACCTTCCATCACGTTGATTGAATCTCTGGCTCTCCATGCAGATGCCGTGCCCGACATCTATGGTGATGAGGACATATTAGGACATGTAACTGTACCCACCTTCAGTAAAGGGGATCTCAAAGAACGACAGGAAGCTGACCCTGTCATCAAGCATGTCATTCACCTCTTAAAAGCTGGAGACAAAGAACCTTGTTACATCAGTCCTGACTCCCCTGAACTAAAACTGGTGCTCAAGGGGTGGAAGCGCCTTGAGATGCGAGGTGGTCTTCTGTACAGGAAACGTCAGTGCGAAGAGCAAATTGCCTATCAGCTCGTACTTCCAGAGTCTCTCAGGGCAATTGTACTCAAGTGTCTCCATGACGACATGGGGCATATGGGGATAGAGCGTACCATTGACTTAGTAAGGTCAAGATTCTATTGGCCACAAATGGCTGCCGATGTCGAGCACAAGGTCAAAACATGTGGCTGGTGTGTTAGAAGGAAGACTTCACCTGAAAAAGCAGCACCACTTGTCAGCATCCAGACAACTAGGCCAATGCAGTTGGTTTGCATGGATTTCTTATCCCTGGAGCCTGATGCTCACAATACTAAAGACATCCTGGTCATCACAGACCACTTTACAAAGTACGCCATAGCCATACCTACTAAAGACCAAAAGGCTACTACTGTTGCAAAGTGTCTGTGGGAGCAGTTTCTGGTGCATTATGGGTTTCCCGAACGCCTGCATAGTGATCAGGGCAGGGATTTTGAGTCTCACACTATTAAAGAACTGTGTGCTATAGCTGGTATCAAGAAAGTGCGAACCAGTCCCTATCATCCTAGAGGCAACCCAGTTGAGCGGTTCAACCGCACCCTCCTTGGCATGTTGGGCACACTAAAAGATAAAGAGAAGAGTCACTGGCGTGACTTTGTGAAACCGCTCACACATGCCTACAACTGCACTAGAAATGAGGTCACCGGGTTCAGCCCATATGAGCTGATGTTTGGGAGACAACCCAGACTTCCAGTGGATATCGCATTCAGATTACCTGTCAGAGAAGGGACACCAGCATCTCATTCGCAATATGTACGGAACCTCAAGTCTCGTCCAGAGGAGAGTTATCAAATTGCCATTGAAAACTCGCAGAAAGTGGCTGACAGAAACAAACGACGTTTTGATAAAAGCGTCCGAGAATCTACCCTTGAAGTGGGAGATAGAGTCCTAGTGAGGAACGTCCGGCTGCGGAACAAGCACAAACTCGCAGACAAGTGGGAGTCTGCTGTGTACTGTGTCCTAAAACAGATAGGAGACTTACTCGTTTACACGGTTCAGCTGGAGAATGAAGAGGGTCCGATCCGCACTTTACACAGAGATCTCCTGTTAGCATGCGGGCATTTGGCTGAAGCTGAGGAAGATGACCCAGACCCGCCAAGGCCCATTCATCTTCCCAGAACGAGACAAAGTTCCCCGCAGCTCCAGGAAGAGGAACATTCTGAGTCTGAAGATGAGTATACAGTCCTTCCTGCGGAACCCTCAGTTTTCACTGAGGAGAGGTCCACAAAGGTTTACGACATTCAAAAGGAGCTGGATATGTCTGCCAATCCTCCCAGAGAGAGTGATATGGGCAAGACATTACCACCCCAGTCTCAAGTGGAGCCCTCTGCAGGTGATGAGCCAGCATTTCCGCCTGGGGAAGTGGAGAGCTTGCCTGAGCCAGGCAGTGTGATGCCAGCTATTACTGTGGAAGATGATGATGATGTACCCCTGCTGGATTTGGGTGATCGGGATGATGTGAGTAATGAAAATGGAGTAAAAGGAAATGACACTGAAATTTCTGAAGTTTGTGCTAAGTAAGATAAGGAAGCGAATGAAGTACTTGAACAAATCGGGGAAGACAATCCTGTACGTCGATCTAAAAGGTCACGACGAGCACCTGGCTGCTTCCACTACCCACAGTTGGGAAAACCCCTCATCTCCTTTGCTCAAAACCTTTTTGAGAGTTTTAACCATGCACTTAGTTCATTCAGTGACTATGAGAGTCAAGAAGTTCTGGGGATCTGAGCCAGAATATTACAGTACATGAAGGGACTCATGCTGATTTCAGGGGGGAACGTGTACCCCACATAGTATATGCAGTCACTAAAGGGTTAACTAATTGAGCGTCAACTCACATCACGCTAGCAGAGGGCGCATGCGCACTATTTTTACGCCAGTCATGAGAGATTTTCCTAAGTATAAAGTTACATGAAAGAGCTCCAGCTCATTTGGCGAAAATAGACAGAAATAAATGAAGATATTCAGTTAATTATTATCAGGAGTTGTGTGTAAGATAGTCTCCTGTTAGTAACTCAAGTGCTGCATCGTGAGAGCCCGGTTTCCTTCTGGGTTTACCGTGTTTTCCCTGCCGAAAACTCCGATTAGTTTTTTCTTTATCCTGGATTTGGTTTGGTTCCATACCATATCAACTTCGATGGCGAGCCTGTCCCAGTGAGCGACACTCCACAGAAGGAACGTTTGGACGCAGTGTGGCCAGCTGTGTCGGTTTCCATCCTGCGGAGTGACTGAACTGATTTGCATCAGGATATCGGATACTGGATTCCAGATAAGGAACACTTAGAAGTGTTTTGTGTTACTACCCGGGTAGATTGACTCTCAACTTTATTTTCAAAGACAAACCAAAAGACAATTTATTTTCATTGTTGTTTTTTCCTAAAACAAAGAGCTCTATTTTATTTTCAGTTACAAAAGAAAACATTATTGTGAATGGTGTGTTGCAGAGATTGTGCAATAAACCTGCCAGCTGTTCTGTTATAAAAGCGATGTCTCCTTGTGAGTCTTGTCAACCACACTACTCAGAGCCTAGGAAATTTATGTATAGCTATCCTTTCTAATTCAGAATAGAGGTGCTACACAAAGCAGCATAAAAAGAAGTGTAAATTATGACATGTATAAAACAAAGAAATCCAAATAAAATAGGTAGTGATAGTGATGATGATACATGCAATAGACATTGAAACACAGCATAAAAAGAAATGTGTAAATGATGAAGTATATGTGCGTGTGTTTATATATGTAATATAGCTAGTCAGGACAGGTTATGTGGGCTATGTGTATATTTGATTCAGCGGGGAGATCCTAAGCTTAGATTTTTAAAATGTTGATGATTGTTTGGCAATAGTGATGTAGTAGGTATTCCGCAGTATAGATCGTCTTTATTGAATAGAAAACTGATTATTAGTATATTATAGTAGCTAATTATAATAACCATTCTGTACACATGATGAATAAAATTCCCAAATTAGAACAGCCAGATGACAGAAACCTTCATCAATGACACAGGTTGTGAACAGTGTCCGCTTTTTATGCCACATCTTAATGTTGTAATTCTCTCCAGATTCATTTTACTTTTTACTTTAACTGTTAAACAGGACTTCCAGATTTATTGAACTTGTTCATACAGCAAACTTATGTAAGCAAGTTTTTGTCAGTGTGGTGCGGAAAGAATTGAATCTTTTACACGGAAATAAAATATTTGAGAGTAACATTTTGTGTACTGGAGCTTGCTGAAGTGGACTTATCATACGGTATTTGCCTCGGACCAACTGACTGGATGTGCTCTTAACTGGAGTCATGGGGAACAAAAATTGTTTTGTTTTGTTTTGGCATAGAGGTGATTAGAACGACCCCCTAGTAACTTTAATTCCAAGTAAACCAGTATCATTTATCAAATTCTCACGTTTATATCGAACCAAATTTCGTGAAAATCGACTCGGAATTAAGCGAGTTACAGTCGATTTATGTAGAGAAGTCTGCGCCTCTCGATATACATTATATCGGTTTACTACGGGATATTGACCGCTACAATATGGCGGACGGGCAGACGCACAGCGGCGACGTACAGCAGCGGCCAATGAGGCATCTACGTATATATATATGTCTATGACGGTCACGCCCAGCGCATGCAAACGGAAGTGTCGTAGTTCTCGGTTGTGACGTAACGGTTCGGGCGTCGCAGAACATCCGTTCTGGGTTCCATTTTGAAGCGCGGATCTTCCAGGGTTCACGCTCGGTGTAATGCGCGCCTTCCTTTTCTACCTGGATTTTCTCGTATAGAGATGTTTTGCTTAACTTTTCTCATTTAAAAAAAAAACAAACATTGAGGACAGCTTAATAAAATATTCAGCAACATTTCTTTTATTTGTTAATTACGACAATGGTGTGTGTGGGGTTTTTTTTTTGGTTCTTTTCTCATAACTGTTCTCATCTGTCTCGAGAACTGTGTGGCAGCTGATGTTTGAGTGACGGGTACAAGTAAGGGTTAAGTGTGAGGGTGGGCGGATTGATGCTATACAATTTTAATATTTTGGATTCAGTCTGACTTAAAGAATATTTCTGAGAAAGGGACACTCGTGCTGTACACGTGCAACCTATTCTTCGTAACACACATCAGTGTCAGCATCACAATGCAGTTGAACGTGTCCTGAAAACTAAAAGAAGAAACAAACAGCATCACTGAACTTTGTAACTGAAGTCAGAATTCTTTACGAGTCTTTGTTTTGGGGGCCTGTAGCGTTTCCTGAGTGGTAGCGCCAAGTTGCAACAGGAATTAATTACTGTTATAACTTTTAATTATTACTGAAAACAGAAACTACAAAAAACCAGTTTCTCAGATGATAACTTATTTCTTTATTGTGTTCTTCAGCCCCTCAAACAGCAGACACTTTGCCTGTGCAGAGAAAGAAAAAGGACACAAGACAATTGAAGTAAGTCCAATGATGACATTTCCTAGTATGATACTTGATTGTCATCCTTGTCTCGTTGTGGTGGTGGTGGTGTGTGTGTGTGTGTTCTTGTTCAGCTATATCTATGAGGACCAATTTACGTATGTTTTTCAACCATGAGAGCAAGGACATTTTTGCAAAGTGAGGGCATTTTGGCCAGTCCTCATTCCTCAAGGGTTTATTTTAGGGTTAGGATTTGGATTTAGATTAGAATTAGGACTAGGTTAAAATTAGGCTAAGGGTTGAGGCCAGTCACGTAATCTAGTTAAGGTTTGGGACTAAGGAATGACTGCAGTCAATGAGGGGGTCCCTACAAATATTGGAAAAGTGTGTGTGTGTGTGTGTGTGTGTGTGTGTGTACTAACCTCATGCCATCGTAACGTGTCAGGGGGTAATCCAAGATGGCAGTGAGGGCAGGTGCGTGTCTGATGGGGCACTTCATGGTTCCTGTTGCCCCAACGTGGCCCTTCATTGCCCCACAGAGGGAGAGGGGTTGAGTGAGAGGAGCAAGCTACACCAAAATGAGGCCGAGGGTCCATCTGGTAACTCACTCTCTGGCCACTAGAGAACGCCGGTGTTGAGGAGTCTGTGTCCTGCAACAATGACATGGTAGAGTGGTTATACTGAATAGAATGCGGCACATGCTCCTGTTGGTTGGTTATCAAGAGATATTTTCTGATATCGACAATTGAAATAGTTCATCAGAAATTCAACATGATCTAGTTAAAACAGCCAAAGTTGATATCAGGAATAAAACTGCTGATATCAGACATTGAATTTTAACTGGTTAAAATGGCAATTGTTAATATTAGAAATGATTTTATAGTAACATTTGGATGTAGATGTAGCTGTCGTTTCGTCAGCCATTTTTAGTCAAGTGTCCGGTTTTACCCCACAATGCACTCTGCAAACAGGCTAAGTCAGTCTAGCCTTCGTTGCTGCTAGGTAAGCTTTATGCAACAGGTAAAGTTTAGACGTTTAAAATCAAATTTAAATCTAAGATTCTGTTTATCTTTGCTGCTGTTTTCCTTTGAATGAACACGTTTTGCCAAAAGCATTTGAACCTGCTTGGGAGTTTGCGGGCGATGCTCAGAGTCCAGAGACCTCAGACAATACCAGCAGGGTTCAGAGGGCCGATCTGTGAAGACACACTGATACTGTAAAACATGCAGGTACACTCACCTGTGTTAAAGACAATGGGAAATGGCATTCAGAGCGGATCTTGCATCCCTAATGTGACGTCATTTCCAAGTAAATCAGGGGTGTGTTCAATCTGAAAATGGTGTGCACCATTTTGCTACGGTCACTCCTGGCCTGGT
Source organism: Lampris incognitus (assembly GCF_029633865.1). Taxonomy (NCBI): domain Eukaryota; kingdom Metazoa; phylum Chordata; class Actinopteri; order Lampriformes; family Lampridae; genus Lampris; species Lampris incognitus. The sequence continues at coordinate 12,089,333 of NC_079218.1, forward strand.
CTGTATACAACTGAATACGCAACTGCATGGGGCCCTAAGAATACTTTTTTTTTATATAATAAAGAAAGTTGCGGCGAGACAAAGCTATAATCAACGGCTCTGACCCATTACAGGGGGCCCCATCCTCAATGGATCATGTCAAGCCAATCAACATCTCTCTGGCCCAAGGGGCCCCCACGTCAGTGAATAGATCATGTCAGTTGTTGGCTCAGGTGCTGCAGCAACTGTCCAATCAATCATTACGCTGTTAAAACACGATAACGCCTCCAAAATGCAAGTATTACTCCAGCGCTGCCAAAAGAAGAAAAGTGAGGAAAACGAAGACAGGGAGCAGAAGTCAGGATTCAGATATATGTCATGGAGTCATTCGTTGAAAATGAAGGAATTGCTGCAGATATTCTTTAGCAATTCACAGGTGAATCTTAACCAGTTCTGCTGAGCTGCTGCTGCTAGACGGTGAACCTTAAGCTAGCTTGTGTTTGCGCGAGAGATTTTTGCTTTTTGAAGTCCATTGTGTGTGTGTGTGTGTGTGTGCTGTTAAGGAACAATGAAATCCGTATTAGCTGACTTAAAGCAGGACGTATTCTTGTTCAGTATGCATTTTGATGTGGGTTGTTTTGGTAATGACACTGTTGTTATTATTATGAGGAAATGACAAGTACTCTCTCTCTCTCTCTCTGTCAAACAAAAACGCACACAAATAGAAAAAAAAGCTTTACAACTTTAGGGAAACCACAAACAAAATTGACTTGACTTGACTTTGGTCTGTTCTGTGTTCACTCAGGCCCTGTGATGGCCTGGCAGCCTGTCCAGGGTGTCTCCCCGCCTGCCACCCAATGACTGCTGGGATAGGCTCCAGCATCCCCGCGACCCTGAGAGCAGGATAAGCGTTTTCGGTAATGGATGGATGGAAATTGCAAAGTTTTTAAACCTGCAGTGCAGAAGTTTTGTCTCCTCCTTCTGACAGTGAGAGTAATTACTGCTCCTTTCAGAGCTCTGCAATGAGGAAAATCTGCACACCAATGGTTGGTTATCCGTGGTTGTACTTTCCCTCGATCGCTTTCTTTTTTCTTTTTCTTTACTTTAGTAAAAATGCCTGGATGCCGAGTTTTTTTTTCTGTCTCCGGCGCATCAGAAACTTTTCTTGCATACTATTTAGCCCGGGACCTTTCTGGCCGAAGCCCTGAAGGCAAGCCAATCAGAGACATGCAAACGCTTCCTTCACACGGAAGTTTGGCTCTGGCAGAGCCATCATGGCTAGTGAGGGGGCCAAGATGGCGTCCAGCTGGTTGAGCATGTGTTTCAGCGCTCTTCAGGTTTAGGGAGTAAATGCAGGATTTGTCGTTGTTTCTTTAAGTATTGTAGCTGCTTAGATTGATAGTCATCATTGAAATGTTGCTTTACTGGTTGACGGGCAGAAGGAAAGGAAGAAAGAATCAACGCTTTAAATTTATGTCGAAAAACGATGACAGCATAGATGTTCGTAAAGAATCGGATGTTCGATTGTTTGATGCAGATAGAGACTCCAGTGCACAAGCTGATGTCCTTGCCATTCCACTGCCTGAATCACCAGATAAATGCCCCCCCTCACAAAAGGGCAAAAGCTGAGGTAATATTTGAGTCCAGCAGCTCTGAAAGAAATGTTGTTTATACTGATACAGGCAAATTTCTCGTAGCGATAAAGCTGCTAAGCGAGAAGGTTCGACTCTACTGTGCAACAACTCGCCTTAGATAACATCTAAGGCGAGTTTTTTGTTCAATCAACCCATCAATCAATCAAGTTGCATTTTATATAGCGCTTTTCTAGCTGCAACAGCCACTCAAAGCGCTTAAAAAAACTCAAAAGCGTTTTTTTCCCCCCAAAGTTTTTGCCTTAGAACATGGTGACAAAATGATCCCATTGGAGCAAGAAATTGTCAGACTAGAGGTGGAGATTTCTACACTGAAAGTTAGTACAGCAGATTCTCAGCGCTACACCAGAAAATGGGCGCTGAAACTCCATGGCTTGAAGGAGAGTGATTGGGAGGATGTTAGAGCAGTGACCATCGATGTGCTGTATATTCTGGTTAAACTTGAGGTTGATGTTGTTCATCGGGTGGGACGAAATAAAAATACACCAGGCACGAAGTCACAACGCGCAATTATAGTTCTGTTCTCTATGTGCCGTTACTGTGACTCCGTCTGGAAAGAGGCCAGAGGCAACACCTTTCTGAAACACAACAATCTACGCACCCCCAAAGCTGTCTCTGGTCAAGTGGCTAGAGAGTTTCTCTGGCCATTTGTCCAAAAGGTGAGGTCGGAAGGGAGAAAGGCCTCCATTTGTGGCCCATTTCCATTCGTGAGTGGTAAAAGAGTTAACTCCAATGGCACATTTGTAGATGACCCGAGAAGATGAGACCAGCAGCTATGCTGATGGCTCATACGGCATATACTGCTATCCTGTTTGTAGGTGTAGGTTAAATTTAGGCTTTGCTTGAATACAACTTCCTGACTTTTGTCTAGGCTTTTGTTTTTTGTTGTACTTTTTTTAAATATAATTTTTTCGTCTTTCTTGTTTTTGGCTCTTAACTTTTAATTCTATGAGTATAACATCGCTAAATGTTAGGGGACTTCGTGACATTATGAAAAGGAAAGCACCTTTTCTTTATTGCAAACATAATGATGCAGATTTAATTTTCTGCCAAGAAACACACTCTATTGCCTCTGATGTCACGTTCTGGAAATCCCAATGGAGGAATTCTGTTTACCTTAGTCATACTTTAGTTTTAGTCATAGTTTACTTTAGTCACACTCAGCAGGAGTAATGGCGCTTTTACACAAATTTAAAGGTGATGTTATAGAGTCAGTCAACCCTGAAGATGGATGGTTGATAATTTTGATTCTTAAAGTGGATAATTAATTTTTTATTATTTGTGATGTTTACGGATGTAATTCTGTTTCTCGAAACAGAAACCTATTTTTGGAAATAACTACGGTGGTTCAGGAAAGTTCCTCAAAATATAATGGCCCTTATATTATTCCCTCAGGAGATTTCAATGAGTGCCACGATGACTCTGTTGACAGATACCCTTGTCGTTTCAGGTTGTCTTAATAGCAATAATATAATTACAGCACTGTGCACCCACTTCTCTGTAAGTGATTCATGGTGTTTTCTTGAAAAGTGGATTTTATATGGTCAAGCGAGACCACATCGTTACATTCTAGAATTGATGTGTTTTTGATTTCTACTTCCACTTTGAATTATGTTAAGAATGTATCCCATGGACCCTCACCATTATCAGATCACAAACTTAAAAAAAACATTGTCACTTCTCAAAGATGAGCTATTTAAAATTCAAATTTATTAATTAGTGGAAGAAATTTTAGATGACTCCTCTTACTTGATTATAAAAAAGACGGTGGGAATTTTTCCCCAACGTGAGAATTGCAGATATTTAAAGAAGAAAAGAACTAAAGAAAATTAAAAATCAAATTGAAATGGATCTTATTAATAAACGCAACACACTAAAACAAAAACAACTAACTCAGAGGATGAGAGGGAATTAATTAACATCCGGTTAAAAGTAGATCCGTTTTATTTGGAATTAGCCAAGGGTGAATATCTAGGGTTAAATGGATGGAGGAAGGTGAAACGAATTCAAACTCTTGAAAAGAGGAATGCAAAAGGAAATTCAATCACAGCGTTTAATATTAATAGTAGTTATTGCACAGACCCTAAGCAAATCTCAGAACATGTCTAATTTTTATACTAAACTTTATTGATCTAACCTTCCAGACAATGCTGAAGACTTCATTCAGCTTTTTCATGAGAAAATACCAATCATAGAAAATGATTTTTGAGATATGTGTGACTCTCCCCCATCTACAGTGGCTTGCAAAAGTATTCATACCCCTTGAACTTTTCCACATTTTGTCACGTTACGACCACAAACATAAATATATATTATTGGAATTTTATGTGAAAGACCAACACAAAGTTGCACACAATTGTGAAGTACAAAGAAAATTATACATGATTTTAATTTTTTTTTACAAATGAAAAACTGAAAAGTGCGGCGTGCAAAAGTATTCAGCCCCCTTTTCTCTGAGTGCAACCAATTGCCTTCAGAAGTTGCCTGATGATTGCTGAATGATCGAATGTTGACCTAATGATTAAATAGAGTCAACCTGTGTGTAATCTAATCTCAGTACAAATACAGCTGTTCTGTGATGGTCTCAGAGGTTTGTTAAGAGAATATCGGGGAGCAAACAGCATCATGAAGTCCAAGGAACACACCAGACAGGTCAGGGGATAAAGTTGTGGAGAAGTTTAAAGCAGGGTTAGGCTATAAAAAGATTTCCCAAGCTTTGAACATCTCACGGAGCACTGTTCAATCCATCATCCGGAAATGGAAAGAATATGGCACAACTGCAAACCTACCAAGACACGGCCGTCCACCTAAACTTACAGGCCGAACAAGGAGAGCACTGATCACAGATGCAGCCAAGAGGCCCATGGTGACTCTGGACGAACTGCAGAGATCCACAGCTCAGGTGGGGGAATCTGTCCACAGAACAACTATTGGTCATGCACTGCACAAATCTGGCCTTTATGGAAGAGTGGCAAGAAGAAAGCCATTGTTAAAAGAAAACCATAAGAAGTCCCGTTTACAGTTTGCCAGAAGCCATGTGGGGGACACAGCAAACATGTGGAAGAAGGTGCTCTGGTCAGATGAGACCAAAATTGAACTTTTGGGCCTAAATGCAAAACGCTATGTGTGGCAGAAAAGTAATACTGCACATCACTCTGAACACACCATCCCCACTGTCAAACATGGTGGTGGCAGCATCGTGCTCTGGGGGTGCTTCTCTTCAGCAGGGACAGGGAAGATGGTCAGAGTTGATGGGAAGATGGATGGAGCCAAATACAGGGCAATCTTGGAAGAAAACCTGTTGGAGTCTGCAAAAGACTTGAGACTGGGACGGAGGTTCACCTTCCAGCAGGACAACGACCCTAAACATAAAGCCAGGGCTACAATGGACTGGTTTAAAACAAAACATATTCATGTGTTAGAATGGCTCAGTCAAAGTCCGGACCAAAATCCAATTGAGAATCTGTGGCAAGATCTGAAAACTGCCGTTCACAAACGCGCTCCATCTAATCTGACTGAGCTTGAGCTGTTTTGCAAAGAAGAATGGGCAAAAATTTCAGTCTCTAGATGTGCAAAGCTGATAGAGACATACCCCAAAAGACTTGCAGCTGTAACTGCAGCAAAAGGTGGTTCCACACAGTATTGACTCAGGGGGGCTGAATACTTTTGCACAAAGCACTTTTCAGCTTTTTATTTGTAAAAAGAATTTAAAATCATGTATAAGTTTCTTTGTTCTTCACAAAATTCCAATAAAATATATTTATGTTTGTGGTCGAAACATGACAAAATGTGGAAAGTTCAAGGGGTATGAATACTTTTGCAAGCCACTGTAAGTGTGAAATTAAAAAAGTAATTCTATCCATGAAAAAAAGAAAATCATCTGGTGTAGATGGGCTAACCACAGAGTTATATTTGGATTTATTGGAAAAACTATTTCCAGAATCAGAAACAGTTTATTTGTCATTTAATTTAATGCACTTGAGCACATGAAATGGAACGAAACATTGTTTGCCCCAGCCCACAGCAGTGCAACAGAAAGACAAAAACACATCCAAAAACTACAAGAACACATTATCCAAACTAACACATATATCTAAACTTATAAAAAAAAAAAGAAGATCACTGTCCATTAGAACGAAAGCCAGCCAGGATGACTGTCTTAATTGCCAGTCTGCATGGGCTAGCAGTTAGCTTAGCTTGCCCCGCTTCTGCGTCCTGTCAGACTGCCCTCGGTGTTGCCTCTTCAGGCACAGCTCCAGGCAGGGCCGTGGTCCCTGGGCCCACAGGACACAGCAGACCAAGCTCTCCCAGCCATCAAACGAAGACAAACTTAGACGCAGATGTGGACAAAGACACGGTATGGATGGTACTAGGTGAGGCCACCTCAAACATGAATTCGCGCCGCCATCTTCTCACGCCGGTACTGGGTGAGGCCGCTGCAAACGTGAATTTGTGCCGCCATCTATTTTATTTGCATTTCTGGGATTTATTGGAAAAACCGCTCTATGCTATGATTAATCAATGTTTAGCTGATGGAGAAATGACAGATACCATGAAGCAAGGTGTTGTAACACAAATACCTAAACGTAGCAGAGATAACTTATCAATTGACAGTATGAGACCTATTACTCTTCTAACAATTGAGTATAAAATACTTGCAAGTGCTTATGCTAATAGGTTAAAACAAGGACTTGACGATGTTATACATGAAACTCAGTGTGGTTTTATGAAAAATCGACATATCAGCAACAATATCAGACTGATCTTTGATTTATTGGGCTATGCTATAATGAGGATGACAGCCTTATTTTATTCTTGTTTTTTGACTTTTATATAGCTTTTGATACAATTGAACACAATTTTCTTTTTGAAGCTATCAAACTTTTTGGGTTTGGGGAAATTTTTATTAGTATTGTTGAAATGTTTTACAATATAAATCATTTGGTTATACTTGGAACAACCACTTCCCAACAATTTAAAATTAACTGTGGAGTATGATAAGATTGTCCCGTCTCTTCTTTCTTGTTCTTATTAGTTGAATTACTTTCTATAAGTATCAGTGAAGATGAACGAATTGTAGGAATAGAAATATTTAGCAAACAACTAAAAATTTCTCAACTGGCCGATGACACTACTTTATTTTTGAAGAGTAAAAGTGACATCCCTATTATCACTGCGATAATAGATAACTTCTCAAAAGTATCTTGAATTGACCATCAATTTAAACAAATGTGGGTTGCTACCTTTACATACTATTGAAGAGACTTCTATCTATAATATTGCTGTTCGGATGTCAGTTAAATACCTGGGTATACACCACCAAAAACCCTGCTGACTAAAAAGTGCTAAAATAAAACTGAACAGCTGGATGCTAAGGGATATATCAGTTTTTGGACGAGTTCTTTTGTCCAAAACAGAAGGGATTTCATGCTTTGAATATCCCTCGCTTTCTGTTTTTATTAACGACTGTCTGTAAGGAGATAAATAACTTATTTTTAGGTTCATTTGGAAGAATAGATCAGCAAAACTTAAAAGGGTGGTTATTACAAAATGTAAAGCAGAAGGACTTGATGCAGTGAATTTTATTGACCTCAGTTATACATTTAAAGTGAATTGGCTAGAGAGACTTTTAAATAATTCTCAATCAATCTGGAACTTAATTCCGTGTAATATCTTTATTAAAATTGGTGGCATGGAATTTACTCTCATCTGTGATTATTCCATAACTAAACTTCCAATTAAATTGTCCAGATTTCACCAACAAGCACTTCTGGCTTGAAAAACGTGGCTGTTTTAGAGGAAGTTGCAGTAATTAGATTTTGATGTGAAAGACAAGTTAAAAAGTTGAATGCTTGTGTTTTACTTTTTTGGTATAAGTTGTTCGTTTTGTTTTTTTACCCTTTTTTTCTCCTCAATTGTATTTGCCCAATTACCCCACTCTTCCGAGCTGTCCCGGTCGCTTCTCCACTCCCTCTGCCGATCCGGGGAGGGCTGAAGACAACCACATGCCTCCTCCGATACATGTGGAGTCGCCAGCTGCTTCTTTTCACCTGACAGTGAGGAGTTTCCCCAGGGGGACATAGTCCTTCCTCGAACAGGCGCCCCGACCAACCAGAGGAGGCACTAGTTCAGTGACCAGAACACAAACCCACATCTGGCTTCCCACCCGCAGACACGGCCAGTTGTGTCTTTAGGGATGCCTGACCAAGGAGGTAACGTAGGGACTCGAACAGGCGATCCCCGTGTTGGTAGGCAACGGAATAGACTGCCACACTACCCAGACGCTTGGCATAAATTGCGGAAAGGTATAGGTGTATAACATGACTGGGGAAATGAGCTAACGAGGTAAAGAAAAGTCAATGTTAATGTTATTTTAATGGTACTGTACACTTTATCCTGTAGTTGAGAAAAGACTGTTAATTCAGGCACGAATCAATTTGGTCAAACATGAAATCCCCGCAGAGCCTCTGTTGTGATGTTATCCAAATGACTTACTGTCTGTGTTGGAGGTGTCTGATGACATGGGTATCTTAGTGAGGGTTGTTTCTTCTGTTGGCTGTGGAGACATTGGGAGGCAGTCAGCATTGTCCTGTGAGTCTTTAGCAATCGGAGTCTGTTGTGTCACTGATACATCCTGTTTACTGGAATCAAACCTGACCCCAACCAGCATCTCAGTCTCCCTCCAACGGACACACACACACACGTGTGTGTGTCTGTGTCAGTGTGCAGTGTTTTACTACATGTTGTTAAAGGAAAACTTTGGCATTTTTAGTCTTTTAAGTTTATTGTATACGTTGTCGCTCATGTTATACATAGGTAGGTTTCCTTTTCATAGGCCTACATCCGTTTGTTTCATGGTGAAAGGACTCCATACAAGACATTTACTTGAAAAAAGATATTCTCTTAAATCAACTTTCTTGTTTCGAGATTTCTTTCCCTGTTTAGCGAAAATTCCTTGTCATTAAATCAAGTAGACTTTCTTGAAACAAGCAGTGTTATTCACTAGTTGCATAAAGAAAATGTACTAGAATTATCTTGAAATAAGCGTTATGAGACTTAAAACAAGATACAACACCTTGATAAGCTTGTCTTTTTCCCAGTGTCCACCCCCAAAGTTGGTGAGAAGTATAAATGATGGATGGCTATCGTAATGAAATACCTCATATCAGATCAATATGAATTAGTGTTGCTGTATCTGACCTCGCTGGACTTGTTCTCAACTTCAGCTCTGTCGTCCTTTTCAGCCTCTTCCTCTTCTGCATCATCGTCTTCATCGGGCTCCACACTCGTTCTCTGAATCTGCGTTTCAGCTGGGGTAGAAGTCCTGTTTCTTCGATGAGAGCGGTAAGGGTAAGAGTTTAAAAACCAGCTCTCCTATTCACTGAACAAGAAGGTTATCAACCAGGCAATCTCCAGCCGACCGCACCAACCAAACCTCTGACGATACACAGTTACACTCAGGCACGCGGGAAGATGTTTTAAGTAGGGGGGCTGCCAACTAAAAGGAAAAGCGTCATGGCGAGCCGGCGTGGAAGAATGAGTTGGGAGGCAGAGATCTCTTCTTCTTCTTTTTTTTTTAAAATTTATTTCTGATTTTTCCCCTTTTCTCCCAGTTAGTGGCCAATCGCTCCCTATTCTAATTCAGACACCCACCCTCGTAGTGTATGAGTTCGCCAACTGCATCTCTCCGGCCGGCAGTCTCGAAGGAGACGCCTCGCCGCTTTCGTGACAAGGCGACTCCAGGCCGAACCACTGCTTTTTCCGACACACACACAGAGACACATTCATGTGACGAACACAAGCCGACTCCGCCCCCCCTCCCGAAGACAGCGTTGCCAATTATTACTGCTTCATCGGGTCCGGCCATAGTCGGATCTGACGAGACCGGGGCGCGAACCCCGGTCCCCAGTGGGCAACTGCATCGACACAAAGCCGATGCTTAGACCGCTACACCACCGCGGACCCTGCAGAGATCTCTTCTTAACCGCAACTTCCGTGCCCCCATATACCATACGACCCCGGGAGTGCTCTTTTATTCACACCGGCCAGAACGGACCAGAACTGACAACAATGTAACAAGTCCCCCCCCCCCCCCATGTACCAAGTGGTGACATCAGTCCCAGTCCTGCAGTCAGTCAGTCAGTAAACGGTCTCCTACTATCTCTTGAGTCGAACCCCCAAAGCAACAACACAAGATAACCACAACATGAACGCCACATCATTAAAGCACAATTTTAAATCTAACATTAACAGTCTTAACATTAACAGTCAAGGCCCTGTGATGGTCTGGCGGCCTGTCCAGGGTGTCTCCCCGCCTGCCGCCCAATGACTGCTGGGATAGGCTCCAGCATCCCTGCGACCCTGAGAGAGCAGGATAAGCGGTTTGGATAATGGATGGATGGATTAACAGTCAAGTCAGTTTTATTTGTATAGCCCAATATCACAAATTACAAATTTGCCTCAAGGGGCTTTACAGCAACATAACATCCTGTCCTTAGACCCTCACATCAGATAAGGAACAACTCCCTAAAAAACATCCTTTAACAGGCCCATCAGCCATTGCGCTCCCCCAGTCCAGAACCGCCAACAGTCAGAGCGACCGGCTCCCCCAGTCGCTACGGTATGACGTCATTGTTTTGTTTGTATGATGTATGTAGCAGATTTGGAATGGAGTGTTTACTCACTTTATTATTAAAAATGTACATTCCACGCAGCCCCGCCCACTGTTTAAAATAAAGGTATGTTTTATTTTTTTGCATTTGTAGGTTAGGAAAAGTTAGGCATACTGTTGGTTCTAAGATGTTACATAGCCACCTGCTGCTACTGGGGGGAGGGGGCTGCAGCACCCCCCCCCCTTCCCGCATTAATGGTTACACTGGAGGGTGCACTCCACTGGATAGACATGCACTTTCTCCTTTTGAGAATCAAAATCAACTTAATTGGCCAAGCGTGCCCATGCACATGAGGAATTTGACTCTGGGAGAGCAGCTTCTAGCACTTGCAGGCGTCATTCACACACAAAAAAACAAAAAAACAAAAAAACAAAAACAAAAAAGAAAAGCAATACTGGAACAACAGCAGGACATGGGAGGCAAGCATGTGTGTACAGCAGGTATGTCGCTACTGTACAGAGTTTTGTTATGGTTGCGTAATCAACAAGCTGTGCCTATATATTATACCATATTGCTTATATACTGTATTGCCCATACACAATTCGCTTACTGTGTGGTGCAGTATTCTTCTTCCGCCCACTCCTCTTCCATTCCTCCTCATATATCTCCCTCCCAAGGTGCCAGATTCCCCTTTTCTTCTTGATCTCACCTTTCCACAGCTTTTCTCTCTCTCTCGCCCTCTCTGTCTCTCTCTCTCTCTTGCTTTGTCTAAATGTTTCTCCGCCTGTCCTGTTTCTCTCTCTCGCTCTCTCTTCCTCTCCCTCTCTTTCGGCCTGTGAGGGAAGCAGAAACCCCAGTCTCTTAATATTTCATGGATCTGAAAAGCTCACAAGCAGCTTTCCTGTAAAGAGTAGAGTAGGTGAGGGCTCCGATGTCCCTCCCTCCGGTCTGGCACACCTTGACATTAACAGGCCACCTTAGCTCAACACAACAGATGATCAAATTTAACAGGTGAGTGTGATGCTCAGAAAAACCAGGCTGTGTTTCTTTGGTTTTAGTGCTGCACGGTGAAACTAAGAGTTTATGAACAAGGTTTTGACTTATAACGATCAGAAATTTTTGTTTTTGTTAAGTATTTGAAATGAATAGGAACTTGCCTTGTGAGAGGTACACTGCATGGTCAAAAGTATGTGGACACCCCTTCTAATTAGTGGGTTCAGCTATTTCAGCCACATTCATTGCCAACAGGTGCATAAAATCAAGCATGCAGCCCTGCAGTCCCCATAGACAAACATTGGCACTAGAATGGGTTGTACTGAGGAGCTCAGTGGTGTTCAACATGTCCTTGTCATAGGATGCCACCTTTCCAACAAGTCAGTTGGTCAAATCTTTGCCCTGCTAGATCTACCCCGGTCAACTGTAAGTCTCAGCTCAGCCATGAAACTAGGCCATACAAGACCACAGAACGGGACCGCCGGGTGATGAAACACGTCGCGGGTAAAATTCGTCTGTCCTGAGTTGCAGCTCTCACTTCTGAGTTACAGACTGCCTCTGGAAGCAACATCAGCACAATAACTGTTTGTCGGGAGCTTCGTGAAATGGGTCTTCATGGTCGAGCAGCCGCACGCACACAAGCCCAAGATCACCATGCACAATGCCAACCATCAGCTGGAGTGGTGTAAAGCACACTGCCATTGGACTCTTGAGCAGTGGAATCACATTCTCTGGCATGATGAATCACGCTTCACTATCTGGCAGTCTGACAGACCAGTCTGGGTTTGGCGGATGAGAAGAACGCTAGCTGGCCAAATGCATAGCGCCAACTGTAAACTTGAGGAGGGGTAATGGTCTGGGGCTGTTTTTCATGGTTTGCACTAGGCCCCTTAGTTCCAGTGAAGGGTAATCTTAATGCTACAGCGCACAAAGACATTTAGAGAATTGTGTGCTTCCGACTTTGTGGCAACAGTGTTGGGAGGGCCCTTTCCTGTTTCAGCATGACAATGCCTCCGTGCACAAAGCCAGGTCTATAAACACATGGTTTGCTGAGTTTGGTGTGGAAGAACTTGACTGGCCTGCACAGAGCCCTGACCTCAACCCCATCCAGCACCTTTGGGATGAACTGGACCTCTGAATGTGAGTCAGACCTTCTCCCCAACATCAGTGCCCAACCTCACTAATGCTGTTGTGGCTGAATGTGAGCGAATCCCTGCAGCCGTGATCCAAAATCTAGTAAAAAGGCTTCCCAGAAGAGTGGAGGCTGTTGTAGCAGCAAAGGAGGGTCCAACTCCATATTAATGCCCCTGGTTTTGGAACACGATGTTCAACAAGCAAATATGGGTGTGATGTTCAGGTGTTCACATACACATATACATATGATACCGAGCCGTCGTCTTTCTGTCTTCTGTGTGTCCCTTAAATGCCGCTGAAGTTGTGATAGCCAGTGCCCTCACTGGCGGACAAATTGTGGATGTGAACACTTCCTCTTTTGCCAAAAGGCTGCATTTTGTAAGAAAATGTGAATAACTGTTAAGTTGTGCAGGTGTAAATACCGTTGTTATTTGGATTTTTATGTTCTGCACACCACTAGTGGTCAGTATTGGGTTATGCCTGTACAGCAGTACTGGACAAGTCTTGTTTTTTTTTTTTTGGATGTACACCGCTGAAACTGTCCACCAATAATGCCGCTGTTGTCTTGTGTAAGAAATTGTGAATAACACTGTTATGTTATAAAGCTGTGTGTAGCCTTGCTATTCAAATTTCCTTATACAATGCAGCCTATTGGCAAACCAGGAAGTAAGTTTTCGCTCTCAGAGATTGTTATCAGTGACTTTGCTGGTGGACACAATTTTCATGGCATTTCAGAGACACACAGGAGACTGCTCAGTATTATCACTATGATAATGTTGAAAACCATAGTTGTTTTCCTTTAATATATATTGGCAAACCCTAAATATTGCTGTTATTCTAGGATGTGACTCTTGACAGATTTCTATACGGGGAAGTGGCACCATTACTCGTTTCACATAATCATCTCATCCTGGTATCTCGGAAATACTATCGGACCTTTTGTAACTACAGTGTAAATACAACATATGATTAAATATTAAGTACATTATTGATAAATATGGGCGGCACAGCAAGAAGGTCCTGGGTTTGAACCCCAGGCCGTCCCAGGTCCTAGCTGTGTTGAGTTTGCATGTTCTGCCCGTGTCTGCGTGGGTTTCTTCTGGATGCTCTGGTTTCCTCCCACCATCAAAAAGACATGCATGTTAGGGTTAATGCTCCTTCCTGTCTGTGCTCCCCTGAGCAAGGCAATGGAAAGAAGAACTGGAGTTGGTCCCCGGGTGCTGCAGCTGCCCACTGCTCCTATACAATAGGATGGGTTGAATACAGAAGACAAATTTCATTGTAACCCGTACAATGACAAAGTGGCTTTCTTTCTTTCTTCATAGTCTTCATAAATATATATAGGGTGGCTCAGTGGTTAGCGTGGTCGCCTCACAGCAAGAAGGTCCTGGGTTCGAACCCCGGGGTTGTCCAACCTTGGGGGTCGTCCCAGGTCGTCCTCTCTGTGGAGTTTGCGTGTTCTCCCCGTGTCTGCGTGGGTTTCCGCCGGGTGCTCCAGTTTCCCCCGCCATCAAAAAGACGTGGGTCAGGTGAATCGGCCGTACTAAATTGTCCCTAGGTGTGAATGTGTGTGTGTGTGTGTGTGTGTGTGTGTGTGTGTGTGTGTGTGTTGGTCCTGTCATGGTCTGGCGGCCTTTCCAGGGTGTCTCCCTGCCTGCCGCCCGATAGGCCCCTGCAACCCTTGGACCCTGAGTAAGGATAAGCGGTTTGGATAATGAATCAGAATATATATATATATATATATATATATATATATATATGGCAACAACTTGGAAAAACTAAAAGCGTCTGTTTTGGACGGTTTGGACTTCAGTACTGTACATGTTTTATCCAACAGTGAAATCAAGAGCGATCTTTCCCATCATATCGTTTGTTGTGCAGAGTTTTATTATTTGTAAAAGTAAAGACAGACATTAAGGTATGCCAGCGTAAGTGACTCATACATCATATTATAATTACCGAATTAAGCTCTTGTATTTCAAACTATATTAATACGACTACTACATTGTAAGTGTGTACTCCCTCCAGTAGGTGGCGAAAGAGCATTGGCTTGATAGCTCAGTTGCACATATGTCTGGTCTGTGGAGAGAAAACAACTGCAAAGCCCACTGCAAACACAAGAAATCTCTCTCTCTCTCTCTCTCTCTCTCTCTCTCTCTCTCTCTCTCTGTCTCTCTCTGTCTCTCTCTCTCTCTCTTGTGTGCAAGCAGCAGGACATGAACACCAAATTTTGCAAAAAAATTTAAAACCATGCGCTTACAAAATGAATTTGACTAGTCTTTTTATATTAAAGATGAAAATATTGAAAATGCCATATACACATAATGTAGATGAATTTAGCTTTTAGGGACTACCACACCGTTGAGCGGGGTCGTAATCAGGACGAAATCTTAACTGAGGTCCAGAAGCAGGTTTATTGTATAGCTGTACCTGCTTTTTTTTTCCCAGGGAAATTTGAAATTTGAATTTCAGACATATAATTTCCTGCATTCTGGTGAATTTTAACGCATGTCAATCACAGTGTAACCTCCAAACAGCAAATCATTTGACCTTTAGGACAAACGGTTGAAAATATTCTGGAAAAAAAAAAAGTTTATCGCAACTATTTTCTAAAATAAATGAGTCAATGAATTAAGTAACACAAAACATAATCTGATTGCCTGTGATTGTTCGTCTGCATCGTTTTCATTGAAGGTTGAATCAGTTCATCTGGACACAGCATTTATTGACAGAAACGTTTCACCACTCATCTAAGTGACCTCTTCAGTCTCAGCTGACTGCAGGTGTCCCCACCCTTATAAACAAGACAGGGGCACAACGACCGAAACCAACGAGCAGGTTCATATGCAAGTATGGGTGTGATCATTAACTAGAGTTACAACGGCCATGTGTACTATTCACAGAGGATTGGGGAATAGTTGCAATCACAGCATTGTAAGATGGTGACAGATGTACTCTTACCCCCCCCCCCCGGTTCAGGGATGGTCGTTCCCTCTTCCCTGTACAAAAGGGGGAGGGGGGCTAAGAGTAAATCTGTCACCCTTTTATAATGCTGTGACTGCAACCATTCCCAAGTCCTCTGTGAATAGTACACATGGCCATTGAAACTCCGGTTAATGGTCACACCCATATTTGCATATGAACCTGATCGTTGTGCCCCTGTATTGTTTATGAGGGTGGGGACACCTGCAGTCAGCTGAGACTGAAGAGGTGACTTAGATGAGTATGCACGAAGACAACATTATCAT
This sequence comes from Lampris incognitus, assembly GCF_029633865.1. Taxonomy (NCBI): domain Eukaryota; kingdom Metazoa; phylum Chordata; class Actinopteri; order Lampriformes; family Lampridae; genus Lampris; species Lampris incognitus. The sequence continues at coordinate 12,104,951 of NC_079218.1, forward strand.
TATTTTCGTCACACACATAACTTGAGGCAAGTATTCTGATTAATTAGGTTGTTAGCCTCATTATAGAAAAAAGGTGTAGTGCATTATAACTGAGTAGTTGGGGAAATATGTGAAAATTCAGATGAGAGAAAGCGCAGTACTGAGTTGTGTAGCCCATTATACTAAAATGATGCAAGATGTCATTCGGAAGCGCTGCTGTCCTACAGGTAGTGTGAACGGACCGGTTCAATAGATGTGTGAACATAGTAAATATGTAACGTTGATATTTACCAAGGGTAAAAACAGGACACTAGTTAGGAGACACTAAAATTCTTCTCACTGCTGGTAGGCTGTCATTGTTCTTATTTCTGCGACTATCAGACGTGACAGAAACATGGCCGCTTATCACTGAGGGATAAATTCTACTACCACCTCCTCCTCCTCCTCCTACTACTCATGCTACTGCTGCTACTACTACTGCTGCTGCTGCTACTACTACTACTGCTACTACTACCACCTCCTCCTACTACTACAACTACTGCTACTACTACTACTACCACCTGCTGCTACTACTACGACTACTGCTGCTGCTACTACTACTACTACTGCTGCGACGACGACGACGACTACTACGACTACTTTCGGCTGTTCCCGTTAGGGGTCGCCACAGCGGATCATCCGTTTCCATCTCTTCCTGTCCTCTGCATCTTCTTCTTCTGTCACACCAGCCTTCCTCTTTTCCTCTTCTCTGGCAGCTCCATATTCAGCATCCTTCTCCCGATATACCCAGCATCTCTCCTCCACACATGTCCAAGCCATCTCAATCTTGCCTCTCTTGCTTTGTCTCCAAACCGTCCAACCTGAGCTGTCCCTCTAATATACTCAGTCCTAATCTTCTCCTTCTTCGTCACTCCCACTGAAAATCTTACCGTCTTCAACTCTGCCACCTTGGATTTATGCCCCTTTTCCACTACATGGTACCGGCTCGACTCGACCTTTTTTGGTTTTCCATTACTGGAAAGTACCAGCATTTTGGTAACTGTTACCACTTTTCTGGTACCACCTTTGTCGAGGTTCCAAAGAAACTGGAGCGGGTACCAAAATCAATGCAGACCTCTGATTGGTCAGAGAAATGCGTCACTGCATCATTTTGCATCACCGCATCATCAGTGCGCACATGGGATATCGCCCGGCATTTTCAAATACCGACGCGGTCGAAGCGGAGTTATCTTAAAGATACATTTTGAAATTGAAAACCAGGCGTCGCTATGACGACCAGCTACACTGAGGGGGTACTGTTACGGCAATGGAAAACGACAGAGTCGAGTCGAGCCGATACCATGTGGCGGGAAAAGGGGCATTAGACTTGGACTGCTTTCATTTGTCATTGCCTGTATGCATGTCTCATACATACAAGGGAGCGAAATTACGGTTCACAAGGACCTCAGTGCCACATAAAAACAAATAACGCACAATAAATATTAAAAACAAAAAGTGTGTTAAAAACGAGAATTACTTCACAGACCTAAACATTGCAAGCACACCTGACACGGACAGTGAGTAAGACGGTCCAAAAGTCCTTTAGTGGAGGGTCTTAGTGTTCAGGCTGCTGAGGAAGGAAACTGTTGCATAGTCTGGTGGAGGCAGCACGGATGCTGCGGTACCTCCTGCCAGAGGGTAGGAGGGTGAAGTGGATGTGGGAAGGGTGGGTGGGGTCCTTCACGGTGCCGAGAGCCTTCCGGGTGCATCATAGATGGCCTGGGTGGATGGGAGAGCGGTTCCTATGATCTTTCCGGCTGTCCTCGCTACCCGCTGGAGGGATTTGCGGTCGGGGGGCCTCGCCTCCTGTCTTTTCCTCAGCGACGCCGTCTCCAAACCATACAACATAGCTGGTCTCACTACCGGCCTTCCCTTTAACTCCTGCTGGTACCCTTCTGTCACAAATCACTCCTGACACTCTTCTCCACCCACTCCACCCTGCCCTGCACTCTCTTCCTCACCTCTCTTCTGCACTCCCCGTTGCTGTGGGCAGTTGACTGAGGGAGGAGTTGTAATTGGCTGAGTCAGGTCTTATTTGGCGGATGGATACGACCGTAGGGCCTCCATAGAACTCGCTCTGTTGACTGTTCTGCTCAGGCCGTGTTCTGACATTAGGCTGATAGATGCGTCGGCAGGGGGATTTGTCGTTCGCAAAACAAAATCGTGTTCTTTCACACGCACAGATAATGCGAAACATCCGCCCGAGAGGGAAAAATTGCCCAGGTTCAGACCCGGACCTCGGTGACCTCGTAGCTGGCTACGGGGGCGCTGTCGTGCATGTGGTTGTGAGATGCTGTGTGTGAATGCTGCGAGCAGGTAGGGAGTAATTGAGTGTGTGTGTGTGCTTTTTTTTGTATATACGTGTGTTTTCCTGTGGGAGGAGGGAGAGGGGGAACAGAAGTGGCGATGAGTCACCGGTCTTTTGTGACAGAGAGTGCCTGTCACCCATTTCTCTTCCTTGGGGCTCGTATAAAAAAATAAAAAAAATAAAAAAGAAATGGAGAGAAGGGGTGAATAAAAAGTAGGGGGCCATGGATAATGGGAGCAAAAAGGGGTATGAAATTGGGAAGAGGCAAAAGAGCAAGAAAAAGAAGGGGGAAGAGAAAGATGAAAGGACGGGTGGGGGGGGGGGATGATAAATGAAAGACCAGATATCAGGAGAGGCCTCTGTAGTGCCGGTCCGTGTTGGTTAATGGATGGTGTAAGTGCGGCTGGTGAGGCGTGCTATCTGACAGAGATTATGTTTAACTAGAAGGGGGCACTCGGTAGAATGCGGAGCCCCACCGGCCGTGGCGCCCTCTCCTCCGTTGCTCGGATTCAGGGGAGAAACCAGCTGAGGAGTTGGCTCTCAATTTCGGTGTAGAACAGGTTTTTCAAAGGTTCTGATTCACCGCAGCCATGAGGGGTCCTTGATCATACGGTCGTAACTGTGCACAGTAATTATGATGCTGAATGACCCAGTAGTATGGAGATCAGCAGCAGACACACACACACACACACGGACAGAAAAACCGGTGTTTTTCCCGTCATTGTAAGACTTTTGCACAACACCCAAGTCAATTAAATGGGAAATATGGGGGGGGGGGGTTAATATGCAGCACTCAAGCTAAAAACTCTACCTAATAAAAACCTGTCCGTCTGTGGATGCACAGCCTCCTAGGTGGACCCTCGCATGAATGTGACCAAGTCTAATGAAAAACATATTGTAGCGAATTCACGGGGCAGCCGGGACGCGAACCCGGGTCGCCCGCACCTCGGTCGACTGCGTTAACCAGAGGTGGCAAATCCAGGTCCAGAAAGTTAAAAGTCCAGCCCATGTATTTGCTCCACCCATGTGCTAAACCAATTGATTCTGATCAACCCCACTCTTCAGCTTGATGGGGTAATGAAATAAGCTGATTTAGTACACGGGTGGAAGAAGTACATGGTTCTGACTTGTACTTCCTGGACCTGGCTTTGCCATCTCTGGCGTTAACCAGTCGACTGAAGGGTCCGTCCCATTAGCCAACGGGCTAGCGAGTCTAGCCATTCTTGATCATTACACTGTGTTCTCGTTTTTGATGATCTCTCTCTTCATTCACTCTCTAGCTCGCTCAACCAATGCTGCTTTCCATCGCTGACCACTCTGACTCAAGCGTGCACAAGTGCGACACCCATTTGGGGGACTACCCATTATTCTGACGGCCCATTATTCTGCAACCCCAATCGTCCCAAAAATGTCCCATTGGACCGAAATCCCATTTGTCCAACAGCCCGTTATCCCAAAACTGCTTGGGAATAATGGGCTGTTGGAACAATGGTGAGGCACCTCACATGTATGGCTGAGTCAGATCGAGCAGTGATAGCATCAAAACCAAACATTATGTATTCCGTTATGTATTCAAAACCAAAACATCATGTATGGGTGTTGAACGTAAACAAGAAGTCGATTGATTTCACAAGCTAGCAAATCATTCAAGCTGATCTCGGCATCGGAGAAATGGAGGAACACTGGATGAACCGAAAATAATTCAACGTGCTCACCTCGCTGCCATGCAGAAGTGCCGTAGTCTCCAATGTTAAAACTCTGCTATAGGGCATCCGGGTGGCGTAGAGTTCTAGTCCGTCGCCTACCAACACAGGGATCGCCTGTTCGAATCCCCCTGTTACCTCCAGCTTGGTCAGGCGTCCGTACAGACACAACTGGTTGTGTTGGCTGGTGGGAAGCCGGATGTGTGTATGTGTTCTGGTCGCTGCACTAGCGCCTCCTCTGGTCGGTTAGGGTGCCTGTTCGGGGGGGGGGGGGATAGCGTGATCCTCCCATGCGCTTCGTCCCCTGGTGAAACTCCTCAGTGTCAGGTGAAAAGAAGCGGCTGTGGTAGTCTGCAGCCCTCCCCGGCTCGGCAGAGGAGGCGGAGCAATGACCGGGACGGCTCGGAAGAGTGGGGTAATTGGCCGGATACAACTGGGGAGAAAAAAGGGGAAAAATCCACAAAACAAAACAAACTCTGCTTTAAAAAATACAATTTAATAGTAGGATTAATTACAGTCAGAGCTGGGAATCATCTCAGTAACTACAGTAAAACAGTTCCTGTGGCTGAGCTGTGGTTTCTTACCGTTGTTTTATGAATGAAAGTCGATCAGCATGAAAACCACGACGGTTAAACACATTTGACGACTTTTAACAAGCCCTTTGACGTTTTAATAGCCCGATCTCTGTCATTTCATGTTAGACTTGCTCACTTTCGTGTGAGGGTCCACCTAGGAGGCCGCGGCGAGGCAAAACATTTTTATCAGGCAGATTATTCTAGCCTGAGCGCTGCATATTAACAACTTTTTTCCCTTCTGTATTTCTCGTTCAATCGACTTGGGCACTGTGAAGTCTTATAATGGCAGGAAAAACACTGGGTTTTCTATCCGTGTACGTCTGTGTCTTCCCCCTTCCCCGGTAGGTGGGAAAAGGTTTCGCTGCCAAGTCCGAGCGATACACCTGCTCTCTACTGACTGGACTCCTCTCGTTTTCCTAATATAATAAAGCTGGGCAAACCGATACGCTCACGCATGCACAGCGTACATCTAAGGTTGACTCAGATCGGGCAGCGACAAGAATAGGCATCGTTTCCTGTTTTGACTGCCGCCTAAAGGAAGTTGTTCCTTTATAACTTTCACGTTTTTTTGGATTATCACAATTCTTTTGATAACTTTTGACCATGTCGCTGCACGATCTGAGTCCACTGCAGGTGGTGAGTCATGCATGCGCATGCATGTATAAGTGCACGGTTGACTCAGAGCGGGCAGTGACAGAGAGCAGCGTTGGTCGAGCGAGCTAGAGAGCGACTGAAGAGAGGGAGCTGTGAGAGTGAGGGGAAAAAAACATTTTTTTGAAGGTTTTGAATCACCGCAACCAGAGTTTCTTTACCATACAGTCATAACTGTGCACTATGCACTGAATTTTAGGTTGATAGGTCCGGTGGTTTGCGAGATTAGACACGGACACACACACACCCTAACCCTAACCCTACACTAAACCCTAATCCCACCCTAATCCCACCCTAACCTTTACCAATCAGAAGCAGGCATTCCCGGACCACAACCAGTATGAGGCAGGTGTTCCCAAAGTGGGTTGGGAAAAGCTATCCCCCATCCCGGCTGTCCGCCTGGCAGGGATAACATGGCAGTCTAACAGACGGCAAAATCCAGCCAACGTGGCCACATGTGGAAAAAAATAAGAGGCAGAAAACTGTTTTTGAAAAAGGTTGCTCAGGGTTGTTTTGAGTCAGAAGTGACGTGAGGTTGGTCAAAAATGTTCACAGGTTTGCATAATGCCACGGATATCTAGCTAATGAGATTTTCACAATTATGATTAATTGCACACTTCAATAATTCTGTCAGACTTGCTGTGATTGACTAAAACTCTGAACTATGTCGTTTTGTCGGATGTGAGGCGTAAAAGGAGGCGTGCATGTGTAAAATATAAATTGTGGGCATCCGGGTAGCGTAGTGGTCTATTCCCTTGCCTACCAACACGGGGATCGCCGGTTCAAATCCCCATGTTACCTCCGGCTTGGCCTGGCGTCTCTACAGGCACAATTGGCCATGTCTGCGGGTGGGAAGCCAGACATGGCTTGGGTATGTGTCCTGGTCGCTGCAGTAGCGCCTCCTCTGGTTGGTCAGGGCGCCTATTCGGCAGGGAGGGGGAACTGGAGGGAATAGGGCTACATGTGTAGCTCTAGAAACAACAGTTTATGTAACATCTTTAAGCCGTTATATTTGGTCATTGGCAGATAGAAACATTAATTATTCAACCACCTGGAAAATCCTCTCAAAGAACAAAACATATTCAACCAGCAGTAAAATGTGCAACCTAGTATGTCTAACTGAAAAGTATTTTATCATCTGCAAACCAGAAATGTCCACACTGAATAACAGGGATGAATTGGCCAGCAGTTGCAGACAGATATAAGCACCTATTTTGTAATTATAGATAAATCATGACAACAGACAAACCCCCTCCCCAAATTGGACTGTTGGTGATCACGTGTTTTTGAAATTTTTCTATGTTGCACATCTCCCTTCCCCATTGGACAATGTGCACGTGATGTGCATGACAAGGCAGTAGATGGTATGTCCCTCCTTGAGTAGTTTTATTGACAGCTGATGATTGCTTATAGCATGAGACAGGCTTGTGCTGTCTCATAGAGAATTTACTTGACTAACTGGATTATTTTGCTCCTTATTTGTTGAGCACTTTCCCTACCATTGAGTGTTTCGTTTAACAAAGTTTTTATATATATATAAACCCTGTCATGTTAATCAAATCCATTAAGCTGTTATGCGGTAGATTTAACCCCAGATGTACTATTCATAACCAGTGTCATATTGCAAATTATTAAAGAGATTCATGTTTTCGATCTCTTATGTAGATTCTGTACTTGCAGAATCTTGTGAAGTTCAGTTTGAGAATGGATCTAAACCTATTCTGGGTCCTGATAAGCATGTGTGCCATGTTTTAGAGGAATTCAATAAACTGTCACAGGTAGACAAGATGTGCTGTCTTGGAAAGACATAGCCATCCAAAGCAACAGGGGCAACAAAGGTGGCTATAAAACCCTAGCAGTGGATTTTGAGGCACATTGTCCCTTCAGAATCGGTTTCTTCATGAGATTACTGACGTATTTCACATAATTAGAAACTATGGATTGATAGCGAGGCCCGGTCTTGTGCGTCATCGTAAGGCAGTCTGAGAGTGGTTTCACCGGCCCGCAGACATATTCACTGTCTATTGAAATAATGAGCAATCAAGTGTGAAGCAGCTGTTTGAGCCATGTGCTTTTGTTTGGTATTCAGAATGAGGCCTGACGGCTGAACACACGCTGAACAGAAGGACAGACCGACAGTAACGCCTGAAGGAAGAAGCTGACAAGTGGTCTGGTTATGATGAGCTGTGTAATAATTAAAAATAGCGCAAATCATTTAAAACAAAATGGTGTGCATTCAGCATCGACAAAGAATTCACTACAGAGTCACAGCACCTTACAAGACCAGATTCAGGCCTGAGGTAGTGCTTGGGCTCCTGTAGCAGGCTAAAAGCTCAGAGATATGGAAAGGTGCCAATCAAAACGTAGAATTTCCTCATCCATCCTCAAATTGCAGCACTTGTGGCTGATGCAGTGAAACTAACAGAGCTACGGCAAAGGTCAGGAACTCCAGGAAAGACACACAAGGAGAGGACTTTATTATTCAGCAGTGCAAAAGGACGCCATCACTCACCCTGTGCAGGCCTCTTAAACTTAGTAGACTATTTATCTTATTTATAGTCTCTACTCTTTATAGTCTATATATCTTTAAAGATTGCTGTAAAAGTTGGACTACATGATTGCTGGATCAAGGGGAAATGTTAAGTGGAAATCCTTACAGTAGAAAATACTTGATAAGTGAAGCCCGACTTCCTGCAGTGGGAAGTTGATTGTATCGAACAGCTTTTTAGAGTTTATGGCTGGTGTCGAATCACATTTCTTCAATAAACATAGCTCGCATATCCTGTTAGTGTTTACCTCGACACTTGTGGGTTTGTTTTCGTGACTTTCAGCCAGAAGTTGTTTAAATCAAATCTGCAGACGCTAGTATTTAGCATATTTTAGCATGTATATGCTATAAGTACATGAGGCTTCAAGTGCTATTTAAAAAAATTGGAGCTTATTTCATGCAGAATGTTGATGTAATTTGAATATATTTACTTCACTAAGATAGTGATAGCATCAAACAACAACCAACGCCTCGGAACCAACTATTGTTTTTTTCCCCTGTTTAGTGGTGATTCTGGTTTTAAGAAGATGGGTGTGGTTAGCCGATTTATTTTTTTTGTCCTCAGCATTTTGCTATTAGCATTCATAATAATGTGCATAGTGCACATTATTCAATTAGTACATCTAAAATTGCATATTTTAATGCTTAAGTCTGCTACATTTTCCATACCAATGCATAGAAAATCAGTTTCACATTTCTCACTTTTGTTATTCGAGTCCTCATTTTTTAAGCAGTCACTCAGCTTTTTTTACTCTTTCTTACTGTATTATGACACAATAGCAAATGGCACCGTATGGCACACACATGGTTCATACGATCTGATTCTGTTTGAACCAGTTACACACTGCTGTGCTCAATCTAAAACACTTTTAACATTTCTACTTTTCAAATGATATAGTCTGGGTTTGATTTTTTTTCAGATATTGTTAGATTAAAGTACATGATTATATTGACCACACACAATATACAAGACCAGTACTGCACACTGATGAAAATATTTTTTTCCCTCCACATTGTAAAATCAGTCAAAACATCCATGCACTTCCAAAGGTTGCATTTTGCCCTGAAAATCAGAACAGAACATATTCTAAATAGAATATAGTACATAAACACAGCAAAATCATTTACAGAGCAAAAAAAAAAAAAAGAAGAAAAAAGCATGACTGAAATAAAACCCTAAGCATCATCTCTTTGCATAGCTGGATCTGGCCATAGCAATTCATCCACATCACAGGCTATGTCCTCTGTCGCAAGACAGCGAGGGAAGAATCTTCTCGAATGGCGAGTCCATCCTTGCACAGACCCCGCATTAATTTGGTTGCAGGCTGTCACGGAGTGAGCAGGAACAGGACCCAAATGCAGACAGCGGAGACAGGCTGGGATAAAGCAAGGCTTTAGTGAAAACGGGGTGCTTACAGAACTGACGAAATAGGTAGCTAACAAAGGTCTCGTTTATCTTGTAATCCCACAGTGAGGCGGGGCAACCAGGGGGGGTATAGAGAGATGGCTGGGGAGCCAATCAGGGAAATGGGGGAACAGGTGAGCAAGGCAGGGCAGGAACAGAAACGGCAAGCCAAATAAAGGAATGGGGAACAGGAGAGCAAAGCAGGGGCAGGCCGCAGGAACCGAAATGGCAAGCCAATCAGGTAATGGGGAACGGGTGAGCCTTGGAAACAAACACAACCATGACACAGGCCTCCTCCATGTATAACATCCGGGTGATCATTGCCTGTTGGTTCCTGTTTTGAAGTACTCGCCTATCTTTAGGGGTGGTTTTGGGGGAGGGGCCAACAGGGGCCAGTGCCCCTGTAACACTGAGCTTGGACAACCCCCCCCCCCCGTGGCCCCCTCTCCAAACAAAGAGTCCACAATAATAATAAAAATGTCGATTTCTTGCGATGATATGGCGCTGACACAAGAGGCGGAACAAATGTGGCTCATACCAACCACCTGTCAGCTCTGACCAGAAGCAAGAATCAAAGCTCAACATTGCAAGACTTCCATGAAGAACTGAAGGTGAGCAAAACAATTTTATTTGTGCAGTTGTTACAAGGTAAGACTTCTGGTCAGGAAATGTTGTTGACTGGTTAACTTAATAGCAGCCAGCACAAACGGCTACAGCTAACAGTTTGCTTGCATTAAATACTTGTTGTAAGCTTGGTGATGGTGTTAGGAAGAAAAATTCTCTCTTCATGAATGGTTAGCCTGAGTTGATGGCATGCTATGTCTTCATCGGTTTTGCTGTTTAGCTGTGAAATGTAAGTGCAAAGGCTACCACAGCAGCAATTAATTCAAGCAAGTCAGCAACATTGTATTAATATTCTGGGTTGCAGAAGTGTTGTGCATTCCTCTTCATTGTTTTTGCTCTATATAGTTATCATCAAAATGAAGAGAAAAAGGACAATATGTCCACAGCAGGAAGTGGAGAGGGCCACAGAAAAAAAGCCAGAAGACTTGTTAGTTGGAGAGACTGGCTTTCAAAGCGAGGCCACAGGGCAGAAAGGAGAGACAGATGAGGATCCGAGAGTGAGGCTGAGGGACATACAAGCAGAGAGTGAGACACAGACAGAGGATAAATGGGCATCGAAAAAATATTTGCCTGCTCGTAAAGCAGTGTAGTTACAGTTCATATGGTGTGTCCATGTAGAAGTGTGTAGTCTTATGATTGGGATTGATCAAATTCTCCCTCATTTCATTGATCTATCAATACAGAGATCCCATTGGTGTTTCTTAATTGCCAATGTATGTGTGCCTTATGTATATTTTGGTTTGTCTTTCCCCACAGATATCAGCTAATGTAAAGAAGACCCACCGATGCAGCCGAACTTGAAATTGTTTCCAAGGACCTTGACGGGGGGACAGGAGAAGGAGCTTCAAGTCGGCCTGGTACAACATTCTCCCCTGGCTTGAGTATTCTAAACTATCGGACTCTGCGTATTGTTACGCCTGTAGCCCTCCTAATAGCACAGACACAGGATTTGACTCACCATTCAGGTTTAAAAACTGGAGAAAGCAACCTACAGAGAGGGGTTTTGCAATCCATGCCGAGCCTGAGCGGCACAAACAAGCAATGATTGCATGGAGGGACTATCAGAAAGCTGTAACAACCAATGCAACATTGGCAAATGTCCTAAACAAGGGACATAACAAATAGGTTAGAGAAAATCGGAAATATATAGAAAACAATAGGGGAAGTGCTGCTACTTAATGCCACACAGAGGACACAATGAGTCTGCAGTCTCAGATGATAAAGGCAACTTCATGGCAATTCCAGAGACAATTGCTAACCATGACAAAGTTGTTAAAAAAAAGGTTAACTTCCATTCATAATGCAAAGTCTACAAGCAAAATCATTCTATATTGTTTGGCAGACATGGTTTGAACCAAAATGACAGACAAAGTGAAAAAGTGAAGTCCTCAGCATCATGGCAGATGAAACAAAAGATGTAAAAAAAAACAAAAAACATATTTCTCAAGTACTCAGGTACTATTTCAGTGGAGCTAATCCAGGAGAGTTTTCTCATTTTGAATCTGCTGAGAGGCTAGATGCAGCAGGGCTTACTGGGAAAAAAAATCCACATATTGGAAAGTCATGGTCTAGAACACAAAAACAACCTTGTAGGCCAAGCATATAATGGTGCTGCCGTCATCAGTGGTAAGCATTCTGGGGTCCAGGCTATAATCAGTGTGCAAGAGAAATATGCCTTTTACATCCGTTGCAGTGTCCGCTGTCTACATTCATTTTTCGTAGATAGAGTCAAAGCTGTCCCAGAGGTAGAGGAGTTCTTCTCCTTACTAGAAAAACTATGTGTTCACATCTGAGTCATGGGTCCATCGTAAATGGCTAACTATACAAACAGAGATGTAAAAAGGTGCCCCAAGAGAATTCCAGCTATTAAGTGACTCTCGATGGGCCTGTCGATTTATAGCGCTACATAACAGTATGGGTAGATTGCCGGCCCTTAAGCGAGTACTGCAGGATATAGTCCAAGAATGCAGTGGTGAACGATTTGTTGAGGCTCGGGGTCTGCTGGGACAGATAGATCTTGAATTCATTGTGCATCTTGTTACACTCCATAAAGAGTTTGGAGAATCAAAGCTTCTCTCTGATATGCTACAGGCTTCATCACTTGACTTTTCAAAAGTTGTTGATTTAGTTGACGCTTTAGTTCAGGCATTGATTGACTTCAGCCAGGCGTCTTTTTTTTTTTTGATAACTTGTGTGATGAAGTGTTGAATATTTCTGAGCAATGTGATACTGCAGTACAGCCAGCTGCAAAACGACAAAAAAGGATCAGCCCTTAACTCAGTGAACACTGCGTACTGACTACTGTTGGTCAGAGATAGTCAGAACCAGATAAAGACGGGTTTCGTACAGCGTTTTTCCACCCCATCCTTGATCATATGCTCAATGAGCTTAAGACATTTTTCAAAGACAAACTGTGACATAATGAATAGCATCCAAGCTCTAAACCCCAAAAGCGGTGCATTTCGGAAAGAGACAGCTGTTTTCATTTCAAATTTGTTTCATTTCCCTGGCGGCCTGTCCAGGGTGTCTCCCTGTCTGCTGCCCAATGACTGCTGGGATAGGCTCCAGCATCCCCGCGACCCTGACAGCAGGGTGAGTGGTTTGGATAATGGATGGATGGATGGATGATTCAAATTTTGATGACTTAGGGCATGAACTACATCAGTTCAGTCAAATTTTAGAAAGGAAAATACAGACTGGGATGCACAGACCCTCCAGTACAGTAGGTACAGTACTGTTTATTGAGCTGTATAAAGAAGTGTTTTTTTAGCTCTTCAGACTCTGCAAAGCAGCAGTCGTGATCCCAGTGAGTTCTGCTTCTTGTGAGCAGAGGTTTTCTACCCTGAAGCTGTTGAAAACTTACCTCAGGTCCACCATAACCGATGAGAGATTGAGCAATCTGGGTGTACTAAGTCTTGAGTCTAGGAGGGCAAAGGCTTTGAATCTTGACTCATTCGTTGATCAGTTTGCCAAAACTCACAAAAACCTCAGAATACAGTTCCTGTAATGTGACATTCTAGAAAGGAAAATACAGACTGGGATGTAGGGATCCTCTAGTACAGTAGAGCTTGTACTGTTCATTTAGCCTTGAATGTGCTGTAACTTGAACTGAACGTGACAGGAATGTGTTTTATTTTGTTTTCAAAAGTTGTAATTTAATAAAATTGTAATTGTAAATGTAACGCCGCATTCACATGGAATCCCGGAGACTGTAAATGGTAGTTGGCAAAATGGAACCGGAAAAACTACGAACTGCATGACGGGAAAAAAAAACAACAACTACATGGTTTGATATGGTGATGTATTGTTTGCAGAAAAATAATACATTGAATTGTGCAAACGTGTTTTGTGTTTGTTTTATTTAATTATATACAAGAATTCTGTCAATTCATATACCTATAAAATTAATCCGCCATCTTTTATGTTTTGTGATGTGCTACATAACATCCGGTTGTAAATTTTGTCTTGGAGGACAGCAAAAAGCTAAACTATCCTGATTGTGGATGGCAGTGCCGTCTGCTGTTGCCGTTGTTGGCATAATTGGCGGGTGTCATCTGATTTACCATCCTGCTCTCATCCACAATAATGACTTCCGGTCTACTGTCGGCCATTTACTGAATTTCATGTGAATGCGGCATAAGTTACTGAAACAAATACTGTACTGAAACAAATACCAATCATGGTATTTTATCTTGTTTTTTTGTACGCCATTACTTTATATACTGAACACTGTCTTTGTCTCTTTTCTCCCGGGTCAAGTGGGCCCCTCTGACAAAACAGCTGGCTCCAGCCTGGCCCCGCAAGTAAAATTGGCTTAGAACCACCACTGCCTGTCTTGTAGTTTCAGTTTCTGCCCTTGTGTGTTTCCTGATCCATTGATTATCCTTTCATTCATTCCGGTCCGGTTGGTTCTGTGTATGTTTTCCCACACTGCTGTCATGTCAGACCCCAGAAAGTTGAATCAGTTCATCTGGACACAACTTTTATTGACAGATACGTTTCGTCACTCATCTAAGTGACCTCTTCAGTCTCAACTGACTGCAGGTATCCCCACCCCTTGTAAACAATACAGTGGCATAACGACCGAAACAAACAATTGGTACTGTAGTACTTTGTCTTTCTTTCTAAACATGTGACTATTTGGGCTGTGTTGTAAGGACCTAAGTGGGCATGGAGGTGGAGGACCCCATTCTGCGTGACTGCAGCGGACATTTTGATGTTCCCACCACATTGGCCGGGGACATTCAAAATAGCTCTGTGGCCAGTGATGTTTCTTCGTCATCTTACTTTTGTCAGGTTAAACCCAGCCTCATATATGGAGATGAATTCATGTGGGATTGGATCAGCATCCATTTGCAAATCTCGCTTAAAAAAAAGGCATTGTGTAGTTCAATACAGGCCTACTATAAATGTACACATAAAAGCATTCTTTGTGCATTGCACAATACTGAAGTGTACATTACTTACCTCTACATATTCATGGTCTTATCCACATGGTCAGATGCAGGTTTTTTACTCTCCCAGAGTAAAATGGCGCTCGATGGAGTTGTTTCATCTGTTTGTGATGTTTTTTATTTTTTTTAAATTTATTTCTGATTTCTCCCAGTTTAGTGGCCAATCGATCCCTATTTTAGTTCAAACACCCACCCTCGTATTGCATGCGTTCGCCAACTGCATCTCTCCGGCCGGCAGTCGCGAAGCCGACTCCGCCCCCCTCCCGAAGGCAGCGTTGCCAATTATTGCTGCTTCATCGAGTCCGGCCATAGTCGGATCTGAGGCGCGAACCCCGGTCCCCAGTGGGCAACTGCATTGACACAAAGCCGATGCTTAGACCGCTACACCACCATGGACCCGTTTGTGATGTTTTTTAAGGATTCGCCCCAGTGTTGATGGAGACCCGATGGACATTATTGAAAACTGTGGTCATTGAGGATGTTTGTTTGAATATTGGCCAGAACCATGTTTATGGTGGCTCTCTTGTTCCTCTGAGAATATGGGGCCCCTTCCTCTTTAACGTTCTCGACCCTTAATCCTATGTACCCAGACAATCAGCACTGGCACCCCCCAGGGATGTGTGTTCTTCCCTCTACACAAACGATTGCCCCTCAGGTGACCCGTCTGTTAAACTCCTGAAGTTTGTGGATGACACAACCATCGTTGGCCTTATCCGGGATGGTGACGAGTCTGCATATAGATGGGAGGTTGATCAGCTGGCCTTCTGGTGTGGCCATAACAACCTGGAGCTGAACACGCTCAAAACAGTGGAGATGACAGTGGACTTCAGGAGGAGTCACCCAACACTACCCCCCACCACCACCATACTCAACAGCACGGTGTTTGCGGTGAAAACCTACAGATTTCTGAGTTCCACAATCTCCCAGGACCTAAGGTGGGCATCCAACGTAGACACAATCATCAAAAAGGCCCAGCAGAGGTTGTACTTTCACCGCCAGCTCAAGAAATTCAACCTGCCTCAGGAACTGCTGATTCAGTTCTACACTGCAATAATCCAGTCTGTCCTCTTCACATCCATCACTGTCTGGTTTGGATCGGCCACTAAACAGGACAGGGACAGACTACAACGGACAGTTAGGTCCATTCCATTCCATTATCCAAACCGCTTAGCCTGCTCTCAGGGTCGCGGGGATGCTGCAACCTATCCCAGCAGTTATTGGGCAGCAGGCAGGGAGACACCCTGGACAGGCTACCAGGCCATCACAGGACACTATATATACATATATTTGATATATCAAATATATGTATATATCAAATATATGTGTGTGTGTATATATATGTGTGTATATATATGTGTATATATATATATATATATATATATATATATATACTGTACTTGGAGTATTGCTTGCTTGCTGGTTGTCCATCGTGCCCGATGATGACCATCTTCTTCTATTTGTGGGTCCTTTGAGGACTCAGATAGCAGAA
This sequence comes from Lampris incognitus, assembly GCF_029633865.1. NCBI lineage: Eukaryota > Metazoa > Chordata > Actinopteri > Lampriformes > Lampridae > Lampris > Lampris incognitus. Next base: position 12,120,726 of record NC_079218.1, read on the forward strand.
GATACCTGCGCAGAGATGGTTTTTAAAGTGGCACGGGGGGTGCGCTTCTCCCAACGCCACATGACTTGATTGTAGAGGAGATGGTTCCGATGGCAAGGGGGATCCCTAGACGACCGGCACCTCCACACAACTGCAGGGGGCTGCCGGAAATCCAGTTTTTCGGAAACCGCCTCGAAGCGTGCCGCCACAGCTTGCTTTTCTGTTGGGGTAAGCTCCCTTAGCCTTATGTCTTCCAGACTCACCCACAAGGCAGCGGGGCAGTGGTTGATAGGTGCCAGTGCCTGCACACCATATCTCTGGGGCCCACTGCTGCTCCGAGATCCCCTGCCAAGTTAGCCTGGAGCCGCAAGACCCCAGTTACCATGTGTGGCCACGGGGAGGCCTGGCAGGAGTCTTGGTGAAGGAGAGGCTATGTACTGGCAAGGGAAGGCTTACACGCTAGGATGCTTCCCTATTCGCCACAAAGGCTAGCCAGCGGCAGCAAGCTAAGGGCAGGAGGGACACAAGCGGGTTGGAAGAACACATGCACCTTCCCTCCAACTACACACTGCTGCACTAGACGCATCACAACACCCTGTGTGTATGTACACACACACACACACTTGGAGTACACACACACACACACACACACACACACACACACACACATATATATATATATATATATATATATATATATATACACTACCGTTCAAAAGTTTGGGATCACCCAAACA